>NC_139985.1:20240778-20568278 GCF_963993115.1 Abramis brama | reverse complement strand
TACAAGGGCCTGAAGAGTGCGCATTCTTGTACCACAGAAACTGCTGACTTCCATCTAGTAATTGTAAAAAAAAAAAAAAATTACAATCTCTTACAATTTTAGTAATGTTAGTAAACCAGCATTTGTCATTTAAGAAGTAATTGCCTCTGATAATTATGATTTCCACACATTAATTCTATGAATGCATTATATTTACTTCAAAAAATATCCAAAAGTGGCGTAAAAAATACATACTTAAGAAATAATCTCAGTATATTCATGAAGAAATAACAATAGCTGTGCCACATTCATAGCTATGAATGATCAGAAGCTTATATTTCTCAGCAAATAGCCCATTCTGACTGTAGAAATGGATGATCTGAAAACATTAGCTTAGCTTTTCTACTTTTACCATAAACTGCCAAATCAACCGTTTGGTTGAGCATGTTTTTGAAAAATTAGTAAAAACATATGTTGCACACACAGAAGAGGCTGTTTTTCTGGTGGCACATATAGGTTTTATTTTGGTCACACACTGTGATCTGCAAGTTCAAACAAAGACAACAGTGTGTTAGTTTCTGTATCACACAGTGTGCGGCTCACTACTGCCCCCTAGCGTCACCCTCCAGTATTCGCAGGTTTAAGTGATATTAACAGACATCTATACTTAATAAATGGTAACCAACAATACATAATAACAATAACACATATGAATAACAATACATAAGTGTACTTGAATCTATATGACTACACATACTTAAGTTTTTTCATGGCACCAAGTATGCTTACCTTGCAAAATTTCACCAAAAACAGTTCACATGGCAGGAGTGATTTTTTTGTTTCTGAAATCCATGTTAGAGGAAGTGTTGTGACAAGTGCTGTTAATTGACACTGTGACATCTATAGTGGATTTTTTTGGCATAACATACCTCATCCAGATGGTAGAGATGGCTCAATCAGCTTGAGTTAAAGGGATGCTTCAGCATTTAGCATTAAGCTTTTTATCAGTAGAAAACCTGTAGTATTTTCGAATTACTGTGCTTCCCTACCTCATATCCCCCTGAGACGAGAGATTTATGTATTTTTTGTCTGGAAAAAAATTCTCGGATGACGCAAAAATCGTCATTTTGCGTCATCGGAGGATTTTTTGGCCAGAGGCTAGAAACTACAGCCAGTAGTAAGAGCTAGTTCTGCATGTTCTCAACCCGCCCATAGAGGGTGGGATCTCACTCACAGAATGTACAAATAGTGTCAGCCATCTTTTTTTGGAAGGTAAGCCAACAGGCTCTTGCTCTGTGGAGAAAGCTGAATAATAGGGGTTACCATACATCCTCTTTTTCCCGGACATGTCCGGCCGTCGAGATCGTCCAAAATGTCCGGGACTCAGTTTTTGCTTTCTACAGTCGCCATTCATTGTTTACATGCACACCTTTTGTTTCAATCTAACTGAATTCATTCCGATTGGTGAATCTGAATGTAGTGTTTACAAGTGATCGGTTGATGTGCGTTATAGCATTGCTAAGAAAATTCCTGCTCCTCCGTGAGAGATACAAGACCAGTGCGTCTCACAGGTGTCGCTCATCAGTAATCACGCCACCGGCCTCGCGCCGTTCTCCCGCGCCCCTCAGTCTCGTCCTGCTCGCCACAGTAAACATAATGAATGGCGAGTGTAGAACGCAAAAGCCGAATCCCGGACATTTTGGGCAATCTCGAAATCCCGGGCAGACTCGTCACGGAGACTCAAGATAAAACAGCATCTTTTCAGTTTCGAGTCCACTAGTAGCTGCCCTCTGTAACCGGTAGGCATGGCTTGGGAGTGGCCTCGTAGGGCAGCGAAGCAAGTGCATTCTGGGAGTTGTTGTCTTTCATCCACATGAGCCAAAAATATTTTTTTTGGCTTTTCTCAGTCTAGAAGGCTCCAAATTCAAAAAAAAATATTTCACATTTCTACTACATAAATGACCCAATTTAAATACACATTCATCTTTCCAGAGGTGAAGTATCCCTTTAAGTTAGGTACTCCTCTCAAAAAAATATAGTGACTCAAAATGTGCTCAACCATTTGGTCGAGCAGGCAGTTAAAGGGATATAATTGGTTCCCTTTCAGTCGAGAATGTCAGACGTAGTCGACCTCGACTGAATGGGATCACGCTAGGGAGCCAATTGTCTTTGAGCGTGCGAGCACGAGCAAATGAAATTTTGTGTGCGTGATTTGCATCACACACTACGCCCCGCGGAGCGGGTATAAATACGGAAGTGGATGCACGCACTAGTTGCCTTTTGCTTCGGAGCCATTCGAATGTGTCTCTGAAGAGTGTTGTTGAGTAAAAAAAAAAAAAAAAAAAAAAAAAAAAAAAAAAAAAAAAACGAGCGAGTGTGTCGGTGCTTCTTCAAGGAAGACTCTCCCAGCTGCTGATGATTCTACAGCGCGAGTGCAGCGGTGATCGCGAGCTTTGAGCTCTCAACTGCTGTTTTAACAGCAACCAAATTTCTCATTGTGTTTGTTTGTCTGACGGCTGGTTAGAGGGCGGAAAAGTGAGTGCTTCACTGTTTCACTTCACTGTTCAGTGTGGCCACGGTCATTCCCCTGTGTGCTCTGGCACTGGTGAGAGTTTTTTCACTTCCTGAAAGAGCAACACGGGTGCGTTTGCGTCTTTTTCAAGATGCTTTTCCAACCGTGCGTTTCTGGATGCGATCGTTTCCTGTCCCCCCATATGGACGGTCACAATGGTTGTTTCACATGTTTGTATTATATATGTGCATATAATGTATGTGTATATATGCAGCACGTTGAAGCAGCTTTTTGTGGATAGTTTATGTTCTCATTGCAAAGATATGACTATCGCGATGTTGTGATCGAGACTTGCCTTCATTCATGAAGCGACACAGATGCACCTGTGTCCGGCGGCCGCTGCTTTTTGGATGTGACCCCTCGTCTCCCCCCTAAGGCCTGTGAGTTCTCGCTCGTTCTCGCCGTTCCAACGTGCAGAGCTTACAAAGCCTGTGGGCAAGCTGCCTCCTCTTTGCGTGCCATGGCGCTGCTTCAGGTCGACCAGGCCAGGGCACACATGGACATGCACGAGGGTAGTCCAGACCGTGCGCTCATAGGTGATCTCCGCACCGCATCCGACCTCGCCATCCGGGGCACGAGTGTCGTGGCGTGCGTGATCGGTCTGGCGATGTCACGTTAGTGGTCCAGGAGCGCCATTGTTGGCTCAGCCTGATCGTATGGCGGATGCGGACAAGGTTCGGTTCCTGGTCTCCCCAATTTCCCAGATTGGGCTGCTCGGCGATGCAGCGGAGAACTGCGCCCAGCAGTTTTCTGCCGCCCAAGCGCAGACGGAGGCCATCCGGCACATCCTGCCACTCTGCTGGGCCTCCGCAGCAAGTCAAGTCATCCTCATTTATATAGCGCTTTTAACAATGTAGATTGTTTCAAAGCAGCTTTACAGAGACAAACGTATAATTTAGGGTAACAGAGATTGTTTTGGCTTTATAGCGGTTCTTTAATAAAGTTATTTTCCAGCTAAAGTTAGTTTTGATTGATTCGCTTCCGTCGCAACGATCATTTGTTATTAAATTAGGGGCCGCTAAGACGACACTTTTCTCTCTACATAGACTTTAAATGCGAACCTGTGAAAAACGCTGATGGCGTTCACATGCGCATTAAGAATTGGTTCTATAGTTATGTGCGTTTGAATATATGTGCGCAGGTTTGGAATTCCCTACAGACCAAGCCTAACCAAAGTACTGGTCTTTCCTTATAAATTTGATACAGACTTTTATTTTATTTTGTCACTTCGGGGTAGGTACGCAAAACGAATTTTCCGGCAACGCTTTATCTGTAGAGTGGTAAAGGGATCCTCCATAGGGAGAGACTAGTTGGCACTTCAGCACTGCATTGACATCGGGTCCAGGTGAAGGTCCTTCGTCAGATCTGGATAAGGCCTGGATCCGGCAGGCTGCGGGAAAACCTCGGGATAAACAAAGACACTAAAATTAGCGTAGATGCCATTCTTCTTATGATGTAATGAGTATATCAGGATTTATGGGAAGTGTTCCCGGTTCCATCTGACCTAATCTATGCAGCCTGACATTGAATTATAGAAGTCTATAATGTATTATGTGAATGCTAGATCAAAGAGATGTGTCTTTAATCTAGCTTTGAACTGACAGAGTGTGTCTGCTTCCCGGACAATGTTAGGAAGACTGTTCCAAAGTTTTGGTGCTAAATAGGAAAAGGATCTACCGCCAGCAGTCGATTTTGATATTCTAGGTATTATTAACTGGCCGGAATTTTGAGATCGCAATAGACATGAAGGACTATAATGCGTTAAGAGCTCGCTCAAGTACTGCGGAGCTAAACCATTTAGTGCCATTAATCAGCAATATTTTAAAATTGATGCAATGTTTAATAGGGAGCCAATGCAGTGTTGACAGAACAGGGCTAATATGGTCATACTTCCTGGTTCTGGTAAGAACTCGAGCTGCTGCGTTTTGGACCATCTGTAATTTGTTTATTAAGCGTGCAGGGCAACCACCCAGTAGAGCATTACAATAATCTAGCCTTGAGGCCATGAACGCATGAACTAATTGTTCCGCATTTGTCATTGAGAGCATATTGCGTAATTTAGATATATTTTTAAGATGAAAGAATGTGGTTTTACAGATACTAGACACGTGACTTTCAAATGAAAGATTGGTATCAAATAGCACACCCAGGTTCCTAACCAACGACGAAGACTTAACAGAGCAGCCATCACGTGTTAGACAGTATTCTAGGTTATTACGTGAGGAAGTTTTTTGTAGTAGGAAATTGCTAGTCCAATTTTTTTTTATCAGCTATGCATTCCGTTAATTTTGTGAATTGGTAAGTTTCGTTGGGGCGTGAAGAAATATAGAGCTGAGTATCATCAGCATAACAATGAAAACTAATGCCATGCTTCCTAATGATATCTCCTAATGGTAGCATGTACAGAGTGAACAGCAGCGGTCCTATGAGCCTTGTGGTACGCCATACTGAACTTGTGATCGATGAGACATCTCTTCATTTACTGCTACAAACTGATAACGGTCAGATAAGTATGATTTAAACCATGCTAGTGCAATTCCACTAATGCCAACATCATTTTCGAGTCTATTTAAAAGAATGTTATGGTCGATAGTGTCAAATGCAGCACTTACTGTAGATCGAGTAACACTAATAGTGAGATACAACCATGATCGGATGATAGGAGCAAATCATTTGTGACTCTAACGAGAGCTGTCTCGGTACTATGCTACGGTCTAAATCCTGACTGAAAATCCTCACAGATATAATTTCTTTCTAAAAAGGAACGTAGTTGTGAGGATACTGCCTTTTCTAGTATCTTTGACAGAAAAGGTAAATTCGAGATCGGCCTGTAATTGACTAATTCTGTAGGATCAAGTTGCGTTTTTTTAACAAGCGGTTTAATCATAGCTAGCTTAAAAGTTTTCGGTACATATCCTAATGACAAAGATGAATTAATGATATTAAGAAGAGGATCTATGACCTCTGGAAGCATCTCTTTCAGTAGCTTAGTCGGTATAGGGTCTAACATACATGTTGTCGATTTAGATGATTTAACGAGTTTAGTAAATTCTTCCTCTCCTATAGCAATGAATGAATCAAATTTTTCTTCAAGGACATTACAATGCATTGCCTGATGCGATACTGTAGTAGATGGTTGCATAGTTATAATTTTCTCCCTGATATTATCAATCTTGTTAGTAAAGAAGTTCATAAAGTCATTACTGCTGTGCTGCTTGGAAACATCTGGGGTTGAAGATTTATTTTTCGTTAGTTTAGCCACAATTTCAAATAAATACCTAGGGTTTTGTTTATTTTCTTCTAATAGGTTTGAAAAATAAGCAGATCTAGCAGCTTTTAAGGCCTTTCTGTATGCAATCGAACTGTCTTTCCATGAAATGCGAAATACCTCTAGTTTTGTTTTCTTCCAGTTGCGCTCCATTTTTCTGGCTGCTCGCTTAAGGGCCTGAGTGTGCTTGTTGTACCAAAGCGTTGGACTATTTTCTTTAATCTTCTTTAAGCGCAAAGGAGCAACTGTGTCTAAAGTGCTGGAAAAGAGAGAGTTAAGAGTTTCTGTCGCAATATTTAGTTCTTCTAAGCTATCCGGGATGCTGAGATGATGAAACTGATCAGGAAGATTATTGATAAAGCAATCTTTAGTGGCAGAAGTGATAGGTCTAACATATTTGTAACACGGAGTCGGCTTTGCAGCCTTGGCTAAATGAAGTTTACACGAGACTAAATAATGATCTGAGATGTCATCGCTCTGCTGCAGAATTTCAACGGCATCAACATTGATTCCATGTGATAATATTAGATCTAGAGTATGATTACGACAATGAGTAGGTCCTGACACGTGTTGTCTAACTCCAATTGAGTTCAGAATATCTTTAAATGCCAATCCCAATGCATCTTTTTCGTTATCCACATGTATATTAAAATCACCAACAATTAGGACTTTATCTGCAGCCAATACTAACTCTGATAGAAAATCAGCAAATTCTTTGATAAAGTCTGTATGGTGCCCTGGTGGCCTGTATACAGTAGCCAGCACAAATGTTAAACGTGATTTATCATTTACACTAGATAATGTTACATTAAGCAACAACACTTCAAAAGAATTATATTCAAAACAAGACTTCTCAGTAATTCTGAAGATATTACTATAAATTACAGCAACACCTCCCCCTTTGCCTTTCAGACGAGGTTCATGTTTATAACAGTAATCTTGCGGGGTTGACTCATTTAAAGTAATATAATTGTCTGGTTTTAGCCAGGTTTCTGTCAAACACAGCACATCTAGATTATAGTCTGTAATCATATCATTAACAATAAGTGCTTTTGAAGTAAGGGATTGAATATTCAGCAACCCGAGCTTTATCATTTGTTCATCCGTATTATATCTGTTTTTTATTTGTTGAACATCAATTAAATTTTTACCCTTGAATGGGTTTAGGAGTTTTTTGTATGTCTTAATTCGGGGAACAGACACAGTCTCTATATGATGATATCTAGATGAAAGAGGCTCTATGTGATGGGATTTATCTGACCTTGGTGACGTGAGACAGCTAGCAGATGGTCGGTTTAGCCAGTCTGACTGCTTCCTGACCTGAGCCCCAGATTGTCATGTTTGAGCTCTAAGACTATGTGCCATATTACTAGAGAGAAGAGCAGCACCATCCCAGGAGGGATGAATACCATCTCTTTTCAACAGGTCAGGTCTGCCCCAAAAACTTTTCCAATTGTCTATGAATTCTATATTATTTTGGGGACACCACTTTGACAGCCAGCGATTGAGTGAGGACAATCTACTAACTATCTCATCACTCCGGCAAACAGGAAGGGGGCCCGAGCAAATTACAGTGCCTGACATCATACTTGCAAGTTCACACACCTCTTTAATGTTAATTTTTGTGATCTCCGACTGGCGGAGTCTAACATAATTAGTGCCGACGTGAATAATAATCTTAGAGAATTTACGATTAGCATTTGCCAGCACTTTTAAATTTGCTTTGATGTCAGGCGCTCTGGCTCCCGGCAAACATGTGACTATGGTGGCTGGTGTCTCTATTTTCACGTTCCGTCTCACCATCACCCAGTTGTCCTGCTGCATGGGCTCTACTTCAGCTGGAACCGTACAGAGTTCACTAAGCTAGTCGCATCCAAAGCAGTATCTAAAGCCCTTGCACTCTTACAATTAACCTCGATTAAAGTTTGGATGCGTGTCTCTAGTTCTGAAATCTTCTCCGTCAGCTTTACTATCTCCCTGCATTTATCACATGTAAATCCTGTGCTGACAGAGAAGGCTATGCTATACATGTTGCATGAGGTGCAGGTGACAATAAGAGGAGATGACATGACTCACCGTGTTTGTTGACTGATACTCACCACAGTTTTTTGATGAACTCGTAAAAGGCGCGCGAGAAAAAAAAAAAAAAAAGAAAAAAAAAAGAGTGCACGGAAGGCGCGAGCGCGCTAGAGAATAAATAAATAAAGAGCGCACGGATGGCACGCTAACAGGCTAGCGAATTACTAGCGTGTTGTGCTAGCAATAACGATTTAGATTGAAGCTAGCGATGTCAGGTTAATGTGTGATGTTGATTAACCCTTTAGGCGCCAGAGGTTTTTTCCTAAATTACAGAAATATTAAGGATGACCCAAAGTTTATGTAGGGATTACATTTTCCCATCTAATTTGCATATTATGACGTCATATTGTGGCGGCCATCTTGGATTATAGAATTTTCATGAAAAGTCACGTTTAAATGATAAAATGCAGCACTTCTTTCCCCCCAAAATGTCCCTCACCTTATGTATGCTATATTGCACAATACTGAATGCTCAGGTAAATAGTAAGCAGTAAACAAACTGTGTGAATCATTACTAATAAATGGTAGAAACAAACCGAATGCATGTAGCGGTTGGCCTTTTGCTGTAGAGATTTTCCATTTACTACATACAGTAGGCACTCTGATTCCATGTATGGGGCACATATATATTATTCATATGACACACAAACGCAAGTAGACAAGACCTGTTTAGTTCAAAAGCTCACTCGCTACGGCAAGGCACAGATCATGAGTGAGATGACGAGACAAGACGAGAGACAATGTTATTTTTTTTTATTTTTTTTTTGGTTTTTGTTGATGTTTTTTTGGTCGTTTTTTTTTTTAGCTGACAAAGACGCACACATCACAAGGACATGAACACACAAAAAAGAACACATATTGTACACTAAATGGTCAGGGAAATAGATAGTAAATCAACAGTGTAAATCATTACTAATAAATGGCAGACAAAAAAAAAAGAATTTATGTAGCAGGCCTTTTGCTGTAGAGATAATGACTCCCTATCCATCCAGGTGACATTTCTTGTAGTGTTTCATGGTGTGGTACCTCTCATTGCAAGGCACAACACATAATAGCCCCTCTGCCCCGTGTCACACCTTTGCTCCTGCTATGAGCAGCACGGGCGCGGCCAGATCTGCCTCGCGTGCGCGCCGAGTGTGCACAGCTTGGACTACTGTCATTGTCATTGCAACTCCCCACCCTGCCTCCATGTTGCCCCCTAACTGTCCTATGAATACTTCGACCTCGTCTAACATACCCTGTGGTTTTAGACAAAGTCTCCACCACAATACTGTCGCCGCGATTGCGGAGAGCGTGGTAAAAATCTCCCGCCTCGTTCCCCACAACACTAACACGCCTGCTAACTTTGCGATGAACACTCCGACCCCGGGAAACATTGTTCCCACCACTGACATTGGGCAAAGGACCATCTACGTTGGGCAAAGGATTCACCGTTTGTGCTTGGTGTACTGCTATACTTTCACTTTTAGAATCACTGTCATCTTCTGAAGGCAGATATTACCCTTCAGAATCAGGGTCCGCGAATAGAAGACCCAACACTTCATTCCGGTTAGCAAAGCTTTATTGATGCCATTAGATAATAATAATAATAATAATAATCTAATGCAAATACTCGCTGACATTGACAATATTGCTCTGATAAAATGGCTCACTCGCACACTATCTCTGCTTTTGTTCGCACTGATTCAATGCGCTCTAACTCGAAGATTTTGTATAGAAGCATGACGTTTTTTTGAGTCTGGGATTAAGTATGACATGTCTGCCATATAGTGGAGGGGAGGTCGAACGAAATTTGATACCCTATTTGACAAAATCGGCCATTTTATTCAGTGCCGCATCTTGTCGAGTAAACTCGACCATGGCACCTAGAGGGTTAAGTTATATTTAGCAGTATAAACAACAAGGAATGATAGTATAATGATTAAAACAGAAAGATACGAAGCTTACAGACGCAAACTAATGCAATGCAGCAGCAGGCAGGGTAGCAGCAGCCTTCAGCCAGGCCTCAGCATAGAGCCGGCCGCAGTACAGACACCCAGTCCGCTCTAGGTGCTGCCAAGCCAGGTGGCAAGCGACAGCGAAAGCGTTCCTGAGCGGGCCGCTCAGGGTTGGAGGAGGGTGCTTTGGAGTTGGTCATCCACTCCCTCCCCCCGGTTGAGGGCGGGGTGGAGTCTTTGTTTGTGTGTGTGTCTGTTCCACCGCTGGCTCAGTTCTCTATCCTTCCGCTCCACAGGCTTACTGTGTTCTTGCGTTTGAAGGTACGAAGTATCAGTACATGGTCCTACCCTTCGAGTGCTCCATAGCCAGTTGGGTCCTCAGGTCAACTGGGAAAGAGTCATCTCGCCCCAATTCTGAGTTTCTCTTTTCTAGTTTGGAGGTGGTCTCGGTCTAGCACATCTCAGCTCAGTGCTATGTAGAAGTGAGAAAGAGTCCCACTGAAACTTTCAGAGGCTCCTGGGGCATATGGCAGATGCAGCCGCTTGGCTTCCTCCATATGAGACCGCTTCAGCACTAGCTTGATGACCGAGTCCTTAAGGTGGCCGTGGCACAGCGACACGCTTCACTGACCTGTCGCCAATCCCTCAGCCCATAGCCAAAGCATGGCTGAGGGGCCACGTATAAAGGGCTCTGACTGCATTGGCATTCATTGCCTCGAGTTGCGTTCAGTCCCTCACTTCGAGACACCGCTGCTCAGCGAGCTTGTACTGTTCCAACAACATTGTGACCGTCGAGCCACGCTCCCCTCGCATGTTGCAACCCGCCCGCCACCTCCTCCTTGGAGTCAGAAGCTTCTAAGGTCGCTTCATTCATCCTATTTTTTCTGGCCTGCTCACTCGTTCCGCTCACAAGCCTCACGACAGCCTCCGATCCAGATACAGTGGAGACTCCATCCCCAGTTGGCCAGCTGTTCGGACCACTTCGGGGCCGCACAGCCACGTCTGTTGCCCCTCCGAACTCGTCCTACGTCAGTTGTTTCTGTCTGAGCGGATAACCTTAGGCAAAAACTCTGGCCACAGCTGGCCCTGGGCTCCGCAGAAATGCGTTCCCCAGTGAGCCTTCTTGCACTATGGAGCTTGAATCAGGAAGAGAACAAGTTCAGTGATCTTCGTCACACCAGCTGTTGAGCAGAAATGCTCCTGATGCTCAGTGATACCCTTCACATCTGGTGTTGAGCATTGCTCCTGTCTTGTGCAATGGAGCAGGTATTGTTAGTTGCCCCTTATTGCAACCAACCTCCTCCTCTCGACAGCCTTCCTGACACCTTCCTCTGAGCATATTTTCAGGGATGGGGCACGATGGCACCCGTGTCTAGACCTTGGAAAGTCCCAGGTCTGGTAAGAACAGCACATGGCGGTTCTGGTCTACCGCAAGAATTGTTATGCAGTAGAGACCATCACTTCTGTGAGCACCTCTAGAAAGAAGCTTGCTCCTCTAATAGAAGTCGAACCGGTTCGTTGAATTGAGTCTTCTCTCCGTGAGGAGATCCCGAAGGTGTTCGATCACTTCAGTGCTCCGTTGCTGGCGGAGTGAGGGCTGTCCTTTACCTCAAAATGTTGTGGCTTTTACGTTGACGCACATCATAAAGCAGTGGTTTCAGATGGAGTGTGACTTGATCGTCAGGTCCCTGAGGCGAGCAAGGAGATCTATAAAAACCTTGCGTCCCCTCCTTACCCTCTTGGCTTTTTCTCTGGTGCTACTGCACTACAGAGACTGCCCTGAGCCATCGTAGGCAGTGAGTTAAAAGATTCTCTTTTTTAAGAAACAGCTTTCCTGCTCGCATGGTCTCCACTAGAGGGTAGGGACTTGCTACCCTTCGGTCGACGAGTTGTGCCTGGAATTCGGCCGGCCATCTCTCACAAGTTGAGACCCCGGTCTGAATGTGTGCCCAAGGTTCCTACCTCTCCTACGGGACCAGGTGGTGAGCCTGCAAGTGCTGCCCTGGAGGAGGCAGACCCAGCCCTGGCTTTTCTCTGTCCGTCGGCCTCAGTGCACTTATATGTGATCAGATGGCAAAGCCTAGACCTTAGACCAGCTCTATCTGTTATGGAAGTCAGCAGAAGGGAAGGCTGTTTCCAAGTAGAGGTTGGCCCACTCAGAGTGGTTGCCTTCGTCTTGGTGAGTAATCCCAAGATGCACAGGCCACCAGGGCGGTGAGCTCCTCATAAGGATGCTCCCTCCCAGGCCTTGGCATACAGTGCCTCACTAAACAGATGTTAAATAGAGTTGGGGGCTGGGCGACACCTATACACATCTAGCATGTGTTTCGAACCATTGTTTCCCATGGGCTCCCTTCACATGAAGCCAATTCACCGTAAGCACAGTTCGAAGTGTCGGCTTGCTGCGCCATTCCCCTCCTATGGACTGGATACATGCACATATATTGCTCCAGTAGAGTTCCCCTTAACCGAACCCTGTTGAGTTCCTCCATACCATGCGGCATCGGACGTGGTGGAGCGTCCGAAGCCAGGCCTACCACTTGTATGCACTAGTGGAACCTGTGTTAGGCTGGGCCCATATGTTGTGATCCCTACGGTGATCCCATATGCGTATTATTCCATGGTACGGCTCCCTGTGGTGAGCCCGTGTCTTCCCTTGGCAGAGCCCGCTCAGCCGTCACTGTTGCTTGATCCTCCCCCCGTTAGACTGGAGTCATCCCAGTGAAATTTCCATATGTTGTACTGCCTGGTCACCAGTCCATATGTGTATATCCCACATAATACCTCCCCTTCGGGCCAGGATGTGGTTTCCGCAGCGTACTTCTCCTTCCTTGTCAAAGGTACGCTTTCCCAGTGGTCCTGTAGGAACAGCAGTTGACTTCCCTGGAGTTCCCTCGCCTTCGCCGCCTCAGTATTGCGGGGTGAATTGAGGCTTTTTAACCAGGCACTGGAAGGTGGCAGCTTTAGTGGCGAGTTCCAGGGTTTAAGATCCCATTCATTCGAGGTCGACTACTTCTGACGTTCTCGACTGAAAGGGAACATCCTGGTTGCGTATGCAACCCGACGTAGTCCCTTTGCCACTATAGCTGGACCACCGCTGACCGAGTTCTCACGGCTCCTCAGCGTAAAGCAACTAGTGCGTGCATCCACTTCCGTATTTATACCCGCTCCGCGGGGCGGAGTGTGTGATGCAAATCACGCACGCAAAATTTCATTTGCTCGTGCTCGCACGCTCAAAGACAATTGGCTCCCTAGCATGATCCCATTCAGTCGAGGTCGACTACGTCATACACAACCAGGACGTTCTTCACATGCACAATTCAGCAAACCCTTCTGTTACTAGGTAGAAGCAATTTCTTGTTGTCTTTTTTCATTTCCCCTTTTGTTATATTCGGAGATAATTCAGACACACACTGACTTAATTGACCAAAGTGTTTGGAAACATTTAGATGTCAAAAGCATATAAATGTTATTTCTGCAAGGAAAATAAATGTTAGTTCTGATTATTATTAATAATAATAATAATAATAATAAACATCACAGGTTCTACAACCAAAGAAAATTTTACTTAAAAGTTTGATATATCAACCTAAAATTTGACACAGAACTTGTTCAGATGTTTGGATTTGATTTTCTTAGATTTAGAGTTAAACATGCTTTATAAGATATAATATATAAAAATATAAAAATGTTTTTATATTTTACTTTTTTTTTTTTACTTAAACCTCTATAATTCTTTATAACGGTTTTTAACTTCTACAATAATTTGTGACATTTTGCCCTTAAAAAGATGACAAACTTAAGTCTATGCTCTGAAGTATTCAAGATTTATAACAATTTAAGTTGGAAAAGTTATTTTCATGTCTATGCTCAAAAAGTGGGACTGTTAACAGGTTTAATAGTTTTGTTTTCAAAAACTTTGAAAATAAAAAGTTGTTAAACTCAGCAAGACACTGGTGCTTCAGGACTAGAGTTGAAGAGCTCTGACATACAACAAAGAAATGTATGCACATTTCACTACACATCAGCGTGTTGAAACCTTGCAGGCCTGTTGACCCTACATGGGAAAAGTAAAAAATAAAATAAATAAAAACATAGGTTAAATAGTAGGCTATTTCAGATAACTTGGACAAAATAAATAACAGGTATTTTTTACCATCTGTGGCTGGCAAAATATTTTTTCATATTGAAATAAGTGGGGAAAAGCTCCTTTTCAGCTTCATAGGGTAGTGAAAACCTAAAATAACAAAATATAACCAAGAAATGTTATTTTTTTGGGTCTGTACAGTTGCCTTAAAACATCTAAATATGTGGGTCAAATTGACCCACGAACATCACAAATGTAGGGGAGACTGGGGATGGTTGCAACACTCTTTGCATTTCTCTCAGTTACTCAGACACTATTTGGACTAGACCAACCAAATTTGTATATATTAAACTTGCATTTGTCTGCTAATTACCCATACAATTTAAAGATGATTACATATGACATGTCATTCACAGTATTTATTTGAATGGAAGAAGCCAGATGTTGCAAATTATTTTATTAAAAATACCTTAAATTTCACTAATTAACTTTAGCTTTTTGTCTCAATGAGCATAGAATTCTGAAAATATTAACTGTTTTAGGCCTACTATGATATTATAGTATTATTTATTTATACAATAATATTATTGTAGCCTATTATTTATTTATTTAGTCATATTTATCAAATAACAGTTATTGAGATTTGTTTGTTTATGTGTAGAATATAGGCCTACATAGATTCAGTGTCCAGGTGTTACAGATGCTATTCAATCTCTCCATATGTCAGTGTCAGACAGGAAGAATTGAACAATTTGCAATGTAACAAACTTTTATTAAACATGCAATTTATAACTTGTTGCAACCGTCCCCAACCCTATCAGCCATGACAGAACATCATATGTGTAACGGTCACCAGCTGGAGTGCCTTCGAGAGCCACCAGAGGCCACTCCACACTAGACTGTGATCACTCCTTCAAACACTACAGCTGTGTCCCAATGTAAAGGCTACATCCTTCGAAGGCCACAGACTTCAAACGATGCAGCCTATGCGTCCTCCGAACGACGCACCATGTAGCCTCCGTAGGATTTCCTAATTGGGCAGCCAGGTGTTCCCGATTACCGCTCCAGGCACCAAGCAACGGTGTGAGAGATATAATTGAGATAGAATAACATTTGATATACAGTGAGGAAAATAAGTATTTGAACACCCTGCTATTTTGCAAGTTCTCCCACTTAGAAATCATGGAGGGGTCTGAAATTGTCATCGTAGGTGCATGTCCACTGTGAGAGACATAATCTAAAATAAAAATTCAGAAATCACAATGTATGATTTTTTAACTATTTATTTGTATGATACAGCTGCAAATAAGTATTTGAACACCTGAGAAAATCAATGTTAATATTTGGTACAGTAGCCTTTGTTTGCAATTACAGAGGTCAAACGTTTCCTGTAGTTTTTCACCAGGTTTGCACACACTGCAGGAGGGATTTTGGCCCACTCCTCCACACAGATCTTCTCTAGATCAGTCAGGTTTCTGGGCTGTCGCTGAGAAACACGGAGTTTGAGCTCCCTCCAAAGATTCTCTATTGGGGCTAGGTCTGGAGACTGGCTAGGCCACGCCAGAACCTTGATATGCTTCTTACAGAGCCACTCCTTGGTTATCCTGGCTGTGTGCTTCGGGTCATTGTCATGTTGGAAGACCCAGCCTCGACCCATCTTCAATGCTCTAACTGAGGGAAGGAGGTTGTTCCCCAAAATCTCGCAATACATGGCCCCGGTCATCCTCTCCTTAATACAGTGCAGTCGCCCTGTCCCATGTGCAGAAAAACACCCCCAAAGCATGATGCTACCACCCCCATACTTCACAGTAGGGATGGTGTTCTTGGGATGGTACTCATCATTCTTCTTCCTCCAAACACGTTTAGTGGAATTATGACCAAAAAGTTCTATTTTGGTCTCATCTGACCACATGACTTTCTCCCATGACTCCTCTGGATCATCCAAATGGTCATTGGCAAACTTAAGACGGGCCTTGACGTGCTGGTTTAAGCAGGGGAACCTTCCTTGCCATGCATGATTTCAAACCATGACGTCTTAGTGTATTACCAACAGTAACCTTGGAAACGGTGGTCCCAGCTCTTTTCAGGTCATTGACCAGCTCCTCCCGTGTAGTTCTGGGCTGATTTCTCACCTTTCTTAGGATCATTGAGACCCCACGAGGTGAGATCTTGCATGGAGCCCCAGTCCGAGGGAGATTGACAGTCATGTTTAGCTTCTTCCATTTTCTAATGATTGCTCCAACAGTGGACTTTTTTTCACCAAGCTGCTTGGCAATTTCCCCGTAGCCCTTTCCAGCCTTGTGGAGGTGTACAATTTTGTCTCTAGTGTCTTTGGACAGCTCTTTGGTCTTGGCCATGTTAGTAGTTGGATTCTTACTGCTTGTATGGGGTGGACAGGTGTCTTTATGCAGCTAACGACCTCAAACAGGTGCATCTAATTTAGGATAATAAATGGAGTGGAGGTGGACATTTTAAAGGCAGACTAACAGGTCTTTGAGGGTCAGAATTCTAGCTGATAGACAGGTGTTCAAATACTTATTTGCAGCTGTATCATACAAATAAATAGTTAAAAAATCATATATTGTGATTTCTGGATTTTTTTTTTAGATTATGTCTCTCACAGTGGACATGCACCTACGATGACAATTTCAGACCCCTCCATGATTTCCAAGTGGGAGAACTTGCAAAATAGCA
Organism: Abramis brama; assembly: GCF_963993115.1. Lineage (NCBI taxonomy): Eukaryota > Metazoa > Chordata > Actinopteri > Cypriniformes > Leuciscidae > Abramis > Abramis brama. The sequence goes on along the minus strand of NC_139985.1, from coordinate 20,551,662 downwards.
GGGTGTTCAAATACTTATTTTCCTCACTGTAATTGAGTAAACAGCTATGGAGCCAGAATTGGCTATTGTCATTTTTATGTTTTATATTTTACTGGAGGACATGGTATTAAGGATGTTTCAGGTCATGTACTTTCAGCTTAGCCGAAGATTCAAATGTTCATTTATATCTTACCTTGATGAGATTTTCTAGGCTAGTGTATTCTTTTTATTATGCACATAAATGGACAATGGTAATTATATTTACACAGGTTTTCAACCCTATTTGAATATAAAACCCAGCTGAATATAAAAAGTCCAGTGTGAATGTTACTCCCGCTCGTCCTCGGCAGCTGTCAGTCACTTTTGCTAGGCGACAAGAACAATCGTCCGTAGGCTAGACCAGTCCGAGCGCTTCACATGCGCCAAATGTGACGGAGCTGTAGTTAGCAACAATTTGTTAATATTGTGACAATAGGCCTACATTTTGTTACTTTAATTTTAAAAATAACAAGTGGTGGAATGTAAGGAACTACATACTTCGTTAATACTCGAAGTAATTTTCCCACACAGGACAGCAACACTACAAAATTATGTTGTAAAATTTTACAGTATGATGCATTGTTTTACATTAAACTACACAAAAGTATCTAAGCCAGGTTTTTCTCTTCACTGTATGTACATGTATAATAATAAAAATTACACAAACCTGTCTCTGTTTGTTAAATGTCAGTTTTAATTATCAATGTTTCATATTTTAAAAAAAACAAAAAGAAGCAGGCCCAGACAACAAATTAGGTCTTGCCGACGTCGGGGCGCATGTGCCTGCCCGACATAAAGTGCCTCGGTGAGATGTCTTATGGAGATCGGTAGCTAATCGGCAAGACATCAGGAAGATGGTGGCATTAGAATGATCGCCGACCGTGAGTCAACGTGAACCCGAAATAATTATGACCTATGCGGCGCGATCCTACTAGAGCGGCGAAAAGCATTCAGACGCCTCGCTCCCTTTAACTTAACACTGGAATAGCTGATTTTCGGCTGCATCACTGGAAACGCCACAGCATGCTTGAAAATCAGCTGTTCCAGTGTTGAGTCAAAGGGAGCGAGGCGTCTGAATGCTTTTCGCCGCTCTAGTAGGATCCCACCGTTATATTAGGTCTTATTGATTTGTTTAGGCTAACTGCTGTCAGATTGTGATCCAAGGACACAAGTTTCCTATTGTGTATCAACAACACTCAATAACAGTTTATGTGATGTGTTAATCATAAAATTTCTTCCCTAACAATTTGACAAGAGCTAGTTAAGAAGTAGGCAGTTTAAATTGAAAGAAAGTGATTGTTTATGTGTAGGGTGTATTTCATACACAATCTGACAACCTGGGAAATGTCAGTAAAAACAGAAAAAAAGAATGGATCAGTGATTTTAAAATTAAGTTACAGGAGTTTTCCGGGAGAAATAACAAAACCGAAGGGCACCGGGAGATGGACCTTGAAAATGTATTTTTCACTTTGTTTTTGCAAAAGCAGTATCATTTATTTTAACACTCCACAAATCACACATAGAAAACTACAACAAAATAAAATTCCCTCCAAAATAGTAAGCAACAGGGGGAAAAAATAAGACAGTAGCACAAAAGTCTATATCTTCGTTTGATTGTTTCTATAAAGACAATTCAGAAAAGTCAGAGCATTTTACAAAAAAAAAAAACTTAAAAGACATTTGGTTGAGAATAGTGTGAGGACAGTATATAAATATCAAGAACAACTGATATAAATACAGACACCACATATGGGTTGAATAGTGACAGAATGTTGCTTCAACACATTGTAGGACTTACTCAGGAGTACCTGATGAATAGGCCGTGATTTAAGGCCTTTCTTCTGACAGACAGAGAGAGAGAGAGAGAGAGACAGACAGACAGACAGAGAGAGAGAGAGACAGAGAGAGCCTCTAGCCTACCATAACACAGAGTAAGAAGTACAGACACATAAAACACATCATACACTAAAATATGTCTTACTTTGAGGGGTCCTGTGTGGAAGGTCTGGGCGGGATGGGGTTTCACGACACTGCGGCATGTTTGTGTTCACAGACACTTGAAACACAAAGATTAAAAAGGTTAAAACAAAGATTAATGATTCTTTCAGGTAATCAGTGTCAGATCATATCGGATTCAGTCAGAATGACCATGCTCTCGGGTCAAACTAACTTGACCGTGTGTAGTTTTAGACTAAGACAGCTAGTCTGATTGCAGGAGAACAGACTAGATGACTAGACTAGACTGGACTGGTCATGTAACCGCACTGAGTGTCTGTGTGTGACACAGCTTTAACTGCTTACAAAGTTGTTTTACAAACTCTGTTCTGTGTCTGCGTGTTAATTAACTTACATTCAGGAGAGCACATCCCTTCATCACGGGGTGTGTCTTGCTGCCAATCATCTTGTGGCACTAGGAAAAAAAGGCCTGTTACACAAAGAACAGCATCACCCAGGTCCAACTAACAGAGCTTAACGAGTGACCCCACAGCAGTGGTTCTCAAACTTTTTCTGTCATTTTTGTCATTCCCCATTTTGTATAGGACTGTGCTGTGTGTTCTGTGTATTTTGTGTGTGTGTGTGTGTGTGTGTGTGCCTGTCTCAGTGTGTTCTCCATCTGCATGCTAAATAGCTTACGTTCAGGAGAGCCCAGCCATTCATATTCGGCTTCCTGCTGCCAATGGCTGCTGCAAAGCACACAGGCCTTCGTTATTATCCGGTGTCACTAGAAAATACAGAAAAACTAAATTATTGGAGTGAACAGTAAGTCAAGTTTATCACAATTAGATAAACTAATGTCAGTGGGCTGAGTAATTGCCACACATTTCTATCAGCAGCAACTCATCTTAACCCAGGTCAAAATAGCAGAGCTAATAACAAAATAACAGAGCTGAGTGACAGTGTCACTCCACATCAGTGGTTCTCAAACTTTTTCTGTCATTCCCCACTTTGCATAGAACTGTGCTGTGCTCTGTGTCTTTGTGTGTGAGTTTGCGAGTGTGTGTGTTAGTGTTAGTAAGTTCATTAATACTTTTTTTCAATCTGATTTCAGTTCACTACCTCACCATCTGTGTCACCAATTCCCCTTAATTGTCTCCAGAATGTGCGTATGCATGGGTCAGAGTTTACTTACAGGTGCGCACATTCTCAAGTTTTTTTTTATAGATCACAACATTTGCGTGGGAAGTGGCGTACGCATGTTTTCAGCCCCGTTTTCTGTGTACGCACGCTTTATAAATGAGGCCCCAGCTGATTTAATGTGGTTATCAGTGTTTAGAGGGAAATACAATGAAAATCTAAAGCGTTACCAAAGCCTTTTACAAACATCATGTTATTTAAGCAATATCGCTCGAGTAGGAGTGTGATATAGAGCTCTATATCATCACGGCTGTGATTAGACCAGAGGCTGCAGGCCTAAATGACTAACCTTAAAACAAGAGATGCCAGGAAACAACTCTGGAGGCAGTGGAGGACGAAGTAAAATCTAATAAATTAAAGAAAGAACATTAATATGTTACTCGCAATTGTTGACACACAATATTACAGTACAGTCATTACCAAATGTTGAGAATTATGTTATTATGAATATCTAAGACTAATCAAAAGTCAAACTCCAAGAATGTGCCAGGCAGTTAAAAAATAAATCTTAGGATGCCAATAATCAAGACAAGCATACAGGGGAAAGTTATTACACATGTGTGTATCGATATATGTGCAAAATAACTTTAACTAGATTAATTAAAGATAGTGTTTCCCATTTAGGGCTGGGCGATACAACGATAACTATATCTATCAATATACATCTTTATCAATAACGATTGAAAAATATCCGATATAGTGCTCAAAAGTCGACAATTGGGAATTTACATCATTAAAAGAAGTCTTTAGTTGTCTTTGAGGTTAATTAAAACACATACTTACTGTACAAAGGCAAAGATGCTGTGTAAAATGGTTCTGAACAGAGCCTTTGGGGTGTATGTAGCTCCTGTTGAGAAAAAGAAACATGAAAATGAGTCAAATATATCGCAAATGCCTTTGTGAATTAATATGCACTCAGTTTTAATTTATCTTTATTGACTAAAACAGTATGTTAAGAACATGGCAAATCAGAACTGTAGGATGACTTCTAGATTGATCACTTACAAATATCAGATGAAAATCGATCACTGAAAAAACAGAAAAGACAATTATTCTATTTTGTTTAAATTACAAAGGTTAAAGGCTCTATTTTATGATAGGTGTGTGTCCAAAAAACCACTTCATTTACTATCACTTTACTACTTCATAACCACTTCTTTGTCTGACTGTCTACAGTGGCTGCGTGCTTGTACTAAACTGAGCTCTTTGATTGACAGGTCTACTTTTAACGTTACCATAGAAACGCATAACAAAAGAGCTGCCTTTAATTGTAAGCATGTCACTTAAGACAAAATCATTAAAAATGCCTTCGGAGTGTAAGGGGTTAATATTATAAAAGGACAGATGCCATGTTTGTGTGGAAAAAAGACAGTCCGTCAATTTTATGACCGTTTATTAGTTTAACCTGGCTGTTTACTGAACGATTCTCCTCAGACTGAAAGAGAAAAATGAGTTCCCCTCATGTCTAAAAATACTGTCTAAAATAACTCACTGAAAATATTTAATACGCGAACATATTAACAGTCAGTTAATAACAACTAACTAAGTCTAAAAACACGTAACGTTAATCCTCTGGCGCCATGAATTTCTGTCATCCGTTTATCGAAAACATTTCTCAGAAATCTCGATGTTTTTCTATCAAAAGAATATTTTTTCAATAAGTACACAAAACAAAATAAACACATACTGGCCTGAAAATTGTGTGTTTGAAATGGAACATAGGGCCTACCTGATCACAAGAGAGTCCGTTGAGTAGCTACTACTACCAAGGCGATGCTTCTGACTTGATCACGCAAAACGTGCACGCGCCACCTAAACGCCCCCTTGGTTAAAAAAAGTGGACCAATGGTAGATCTAGTAGGCAGCAGCAGCATTTGTGAAAAAAAAAGAAAAAAAGAAGCGGGATCGGCAAAATGGTTCCTCACGGTTCTTCCGCCGATCTCCGGAGTGTGCATGAATTGGAGTGGCATTAGACTCATCCCGCCGATGGTTTACCCACCTAAGTTTTTTTGGTGTGCAGGGGAAAACCCCGATACTTCCGATACTTTGCCGCTGGTGCCCTCCAATTGACCTATGGCTAAGCCACGCCCCCTCCACTCACTCGGACAAACAGTCAACATTTGGTAACAGGCGCTATGGCAGCTGTCACAGTTGGAGACATTTTACAGGAGGCAATTGATGATTTTTGGAGACAGAAAGATTATATATCATCTCAAAGTCACCAAAAGGGCCTTAGCTATGCATTGGAGGGTTATTAATCATTTTATTTTGAGAAGGTCGATGAAAAGCTTCAGCTCCAGACAAAGATTTAACGTTACAGGTCAGTGTGTAAACGTTATAGTTTGGTGCTATTTCGCTTCAAACGCTCGCTTTATACACGCGTCCTATTCGCGTTGGACGCACAAATGGATTCAAAATGTTCAAGCGTCGAAGTAGACGCGATACGCGCGAATTTGACGCTCTATTCGCGTTTGGCGTGAACGCAGCATGTGTGTGTCAGAGAGAGAGAGGCGCGGGCGCGATCGAACAGTGGAAACATAAAAACATACTCCATTTTGTTCATACAGGACATCATTAAAACTGCAAAGTGTTTAGCCTACTTATATTTGTGTAAAACACAACATTGTGCTTTTGTCAAACTGTACTCTTGTCAAACTGCAACGCAGCTAGAAGCTAGGCTAACGTTACATTAGAGATGTTAAAGATAACGTTCAAATACGTTGTTGACTTACCTTAGAACAAATGTAGACATCCTTGTTTAATTTATCCACGTTTAGTTGGTGTTGTGGTCTAAGTTACCGCATAAATTAATCAAGGGCAGACACTTATCTCGGTTGAGATGTGGCTTGGGAAAGGGTAAAAAATACACACCGTCGCCCAGCCTCTCAGGATACCTAGTGTTGGAGTTGAATGTACCCCATGCACACCGTTTGACCATTTTAAACTTAAAATGACAAGAAAAAACAGATAAAAACGAATGAAAACTGACTAACTGCAATGCATTTCAATGGACGTGGAAGCAGAGAATGTCCGAGTGTATTGGGTTAGCTATGCGCACTGTGATTGGCTCATTGCGTTTGGGGGCGTGGTTTAGCCATAGGTCAATTGCCAACGTTGGTAAGATTGAACGTGCTGTCTGGGGGGTTGTGTTTTATATTACATGTTGTTATATGCAGTGAAGAGAATCAATGGGCTACACCTTGCCTAAACCACATTTACGTGTCCATTAATATGTTTAAGATTTTTTTAAATGAAAAGAGACAGAGTGGTGTTTTAGCCTATAACATATTTCGTTGAGTGACGCGATCAAGAACGGACTGTTCTGTTTGCAGAATAACCGGACTTGCGTCCTCTCATCCTCAAGTTCGTTCACTGAGTCGAACTTGTCAAGTCCGAACTACCAAGGACGCAAGTCCGAAGTTTGCGTACTTGGTATTGAGAAACGGCCGACGTTCTGACAATTACATTTTTAACCTTAATGGGCCTGAACAGTAGTTCAATGTCAACATTGTGACAACGCCGTAACAACCTTCACCACACAACGTAGTTATGGTGACCTTCTTGCCATGTTGTTTAAACATTGTAAGAAGGTTGGGTACGTTGTGCCAACGTTCTGTGTTTGCTGGGAATTGCTGCTACACATTTTTGTATGTTATTCCATCAGTGTATGTCACTTAAATTGAAATAAATAAATGTCCGAGCCTGTGATATAAAATAAAGATGTCTGATGTCATCTAACGATAAATGTTATCGACGCACATTTAGTGAATTACAACATTTTAAATAACATCAACGATTATACATTGTGGCACATCTTTAACATTTAACTTTCCGACTATGTTAACTCATACTAACTGTAAAATTCAAAATTATTACTTACCAAACTTTGCTCGCTTTGTTCTAGACTAAGAAGTCCAACCGTTAGTGAAGTGCAGCCTCAAGTGCATCAGTGCCACTGCCTGCCCGCCCACTTCTTAAACTGCAGCGGCGCTGGATCCGGAAGTATCAATATATATATTTTTAATTTGGGTTGAAGCGTTCTAAACCATTAACTAAATCGCCTAAATCACAGGATTACACAGTTTCAATTGAAGAAAAAATATTAAAAAAAAAGGAAAAAGTACAAGATTGAGTGTAACGACTACAATGATGTACAACTACAAACCCATGAAGCATTGCGTTTTAGGCGCACTATCTGGGCGCGCTTTTCTAGATGCGACCTGATTGGTGTATTTTTTTTTGTGTGCCATATTAGGACATTTTAAGACCGAAGAAATGTGTGCAAATTGGCCTTATCTTGTGCATGAAATGAGACAATCAAACAATTAAAGTTCTATTCTATCTTGCTTTGACCTTTCACACTAACACACTATATATATATATATATATATATATATATATATTGCTTACTTATGTTGTCCTTGTATTGTAAACCTCTTTGGATAAAAGTGTTTGCTAAATGATTAAATGTAGCCTAATGTAAATTTAAAGTTTATGTTGTTTCATAATTATTCATTAAACCTTGTTGATAGAGAGAATAAACCCACACTGCAAACAGGAATAGGGGAAACAGCTGTGTGTATGAAAATATTATTAATTATGAAATATTTGAAATTACATTTTAACTATGGGATAAGTCTGGCTACACATATGTGGGCCACATTTCTATATTTTATATGTGGGCCAAATAATACACTTAACCACTGGCCCATATCCTGTTTGCCACCTTAAAGGCGGTCCAATCTCCCCCATAGCCGGGCCATGTTCGGTTCACATGCCTCATGCCAGTGCCGACTGAATGCCAAATCTGGGCCAGAATTCTTTGCTACCTGGGTACTAGCACAAGTTTTGCCTCAGACCACCTGACAAATGAAGCCACGCAATGGTGACGAAGGAGTTAAGATGAAGTTTATAAGAAAGAAAAACTTGTGGCTTTTAAGCTATTTGAGTAAATGAAAACATAAAACTTACATTTAAATGTGAATTTGCCGTCTGCCACCGAACTCTCGGCCGTCATTTTTTTTAAAATAAAAATGCTGTCGTCACCGGCGCGCAATGACTTATGGGGTAGGATAGTCTGCTAAGTGTCCATTTATGTATCCTTCCCATAGACTGTAAAAAATATGGACAAAGCGTCTGTGACGTCACCCATAGACTTTCTGAAGAACGGTTTTGAAGCCGTTTATGGGGGGTATGGACGGTGCCATCTTGGAAAATCTTGGGAAATCCTAACTCCGCCCACCTTCTGACGCAGCGCGCGTCACTCAGCTCGCTCTGCTACTCCGGTTATCTCTGTGTATATTTTAGGCAACGAAATATGTTATAAAACACCATACTAACTCTTTTCGTTTTCATTTAAAGAAATCTTAAACATTATAGCCGGGGCGTTGCTAGGGTCTTGATAGATTGGGGGCTTAGCCCAGTCCCCACCACCCACCCACCCACCCCCGCTTTTGGTAACTACTTCTTCTACTCATAGCATAGGCACATAATAATAAGCAATAATAATATGTGTCCAGCGTCCATTCCTCAGGGGGTGGGAGCTGGGGTTTCGGGAAGAGGGGCACTGTGTCCATCGTCCATTCCTCTGGGAGTAGGGAACTGGGGTTTTGAGGAGAGCGGCACTGTGTCCAGGGTCCATTCCTCAGGGGTTGGGGGAGCTGGGGTTTCGGGGAGAGGGGCACTGTGTCCAGCGTCCATTCCTCAGGGGGTGGGAGCTTGGGTTTCGGGGAGAGGTGCAATGTGTCCAGTGTCGGTTTCGGGGAGCGTCCATTCCTCGGGATGTGTGTGTGTTGGGGGGGGGGCATTTCTATTTTTTCTGGGGAGGAAGCATAAGGGTGTGGCGTCTTGATTTCAGTTGGGCGAATGTGTCAATCACTTTGTCATCATCAAGGCCTCCAATCAACTCTCTCTCAATGGACAACACTGCCAGATCATTGATACTCTGCTGGTCCATGGTGCGCCTCAACCAAGTATGTAGTCGGCGAAGAGCACTAAACGATCTCTCACAGCTGCAGCTACTGACTGGAATGGTAATGGCCACCTGTAAGATCACCTTCAATGATGGGAACATCATGGGATCAAGGATCTTGAACACACTCAGAATGTCTGGGATGGCTTCTGGCCCTTTCCTGCTCAAAAAGCTTTTTGCCACCAAGACCTCTTCTGGGACTAGTTGGATGTTGTAATGTGAGGCCAGTTTCTCTAGAGACTGCATGCACAGGAAGGTATCAGAGGCTGGGTGACATGCTTGAATGCCAATCATGACCTCTTTCCCAACACTGGAAAAACGATTTCCCAGCTCATATGTCATCCGATCGATGCAAGGATAGAAAAGCCTCTGCTTGAGATGTTCTGAATTACTGAGCAGGTCTGAGCTGGATCCACAGGAGACTTCCACAACAAAGTCTTCCATCCTCTTCTGTTTCCTTCTTGGACCGAAAGAGGGCTCCTGGATGTTGTTCTCCTCACATGTTGTCTTTGTCATGGCATAGATGTCTTCAGCCACTTGTGTAGTTCGCTGGCTGACCAGGGTGTCATTGACAGCATTTTTGTAGTGCACTGCCTGTGCCAAGTCAATGGTTTCTTTCTGAAGAACCTTGTGAAACCCTTCAGTGATGCCAAGCAACTTTTGGAACACAACCAACAGGTAGACCACAGGGAGTTTAGATATTTTTGAAAGCAGACCCAGTGCTGTTGGTGTTTTGATCATCTGGAGGGATTTCATGATGGCAGGAAAATTCTTAAGGAGTGCATTAACAGAGCGCAACTGACATGACCATCGGGTGTTTGATATTTGTGCAAGCTCTCCCTGCTCAATGTGGAGCTCTTTCTGAATGGCAGCAAAACTGATCATGGTTGACTATAGACACACTGTAAAAAGAGTAGAGGTTCTCAAGCAGATCAAAAAAATCACTGGCTTCAGGAATGGCCTTGCAAGTATGGCAAAGGACCAGGTTTAGGTCATGTGCATAGCAATGCACATAGACAGCCTCTGGATGCTTTTCCCGGAAACGAGCTTGCACTCCTCGAACAGATCCACTCATCACTGCTGCACCGTCATATGTTTGGGCCACCACTTTCAGTTCAGCAATGTCGTTTGAGACAAGAACTTGCTCGACAGCATTTGTGATTGCTTCTGCACCATAGCCATCCAGTTTCTGCAAGCAAAGAAATCTCTCCTTGATGTCACCTTCCAGTGAAACGTATCGCACACAAACAGCAAGTTGTTCTGTGTGCCCATCCTTAGCTTCGTCTGCCATTACCGCATACATCTTGGATTCCTTTACTTCTTTAATTATTTGTGCTGTGACCTCCATGGAGCAGCATCCAATGAATTCATTTTGAGAAGAAGGTAACAGGTATGTAGTATTGGCAGGAGCTTTGTATCCCTGCAGGAAAGGGTCAAACTTTTGCAGCAGCTGCATAAATTCAAGGAATTTCCCTTTGTTAGGGCTGTCATCCGTTTCACTGTGGCCACGAAAGGGAATGCCCTGTTTGCCTAGAAAGGCGGTAACTGAAACAATGCGGCGGAGATACTCCCTTCTTTCGCTAACCTCAGCGACACTAACAGCTTGTAACTGCTCAGCAACGTCACCATGAATCTTGCTTGCTTTGTAGCTCATCCATGCCACCATGGAGGCCTTGTGTAACACAGTCTTCTCATGGTCCCTAAACGAATCTAAAGCCCTCTTCCAGTTGGTGTAGCCATTAGAGGCCAGACCGTCTTTGCTGAACCTACCTTCCTGCTTGCTGAACAATCTGCAGCAGAAACAGAAGGCGGAATTTTGGCTCACTGAATATTCAAGCCATTTAAAAGTGTTGTACCAGCTCTTCTGAAAGGACCTCTTCTGAAGTCCAAAATGGTTAGAAGGAAACTGGACATCTTTAACTTGCTTTGGACCTGTGTCTGGGCTTCCTAAATCTGTCTCTTTAGAGCTCTCTCCTGTCTTTCCCTCATCTCTCCTCCCTGGCTCGTCTGTAAAGCAACAGTAAACGACAAGTTCAAGCCCTCTACTTTTATCTATCCACAGCAACTCTATCAACTGTATTCTTCTGTTTTATTGTCCTATATTAGTTTACAATTATTTATTTTGTACTTGTTATGCCATGTGTCTAATTAAATCCTCCTATATACATAAATGTATTTTGATTATTATTACCACTGCTAGATACAATTTCCATTCTTGCCTACTAGTATAAAATCTAAATTTCAAAAGGCAATATCACCATTATAACCTAGATCCTGTAAATATTAATGCAACTGAATGTCCTTTCTTACACGGCCATGTTTACTATTTACATATTGTCTGTGTACTTTTTGTTCTGTATTTGAATTTTACTCTTAAATTATATTATAACTGCCGGGAGCAGTTGTCGTTCTTAAAATTATTATAAGCAGCAGCCCACCTTGCTGCTAGAAATCAAAGACTTGTTGCTCGCTTGACATTTCTGCTTATTATTAAAAGTAAAGTATGGTAGACATGATCGCCACGCGATCGAGTGCAGCGAAGGCGGAGGACGCGAAAAGTCACGTGGACTCCCGCGGGCTGGAAGCGTCCTGATGCACATCCGGGAAGCCTACAGCGCTCGGGGGGAGGGCGGCGCCACTCCAACCAATGCTTTCAGCTGCCCGGGAAAGCATGGTCATCAGCTCTGGATCTGACTCGACTAATGCTGACACTCCAGAGGGAGGCAACACAGTCGAATCCTCATTTCCAGAGGAATCAAGCCTGCCTTGTGATGCTGTGAGTGACATGACACCACCTGCTGGAGCCCCGAATGAAAACACTGGGTCCCCGAGAGGAACCAGGCACACACGGAAGCCCAGTTTGCGATGTGGAGGGGGGCGTGGCCCGAGGAATGCTCGTCGGTATTATGCCACACTGTAACCCTCAGATCACCCTGTCCACCAGCCAAAGTATCCCCTCTTGAGGAAGAGATAGATTGGGGTGTGGCAGATGGGACTCTACCCACATGGAGATCATTGAGTCTCGATCTATAAACATTGCGATGGTCACGTTCTCGCAAAGAAAAACATGACTTATCCACGAGCACTGCCGAGCGTGAATAAGCCCAACACGCGAAACAGTGCTCGTGACCATTAGGCAGATGAATCACGCGCCCACATCCAGTAAATACACGGGCGAGCCGTCTTGAAAAAGATGTGCCGCGTGCAGCTCAGCAGAGTGCTGAAGCGCCCAGGGAGAAACACACACACTGTCGGCAGATCACTGCACAGATCAGCAGCAGGCAATGCGATCTCGCTGGAACACGCCGTCACACCAACACACTGAAGAGCCGCTCGTCTCGTAGAGTGAAGATGATACAGAATGGCTTGTAGGAGTGAAGAAAACTCTTGGCTCCGAAGCGAAAACATATCTGCATGTTGCCAGCATACTTCCTTATATACCCCCAGGGTGGGGCGGACTTACGCTATGCAAATTCTGCAGACCCATGGCATTTCATTGCCATTGGCTCGTTTTATATACTCGAAGATGACAGGCTTTCTAAGCGAAACCCCATTCGTCATCATCCGACGTAACTCGGAGTGACTACGAAAGGGAACTGTAATTCAGTTTTGCCTAGTCAAAAAGAACATTTCAGATATCCGCAACTACATTCTTCCTATCCATAATTGTCATTTCAGATATCCACAAAGACATTCTTCCTAGGACAAATGACGTCACTTTTGCCATTCATTTGTATGGGGTTTATCATTACAGATATCTACAATTCAGTTGCAGATATCCACTATGTGAATTACGGATATCTGCAACTGAATTGTAGATATCTGTTATTCTAGTTTGAGATATCTTCAATTTGATTCATTGTCATAACTCATAACTCCAGTTCAAGATATCTTTAATTCACCTCAATTCAATCTACATGTTCCTTTTCAGATATCTTAAATTAAGTTTTGACTAGGCGAAATGACGTTGTAGATATCTGTAACTGGAGTTATGACTAGTCAAAATGGCGTTGTAGATATCTCAAACTGGAGTTAGGGATAGTCATAATTTAATTGTAGATATCTATTATCAAGTTATAGATATCTTGAAATTAATTTTGATTAGACATATCTGAAATTTGAGATATCTGTAACTTTCATTCTGCCTAGTCAAAATGTAATTACAGATATATTGAATTAGAGTTTTGACTAGGCCAAATGACGTTGCAGATATCTGTATGCATCACACTTTAGGCGGGAGCAGAGCGTGTTGTTCAAATCATCAAATCACATAGCACCTGTTAACTGTTAACTTTAATTAGCACTGATTAGCACCATGTCGGAGCAACCAGAGTTTTTAATCGTCTTTTTAATGCTGTTAGATACTGTTTCAAACTGAAATAATAAAATAAAAAATAAGAACTAATCTGAACTAAGAACTTTTTTTCTCATCTAAGGAAGTTAATGTTATTGTACTTCCATGGCAAGAATAGCATGCATGTCAGCATCTTTATTAAAGTGAATTAGTGTGAATCTCTTTCACGCATAAATCTTACGGCAACAATAACCTTTTAAGCATGATCATAAACATAGTATTGCAACATTTTTTATTTTTATTTTGTATATAAAAAACATTTTCTGGTGGTTTTTTTTCGATTACAGCCAACTGCTTCTTTCTTCTTCCATTCATAGAAATAAGGAAATGAGCCCACTTCTTCTTTGATTATGGCGGGGAGGGGAAATGGATATCTAAAATAGAGCAACGTCATGCACAATAATTTGCACTAGTCATAATGACGTTTGAGATATCTTTAACTTTCATTTTGCCTAGTCAAAACTGAATTACAGATATCTGCAATTGTCATTTAAGATGTGTGACGAGTTGAATGTCATTTTCAATGATGTCATTGCAGATATCTGTAATTCAGTTTTGCCTAGTCAAAACTGAATTACAGATATCTCTATCTGTCGATTCGACTAGTCACAATTACGTTACAGATATCTTGAATGACAATTCCAACTATCCAAAATGTAATTACGACTAGTCAGAAAGACATTGTTGATATATACAATGTTAATTCCGGATAGTCAAAATTAGCTTTTAAATGTTAAAAGGGCTTGCCATAGATGTCCCAATTCAAAGGCTGCACACTTCGGAGGTCGCATTTGAAGGCCGATTGCGTACCCGGAAGTGCAAAAAACTGCAATACATCGAAAATCCGCTAGAGGGAGGTCCCAAAAGGCAAATGTCCATAGACCCCATGTCAAAATGTCCGTTTTCACAGCATAAATTCATGTTTTTGCAGGTTGGTCCCATGGACTTTTATTGTATTTTTCGATAGCTTCCGAGTGCCTGACAACTGTGAGGGGGGTGAATTGTTTTCTAACTCGTTAGTTTAGATCGTATTTAGATATAAAATGTATGACAAATAAGGGCGTGGTTAACTTTGATTGACAGCTTAGTGTCAAAATGGCGCTTCTTATGTTGTCATTCTCCTTGGCGCAGCGCCAAGGAGAATGACAACATAAGAAGCGCCATTTTTTAACACAGTTGAAATATAATACTACTGTTTCTGTATCATGAAATGTAGTTTTAAGAGTTTTTCAGGCGAGGATGTAGTTGTTTAAAGCTCAAATCTGTGGTTTATTTAAAGATTTATGAAAATTTTATCCAGTTGTGAGATCCAGCGATGACCGGGCGCTCGGCGCTCATGTACCCCGCCTGGTACAGCTTTTCCTCGGCTAGTCGTTCTGACGTTTGCCGCGGACTCTGGCGTCTCTGTAGTGGTTAAACATGAGATATAATTCGTCTTGTCTATATCTAATGGGCGATTTTTGGTCTCGTGAATCTATAATTTGTTCCCTGGGCAATCGTTTTGGCTGTGGGGAAGTTTCATAACTTTATAAGCTATTTAACTTTACCGTTGTATGGTTAGACTAGAGCGGTGACTTTGTATGTTTGACTGAATTGTTTGCTTTATTTGTATAGCTTCTTGTACCTTTTACTTATACTTTTATAATGGCTAATATTGATAAAACTGAAATTTAACAAAAAAAGACTGGGTTGAGTTTTGTCATTTTAAATTTTAATACAACGAAGATGATCTGTAATGTTGTTTACTGCAAAATCTGTTGTTTAGTACAAATGCACATATTGCCTGGACCATATTAAAATGTTTAATATTTTTATATTATATTTAAAACGAAAAGAGGCAGGTTTGTGTTTTATATTTTGTTTTTTTATAAATAGGCAAACGTTATGTGCAGTGAATATAATCAATACGCATTGCCTGAACCACATTTGAGTGGCTATAATCAGGCGCGTCATTAGACATGGGCATGTTTTTTTTATAGCCCCGGATCTCAAAAAATTTAATTTATTGATTATTATTATTATTTTTTAATAATTTTGTATTTATTTAAAAAAATTGACCGGGTCTTTTAATCTATCCTTCGGAATCAATCATGTATAAAAGACGATTAAAATGTGTTCAAGGCAAGCAGATCAAAGTTACTATGGTTACTATGGTTACAGCATGCTTGTATTTAGAGTGCGCACCAGAGGAGAGAGCCTGAAAGAGCCATCGGTTAACTTACAGCTTTAGGGCTTGACGGTCATTGTTGTTTGTGGCTTCTGGTGGTAGCTATTATGGACATTAGACACTTTTTAAAAAGTAAAATAAGGAGTCATGAACGATACGAGGCGGATGAGAGGCAAGAAGAGTTATCTACTGGCGCCGTTCCCTCATCATTAAGCTCAGGTCGGTGAAGGCTCTTTAGCAAAACCTGGTCTAACTTACCTAGCCCTGTACTCACAGTGGTATTAATGCAGAACGTACTGTATATATAAAGTACGTGGGACCTTACTATTTCGCCTATAGCTAATCCATTTTGTGAGCCATAATCCGTTTCTCGTGAAGAATGTAGATGAAGTAGCCTATACATCTGATTTGGCGATTGAAACACGATGTGTAAATTAACGTTATTCCCCTCAGATGGATAGCTAGCTAGATATCAGGGGCCGTATTACAGGAAGAGTCTAAGATAGGATTTTCCCCAATTGGTATTACTGAAGCAAATACTAAATAACTTTAGGAATCCTATCTTGCTTCATCCTATCTTATTTCAGGTTAGGAAATCCTAACATCGCTAGCATCAACTTTTCTGTCTGATACCTATAGCAACCGATGTCACTTTTCTCATCTCGCGAGCTAAACGGCTTTTAATCGCTGTTTTGCCGCCGTTTTTTTAATGAAACATACACTGAAAATGGAGAATTAACAACAACTCATTCATTGTTTCATTCCTATCATTGAACTTCAAGTCAGATGACTATGGTGCGTTCACACCGGACGCGAATAGCGCGTCAGGCGCGAGTGATTTCTATGTTAAGTCAATGCAAAGACGTGTTACACGCGTAAAAAAATTCCTGCGGCGTGAATGAGACGTAGGTAGACGCGAATACGCCTCATAAATCAATGATTTAGTTAGTGCTATTTGTGCATTCATGCGTTTGACGCGAATTCGCGTCTGCCGCCCGAGTTGAAAAATCTGAACTTCTGCGTCAATTCGCGCCGCGTTAACCAATCAGGAGCCTGCTTGCTGCTGTCACGTGGTGAAGTGACACAGTTTATAATGTTATATTATGTTTGGCCTCAATAAATTATTTTGTAATATGACTAAAATGCCTGGTGTGGTTCTAATGCACAACAAAGCAAATATTTCACATAAAAACTCGATTTTAATATATGAGAGATACTCATTTTGTATTGAATGCTATTTATTCCATATATATTCTAGATTATATGAAACATTATTATTTGAATGTAAAGACAACAAAAAAATCACAGGACAGGTTTCACTTTTGGAGGCTGGCAGATTAGGTGGGTGCGGTCAGCCATGTAAACGAGTTATTAAACACTGTCTGGTGGAAAAGTAAAAATTAGGACAGCTTAACAGTTCCTAAAGTTAGGAGAGTTTATTTAAGATTTTACAAAGTTAGGAAGCTTCTGTAATACACTTTTCCTATCTTAAGTTAGGAAAATATCTGTAATGGCCTTATTCCTTCATCCTGAACTATCTCGACGACTGGCTGATCCTAGCTCACTCTCGAGACCAGGTTTGCGAACACAGGGACTTAGTGCTCCGGCACCTAGCTCGTCTGGGCCTTCGGGTCAACTGGGAGAAGAGCAAACTCTGTCCCGTGCAGAGGATCTCTTTTCTCGGTATGGATATCGACTCTGTCGCCATGTGCATGCAGCTTACGAGCGAGCGCGCGCAGTCTCTGCTGACTTGCCTTCACCAATTCGAGGGCAAGTGTGCGGTTCCACTGAAACTATTTCAGAGGCTCCTGGGGCATATGGCATCCGCAGCCGCAGTAACGCCGCTCGGATTGCTTCATATGAGACTGCTTCAGCTTTGGCTTCGCGATCGAGTCCCGAGGTGGGCATGGCAACACGGCACGCTCCGAGTCCCAGTGACTCCGACCTGCCGTCAGACCTTCACCCCGTGGACAAACCTCAGTTTTCTTCGGGCCAGAGTGCCCTTAGAACGAGTTTCCAGGCATGTTGTTGTATCAACAGATGCCTCCACCACGGGCTGGGGCGCCATGTGCAATGGGCATGCTGTCGCGGGCTCCTGGACAGGACCCCAGCGCCTTTGGCATGTCAATTGCCTCGAGTTGCTGGCTGTACATCTCGCCCTGCACCGCTTTCGTGCGTTGTTCAGGGGCCGACACGTACTAGTCCGATCAGACAATACCGCGACAGTAGCGTACATCAACCATCAAGGTGGTTTACGCTCTCGCCGTATGTCGCAACTCGCTTGCCACCTCCTCATTTGGAGTCAGAAGCATCTGAGGTCGCTTCGAGACATCTATATCCCGGGAGACCTGAACCAGGCGGCCGACGAGCTGTCTCGGCTTCAGCCTCTCGCTGGAGAATGGAGACTCCATCCTCAGACAGCCCAGCTGATTTGGGATCAGTTCGGGGTCGCACAGGTAGATCTGTTTGCCTCCCACGACTCGTCCCACTGCGACCTGTATTATTCCCTGATCGAGGGCACGCTCAGCACGGATGCACTGTCGCACAGCTGGCCGCGGGGCCTACGCAAGTATGTGTTTCCCCCAGTGAGCCTCCTTACGCAGACTTTGCGCAAGATCAGGGAGGACGAGGAGCAGGTCATTTTGGTTGCCCCGTATTGGCACAACTGCACCTGGTTCCCAGAACTAGTACTCCTCGCGACAGCACCTCCCTGGCCAATTCCTCTGAGGAAGGACCTGCTTTCTCAGGGACGGGGCACCCTATGGCACCCTCGTCCCGATCTTGGAACCTCCACGTGTGGCTCCTGGATGGGACGAGGTAGGTTTGAGTACCCTACCACCAGCGGTGGTGGCTACCATCACTTCCACTAGAGCACTGTCCACTAGACATGCCTATGCGTTGAAGTGGAACCTCTTCGTCAACTGGTGTTCTTCTAATCAAGTACCCACGAAATGCCCGATCAGTGTCGTGCTTTCCTTCCTGCAAGAAGGGTTGGAGCGAAGGTTGTCTCCCTCCACCCTATAAGTGTACGTTGCCGCTATTGCCGCACATCACGACGCAGTCGAAGGTAAGTCCGTTGGAAAGCACGACCTGGTCATCAGGTTCCTGAGAGGAGCGAGGAGACCTCTCGTTCCCTCTTAGGACCTCTCAGTGGTTTTAACTGCCCTGCAGAGTGCTCCCTTTGAGCCTCTGCAATCAGTGGAGCTTAAGTTCCTGTCTATAACAGCGCTCCTGGTTGCATTGGCCTCCATCAAGAGGGTAGGGGACCTGCAGGCATTCTCGGTTGATGAAGCGTGCTTCTAACTCTCATGTGATCCTGAGACCCCGGCCTGCCCAAGGTTCCCACCACACCCTTTCGAGACCAGGTGGTGAACCTGCAAGTGCTGCCTTTGGAGGAGGCAGACCCAGCCTTGGCTGCTCTGTCCAGTACGCGCCCTCCGTGCTTACGTAGACAGAATGCAGTGTTTCAGGACCTCAGACTAGCTCTTTGTCTGTCATGGTGGGAAGCTGAAGGGAAAGGCTCTCTCCAAGCAAAGGTTGTCTCACTGGATAGTGGACGCCATTGCTTTGGCTTACCAGCAGCAAGGTCGACCATGCCCCCTTGGTGTGACGGCCCACTCCACCCGGAGTGTGGCATCCTCTTGGGCTCTAGCGCATAGCGCCTCGCTAACAGACATCTGCAGAGCTGCAGGCTGGGCGACACCTAACACATTCGCAAGACTCTACAGTCTCCGAGTGGAGCCAGTTTCTTCTCATATACTCGCTTCAACTAGCCGGTACTAGATTCTGCTCAGGTGTCTTCGCTTGCTCGCCATTCCTCTCCTCGGACGGGATACGTGCAATATTCTCCTCAGGTGAGCCTCATAAGCCCTGAGTCTCCTCCAGCACTGTTGACGTCAATGCCAGAGTTATGCCACCGGCAGCTTTCGCGCTTGGCTAGGTGCCTCCATGTGCATGGTTCCCCCTCTGGGCGACCCCCACATGTGTATTTCCACTGTAAGCCTCCTTGAGCATGTGTCTTTCCCTCGGCAAGCCACCTTGCCACCCCTGGGGTTGAAATATTCCACCTGCGGCTGGACACCCCAGTGATTCTCCATAAGCAGCCCCCTGGGGTCATATGTGTATTCCAAGTCCCCCCCTTCGGGCTGGGCATGATTGCATATTTCCACTGAGATATGCTTCCCAGTGTACCTTGGTATTCCTGTGTTAAGTAGGAGTCCTTCGTCCGTGCCAGTCTCACGACAGGGAGCTCAGACTTACGCAGGGCACTGGAAGACAGTCGAGAGGTGGCGTGATTACACTGGGAACCCCATTCGTCGTCATCCGACGTAACTCGGAGTGACTACGAAAGGGAACGTCTCAGTTACGTATGTAACCCTCGTTCCCTGAGTAGGGAACGGAGACGTTACGTCTCCCTGCCACTTCCGCTGTACCGCTGGAACGCCTGAGTTCAGTCTCGGCTCCTCAGCGAAGACATATCTTCATGTTGCCAGCGTACTTCCTTATATACCCCCAGGGTGGGGCGGACTTACGCTATGCAAATTCCGCAGACCCATGGCATTTCATTGCCATTGGCTTGTTTTATATACTCGAAGATGACAGGCTTTCTAAGCGAAACCCCATTCGTCGTCATCCGACGTAACGTCTCTGTTTCCTACTCAGGGAACAAGGGTTACATACGTAACCGAGACGATATCTGCAACACATATCCAGTCTAGCTGTTAAATGTTAAAATGGCTTGCCATAGGACATCCTTCGTCGCGCCGCTGTGACGTTTCGTCGCGCCGCGATGACGCAACCGGCCTTCGGAGGATGCAGCCTTCACATTGGGACACAGCTTACATTTCCCATAACGCACTGCCCGGACTCATCAGCACTCATCTCTTTCACCTGTTTCTCATCACCTTGTTTCACTCACACCATAAATACCTGGTTTTCACATTCACTCATCGCGAAGTCTTGTTGTACTGTTAGTCTGCATTTCTGAGCGGTTTTCCCGTGATTGTTTTCTGTTTTTGACCCTGGACTGTTTACCGTTTCTGACTCTGTTCTGCCTGCCCCTATCTGGATTGCTTATTGGACTCTGTTTATTGCTGCCTGCCTTGACCACTGCCTGATTACTGGATTACGAGTTTGGATTACCCTTATTTAATAAAGCTGCATTTGGATCAATCTTCGTGTCTCGGAGCATTCATAACAATATGCCTGTGTCTAGCCTTTGACACATGCTAACCATGTCACTTAGAAGTCAACAAAACAATAATTCACACTGTAAGTTTGATACATTTCATACAAAATGTCAGGACAGTATGACAAAAATACATCTCATGAAAAAATGTACTTTCATACCTCCAAAACAAGTTTTGTTCAATAAATGCAGCAGCAGATGTTGAATATGTCTTCTGTCTTCTTGGTGGGGGGAGGGTCTAACTGTGCATGTGCAGTATGAGTGTCATCACTTTAGCATGTTTCTGATTGGAGAAATAAACTTGTTGCTACTGTCCCCTGTTGCAACTGTCCCCAGTCTCCCCTAATATAAATTGTGTTTGTATATATCAAAGCACATAAGCGTGTTGAAACTTCATGACCCCTAAATGAAAAAAAAACTCACAAACTGTCAAGAATAGAAAAACATAGGTCAACCGGTATTGTCACGGTTAGTTCAAATGAAGATGATGAAAAGGGTTCAAACAGGTTTCTACAAACAAAAGTTCTTTGATAAAACAAACTCAGGTAATCCAAAGACAAGCATGTGACGTAACAGAGTTTTTACGGACAAGGCTTGTCCGACAAAAAAACCCAGTTTTTATGGACAAGGCTTAAGCCTAGTCCCAGACTAAAATGCATGTTTGAGCTGTTTTATCTGAAAGCAACTTTCACTGACATATCTTAACATATGTCAGTGCCATGGTTTTGTCTCAAGATGCAAACCAGTAATGTTTTTTTTAACGTTAATAAAAGCTACTCAAATGTCCTACTTAAACTAAGGCCTGAAGGATTCAAATTTAAGAATCTATTTCAAATATGCTTCCTTACATAACATCACGGTAAAGAATATTGTATTTAGTGTTTAAGGGTAAGATAATGATTCTGCTCAGCAAAGTTGCCTTTCCTGTTTTCTCCTCATTGTCTTTAATGGCTCTTTGAGTCCCAGTATCACTCAGAACTGATGGGATTAGCACACGAATGATTCACTGAGAATCTCACCTTTTGTTCTGCAAATGGCTTTCGGACCCAAATGGCCCTTGGAGCCTTATGCTGATTGAATTAGGATTGGCTAGACCCTCAGTCTAGGGTGTTACCTTAACCTGTATACTCATTTACATGCTTTGTTTGAATTTGTCTCCACCCCCAAAAGTCCCTCCTCCTAAAATGCCTATAAGATACCATGTAAAGTTATGTTAGATTAGATCATGTTGGAAGTTTCTACAGCCGCGTACAGCAGAGTTCTCAATAAAGAATAACTTCTGTTGAACGCGATCCCGACTGTCTCACTGGTCTCTGCTTCGATCAAAGAAAACTTTATAACAGATGGTGCCATGACCCGGATGGAGAAGAAGGAAACTCAAAGAACTGAATCTTAAAACTTCAAGCTCAACAAAAGATCTGACAAAGATTGCCAGACTGAATCTTTCCAGCTTCCTCCAGATTGAAAACTTCAAGCTCAAAGATCTCAACAAAGCTGACTGAGTTCCAGACTGAATCTTGAAACTTCAAGCTCAAAGATCTCAACAAAGCTGACTGAGTTCCAGACGAAATTTTTCTGTACAACCAACGATTCGGTGAGTTTCACTCCATTCAAAGAACCAATGCAGACCAGTAAAAATGTGTTTTTTCCTCTGCGCCGTTCAGAGAAGTAGTTAACAAACAGCTGTAGAGTTTGGTTAACTAAAGATAAGCCTCTAAAAAGTTTTCTTTTAGAGATGAAATTGATCCTCTGTTGTTGGCAGGGAAGATTAACAGTTACATGTTAATATTGTTTGTATGCTCTTGCTAGAAGAAGACCTTTGTAAGCTAGAGAAGATTTAGCCTCATGTGCTAATAAGATTGTACCCTCTGTTTGCAAGACAGTAGAGAGAAGTTTTTTTTTTAGTGTTTGTTTGTGGTAACAGAAATTCACAAAATGTTTAGGAAAAGTACTAGACAGATTACACCTTTTTGGACAGATAGTGAATTCAAGTCTTTGTTATCAGAGCACATGGACTCCATCGTGACTGAGAAAGTCAGATTGAATTTAACAAAGAAATTTGGCATTGATGCCGACAAAGTGTGGTCAATTGAAGATTGTAAGAAAGTACTAGGAGAAAGTATTCGCAAGAACGATGTGAAAGCCATTATCTGTTGTCACAGAGAATTTAGCTTATCCATTGCACAAGAACAAGCTCGTTGTATTGCTATGTTGCTAACGATCAGAACAAACAATTGCAGACTCACATGTCCTGTCTCAAGACAAAGGTGGGCCATAACAAAGCCTCAACCAAATGTGATTTAGAAGACCAACAGTCAGATGAAAGCTATCCTGATTTACAGTCTTTTGATAGTATAGAGGACAATGTCAATGCAGATGTAAATGCAGTTGAAGTGTGCGTAGCTAGACAAAAGCCTCAGGGAAAAGGTGTTGATACAGTTTCATTTGCAACCCCCATATTGCAGCCACAAGCAGTCAAAACATCTCTAGCACCTAAAGATATCGAGAGAATTGCTGAAAGTTTGCCATCAGTGCAAAGAAATTTTTCTGAATTTAGGAAAGCATTGATCAGTAAAATGCGTCTTTATGACATGTCGTTGGCAGAAGTTACACAGCTGATATCACAAATTCTAACTGAATCTGAATTCAACAGTTTTGAGTCTGCTGTTACTTCCGAACTGCAACATGTCAGTAAAGGCGATTTGAGAGAAGGTGTTTTGAAAATCCTAAAGAATATCTTAGGACCCAAAATCGATTGGTCGAAAATTACTAATTGTGTACAAAAGAAGGGTGAAACTGTTTGTGAGTACACAGAACGATTCTGTCAGTCAGCTGCAGTGTACAGTGAAATTGCAGACACGCCAGAGAAGGTGTTAGGTGATAATGGCCCTTTGGTTCGCACATGGTTTCATTGTCTTTTGCCAGAACACAGAAAGGCGTTGCCTTACTTAAACATCACATGGTCTACGAGAACCCTGGAAGACAACTTGGACAGTTTAGCTATTTGGGAAAGAGATTCTGATGTCAAAGAGAGAGTAAGAATTGCAGCAGTTTCTGTTAAGGTCAACTCAGAGAAGCCAAAGAAACGCAAAAGTCCTAGAGAAGCCAGTTGTTCTTACTGTGGCAAGCACGGACATTTTGGAAAAGAATGTAGAAAAAACAAAAATAACTTAAGACAAGTTAACAATGTTATGCAGATTTTACTACATTTGTTTGCTACTTTGAAGCAACCCCTCCCCTCGTCATTTGACTCGTGGGTAAGCTTTTTGAGGTGTTAACCATTTGGGCTGTGATTGCTTAATCTCCCCAGTAACTTACAACAAAGATGAAAGACTTATTGACTGTCACAGCCTTTGTTTGGGGGACATTCAGTATACTCACAGCCTTAAATGTTATACTGCAGAACATTACAATCAGACGCCATCCTCTGTTAATGATGTTTATTAGGACTGATGTTTCACTGGAGAATGGAAATGTGCCAATTTTCTCACACACTGTACAGTGTGTACACAACACAGGGACAGAATAGGACACGGACAGTGAGGAGCCCAGGAAGAACTGGAAGCAACAGGCTTTCGGGGGCCAACCCTGTGGTGAAGATTCCCTTATAGGCCCTTCCCAACCATAGTCCATCCTCACCTCACTTGTCCATAGGTGTCAAATAAATTAAGAAATAGGGAAAGAATGAAACGACAACAGTAGACTCTGAAAACGATAGAACCATAGTGTTTAAACTGCTACAACCGTAGTGTTTTGAAGAAATACTGCTCTCTGTTTTTCTGTTTTCTGTCTTACAGTGTGCAGATAAAACGTGATGTTTTTTTCCGAGATCCATATGCAACGACCGTCTCATCTGCGTATGAAGCCCCAACCTCAAGAAGACAACCAGACCCACTGCTGAACGAACTATCACAAAAGAAAATGAAAAATACACAACGCAGAAAATTCACGGACCCTAAATTGCATGTTTTGTTTCTGTGTCAGCATGCAATTACAGATGAACAACACAGAGCAAGTTATATGTGCCTGTAACTTACACCAGTTACAAGAATGAACTTTATGTGTCTAAATTTGTATTTTTGTGAGAGTTTTTAAGAACTCTCAAAGAGGGGACTGAAGGATTCAAATTTAAGAATCTATTTCAAATATGCTTCCTTACATAACATCACGGTAAAGAATATTGTATTTAGTGTTTAAGGGTAAGATAATGATTCTGCTCAGCAGCTTTCGGACCCAAATGGCCCTTGGAGCCTTATGCTGATTGAATTAGGATTGGCTAGACCCTCAGTCTAGGGTGTTACCTTAACCTGTATACTCATTTACATGCTTTGTTTGAATTTGTCTCCACCCCCAAAAGTCCCTCCTCCTAAAATGCCTATAAGATACCATGTAAAGTTATGTTAGATTAGATCATGTTGGAAGTTTCTACAGCCGCGTACAGCAGAGTTCTCAATAAAGAATAACTTCTGTTGAACGCAGTCCCGACTGTCTCACTGGTCTCTGCTTCGATCAAAGAAAACTTTACAACAGGCCTAATCCTGGCTTAATCTAAGCCCTTTCTGTGGAACCAGGCTATTGTAAACTATAAGTTTGATGTTGGGTTCATTTAAAGAAAACTTAAAGTATTTGCAGTATAAAACTACTGAACTAGTAGTTTACTGAGAGTATACTTCAAAGTGTATTTTCATAAACTATAAAATGTGCTACAACTACTAAACTAACTCTTACAGATATACTACTGGTACATTGATGTGTGTCACGTCTTGTTTTGTTTTTGTTTCATTGTTCACAGGTATTTAGTCTTTAACTAGTCTTTAGTCCTTAATATAACAATCCTCCTCCTGTAGTTTTTGTCAAGGTGCATCCTTGGCTGGTGTCCCATATGTTGGCAAGGAATCATCTGACACTCTCACCCTTAAGTGGCATGACTAGTGTGAGGCAAACTTAGACTAAAAAACAAAACCTTATATAAATTAAGCAAATTATATAGTAACATTTCAAACACCTACCAGAATATCTGCTGCCTGTATATAGGTTATAGCTGTGAGAATTTCTGCATGTGGTGAGGTGAGGTGAGTGAGATCTTCCACACAATTTCGGTCTAAAGCCTGAGCTTATGTGAGATAAGTGGCAAAAGTGCTACATCAAGATGATTGTTAAACAAAGCAGAGGTTTTGATTGCAAGAACATTCCACCAACTGCTAAAGGGCATAACTGCTGGATAACTGTTGACTTTCCCCTCCTGACAAATTGAACCAAAAATGTAGTTGTGCTTGAGTGATATTGTTTATCCTCCTGCTGTTAACCAATGTCTGCTTCATGCAACTGTCACGGTGTGGGTTTTGTGTCTTGTTCTTGTCTGTCATGTGTTCCCCTGTCTTTGCATGTTTAGCTGTCTCCTGTTATGTTGATTAGTCTTCCCAGGTGTTTCTTATTTACCACACCCCCTTGTTATCTTGTTTAGCTTGGTTGTCTGTGTATTTAAGCCCTGTGTGTTAGTTCAGTCATTGTGAGTTATTGATGTTGTGAGGTTGCATGTTCTTTGTTCTGTTCTGAAGTCTGAGTTTATGTCAAAGTTCTAGTTAATTTAATAAAAACACCGTTGCACTTGGATCCTGCTTCTTGCTTCCTGCTCTGCATCGTAACAGAATAACTCACCAAAAATGGATCCAGCAACTGTGAGTAACCAGGCCCTAAGGAGATTCCTTGCTACTCTTTTTCAAGATGGCCAGCCCATGGAAAGGTATGTGAAGGACTTCTGGGCTTGCTGCCATTTAGCGTCACTAGATGACGTCCAGCTCATGGATCTGTTCTGGAGCGGTCTGGACGAGGATATTGCTCAAATGATGCCAGAGGACTATACCGGCTGGACGCTAGAAAGGTATATTGACCTGGCCCTTTTCCTGAGTAATTCGTCATTTGCTGTGGGCATGGAGGAGAAGCTTCGTGAACCCGCAGTATCTCTTCAGCCTGTTCTTCACGTCACGCCAGCCATCAAGCTAGTCACCGGATCGGTCTATTATCGTCCAGGACTGGTATCCAGTGTGGCCGATTCCCCGCTGAGGTCAGTACGTGTTGCCATAAGGGCCATCGTGCAGGAGTCTTGTCCCGCCAAGACTATCCTGCATAAATCATGTTTCACCGAGACCTTCCTGCCTGAGTATCTTCCTGCCGAGCCTGCACTTCACGCCAGTCCAGCCGAGCCTGCACTTCACGCCAGTCCAGTCGAGCCTGCACTTCACGCCAGTCCAGAGTCCTCTTCGCCGCTGGTCCTACCCAGCTCAAAGCCCTCGCTGCCGCTGGTCCCGTCAAGCTCAGAGCGCGCTGATCCTGATCCAGAGCCAGAGCTTCACGTCAGTCCTGCCGAGCCAGAGCCAGAGCTTCACGTCAGTCCTGCCGAGCCAGAGCCAGAGCTTCACGTCAGTCCTGCCGAGCCAGAGCCAGAGCCAGAGCTTCACGTCAGTCCTGCCGAGCCAGAGCCAGAGCTTCACGTCAGTCCTGCCGAGCCAGAGCCAGAGCTTCACGTCAGTCCTGCCGAGCCAGAGCTTCACGTCACGTCCGCCCGTCCAGAGTCTCGTCCCGCTGAGACTGAATCTGATCCTGAGCCTGAATCTGTTCCTCTTCCTCTTTCTGCGCCTGTGTCTTCGGACAAGATGGCTGAAACCACGCCTGTGTCTTCGGACAAGATGGCCGCCGCTGAGCCGGTGTCTGTTCCTGTCCCTGAGCTGGTGTCTGTTCCTGTCTCTGTGTCTGTTCCTGTTCCTGAGCCAGTGTCTGTTCCTGTGCCATGGTCGCCTCCCAAGTGGTCGTCGCCTCCCGAAGGGTCCTCTCCGCCGTGGCCACCCGAAGGGTCGTCTCCGCCCTGGCCGCCTGAGGGGTCGTCTCCGCCCTGGCCGCCTGAGGGGTCGTCTCCGCCCTGGCCGCCTGAGGGGTCGTCTCCGCCCTGGCCGCCTGAGGGGTCGTCTCCGCCCTGGCCGCCTGAGGGGTCGTCTCCGCCCTGGCCGCCTGAGGGGTCGTCTCCGCCCTGGCCGCCCGAAGGTTCGTCTCCTCCCTGGCCGCCCGAAGGGTCGTCTCTGCCCTGGTTGCCTGCACAGCCTGCACCTCCATGGCCGTCTGCACAGTCTGCTCCGCCCTGGCCGTCTGCATGTCCTGCTCCACCCTTGTCGCCCACGCTCCACGGCCCAGGCCCGCCTTGCCTATATCCTGTTCCCGGTTCCCAGTGCGGGCCTGGCCCTCCGGCCCTCCCCCAAGACCGCCTCCGCTTCACCGCCCTCCTGAACTTTTTTGTTTTTTATGGGCGTCGGGAGCCGCCCATAGGGGGGGGGCTATGTCACGGTGTGGGTTTTGTGTCTTGTTCTTGTCTGTCATGTGTTCCCCTGTCTTTGCATGTTTAGCTGTCTCCTGTTATGTTGATTAGTCTTCCCAGGTGTTTCTTATTTACCACACCCCCTTGTTATCTTGTTTAGCTTGGTTGTCTGTGTATTTAAGCCCTGTGTGTTAGTTCAGTCATTGTGAGTTATTGATGTTGTGAGGTTGCATGTTCTTTGTTCTGTTCTGAAGTCTGAGTTTATGTCAAAGTTCTAGTTAATTTAATAAAAACACCGTTGCACTTGGATCCTGCTTCTTGCTTCCTGCTCTGCATCGTAACAGCAACATTGCATCTGCAATGCTTTATGGGATGTATGTGAAAAGAAATACTTTAATTAATGTTTACATTTTTTGTTTAATAATAAATTAATATTTCATTATAATAATACATTTTATAATTATAAAATATTAAAATAACTCACAGACATCATCTTTTTATTACATTCTGTCCCTAATGAGAGCATTGCTCTCTGCTGCCATGTGCCATTCCTGTCACACAATTCAATATGGCTGTATGGTTGTTCAGGCCTTAGTGGGGAGACAAATGAAGGAACTTTTCTTAATTTTTCTTTAGCTGAAGCTGAAAAACAAACTTTCCTAATTTTCATATTCCTCCGTATTGGGTAACACATAATTCACAAATATGATATATGATTCTTGGATCTTGTACTGGTTAAATGTTTATGAGTTAGAATTGTTTAACTTTAAAATGCATTGTAATAAATAATGTTCAAAACTGAATGTTAACATTGTTATATTTTTTGAAAATATTATCAAAGCATCTTATCACTGTGTTTTTATGTTATGGTTCTCAAATATATTGAGGTGTGCATTTTTGTGTGCAATTGATGTTACTTTAAAAATGTACTGCAGTAAAAATAATCAATTATTTAATAAAGAACGCTTAGTGCTTAAAATGCTCACACTCTTAAAAATAATGTTCTCTTACGAGAGGTTCTCTCGTATTGCGTAAGTTGCTTACACTACGGGGAAAGTTGTCTTTTCTCGAGATCTGAAGCCAAAAATTATCCTTAATTTTGTATTTATTGTCAACGCAGTGCGACAGCCAGCAGACCATAGCAGGCTATATAAGCGTGCTCATTGGCTGTCCTGCGGCAACTGAGGCAGCCTACCAGTGAGCCCTGCGTGACGTCACGCCCAATGAGCCCGCCAGAATGGGTGTGGCTAGTGTGTATAAAAGAGGGGCTCACAGGCTGAAATTCTGATTTTCATGTCTTCAGCGAAGCTCTACGGATCGCTGGACTCTGAGAGAAGCCGCCGAGAATTCAGCGACCAGCAAGCTTAGGACAGCGCCTGGAGAAGCCGGTCGTCTTCGCCGCCTTCAGCCTGCCGTGCCTGCTACGCTATCCGTCGTCATATCCTTTTTCTACTGTGTGTGTTCGCCGCTGCGACACACATTCTGTCTAAAAGAGAAATTTCCTACGAGGTGTTGTTTCAAATGCCTCGCACATCTCTCCCCGCTCTCTCTCTCCCTCTGTTCGAGCCGCGCAAACTGCGCCGCTCACTAGGGACGTTAGAAGCGGATGGCCACGGGGCTAGCTTCCTCGCGTTCTCGCCCTCTGTTGGAGCCGCGCAAGCTGCGCCGTTCACAAGGGTTGGCAGAAGCGGACCGTCTGAGCTAGCTTCCTCGCACTCCCCCTCTATTCGAGCCGCGCAAATGGCGCCGCTCACAAGGAATGTCAGAAAGCGCATGGTCACGGGCTAGCTGCCTTTACGTTACAAGAAAGCTACCCCGCTGGCGAAAGGAGAAAAGAGTGTTTTAGTCCCGTCGAGACCGGACCAACCTCCAGTTCTCACATTTTTCTCAGTCCCCCCTTTAGCTCAGGCGACCGGAAATACCATTATTGCAGTAAACGAGCCTGTTATAATACACGCACACCTGCAAACGAACGCCGACACAAAACATGACGCTCTCTTATATGCTCGCGCTTCCAAAAGCTTATGTGTTCTCCCCTTGTGGCTCAGTGGTGGAATGTTAGGCTTTCGTGCCAGAGACCCGAGTTCGAATCCGGGTCTGGTGGCAGATAAAAGTTATGCTGTTCACTTCTCCGAGCTCGCGGCTAGCTTTCTTACATACAGAAAGCGAACCCGCATCTCGCACCCTCCCACTGACAGGATGGTGCTTGAGTATTTTTGAGCGTCTAAACATATGAGCCGTCAAAGCATTTCGCTCTATCAGTCCCCTTAAAAAGGCGACTGCAGATGTGTATTTTGCAACCAACGAGCGCGTTATACAACCCGCTCGCCTGCACCCAAACACCGTCTTTACGGCACCCCAGAGAAATCCTAAAAAAAAAAAACGCTGTCAGTCCCCGTTGTCATGGCTACTGCAGATGTTTACCTCGCAGCCAACGAGCTGGTAAATCAACCCACACAACCGCCGTTATCATGGCGACCCAGAGAAATCTCAAAAAGAGCATAATGTCTGGGTGTCCGGCTCACGCCGCATGTGTTTCAAATGTAGAAAATGTGCCCACGTTTCTGTGTTCACCCCTACACACAAGCACTATAAACCCCGTGTCTCTCTCAGAGCCCACTCTCATAAAGCGGACAAAAGCCGCTCGAGTGTTAGATGTAGGTCACGTGTTCACATCCCCGTGCCCACACCTACTCACTGCCCGCTCTGTTACACAGCCTCTCACTACCGGTCAAATGTAAGTCCTGTGCCCGCCCTCGAGCGCTCACACATACAGACAAACACTTCACCCCCGGCGCGCGTTCCTCGCACAATATGTTCCCCGTCATATGCCACCGGGACAATGTGTGTAAACCGGCCAGCCATCGCTGCATGCGAGCCGCCGTATTCAAGCACCGAGAGCGCCTCCGAATCCGGTTCTCGAGTCCGCGGAACGCGGCAATCAGAGCCCGGAGGCCATTCTGCCCCAGCCATACATGCGATAGCGTGGGAAGCTATTCCGTGCTGAGCACAGTAAGAGAGGGCTATTCATTGCAGTTCGCTCGCCGTCCCCGCGCTTTCAAGCGCAAAGCGCAGACGAGAGTGAATGGGGAAGTAGCATACCTACTTCATGCAGAAATAGCGAAACTTCTGTGCAAAGGGGCTACAGAACCAGTACCCCCTTCACTGAGCACGGCCGTTATTTCCTCGTGCCCAAGAAGGACGGAGCTCTCAGACCGATCTGAGATATTTGAACAAAGCTCTTATGAAAAGACCGTTCAAAATGCTCACAACCAGACAGATCCTCGCGCAGATTCGCCCGAGGGACTGGTTTATTTCCCTCGATCTGAAAGACGCTTACTTTCAGATCCAGATAATACCCCGTCACAGGCCATTCTTGAGATTCGCCTTCGACGGTCGGGTATATCAGTACACCGTCCTGCCGTTCGGCCTGTCTTTAGCACCTTTAGCACCGGCTCTCGCTCCCCTGAGAGTTCAGGGCATGCGGGTTTTTAACTATGTGGACGATTGGCTGATTCTAGCACAGTCAGAGGAAGAACTTATCTCTCACAGTACTGTGCTTCTCAGCCACCTGGAAAGCCTGGGTCTCACGGTCAACTGGACCAAGAGCTCATTACTGCCCAGTCAGTCAACCTCTTTTCTGGGTTTGGAACTGGACTCTGTGGCAATGACGGCCCGGCTGTCGACACAGCGCGCGCGCCGTATACGACACCTGGCCGGGTCTTTCCAGTTGGGCAGCGCCGCACCTCTAAAAACATTTCAGAGGATGCTGGGTTGTATGGCATCAGCTGCAGCAGTGCTTCAGCTGGGTCTACTGCGTATGCGCCCGCTGCAATGCTGGTTGAATGCTCGAGTGCCTCACCAAGCCTGGGCGTCCGGCGGCATACGAATCAGAGTGACTCAGAGCTGCGTTTCAGCACTGAGACCCTGGTTAGCGTCCGACTGGTACCAGCGGGGAGTGACAATGGGAGCCGTCTCGCACCGAAAAGTTCCCAGAGCTAGTAAGGCTGTCGCACTCAGCCCCATAGCCGATCCCGGTGAGGAAAGATCTTCTCTCTCAAGCCGGTGGATCAATCTGGCATCCCCATCCGTAGCGCTGGTCTCTGCATGCGTGGATAATCAACGGATACTCGTTGATTTGCCAGAAGGGGTCGTAAACCCCTTCGCCGCCTCGAAACAGAGCCTGTCCAGATGGATAGTGGACGCTATTGCAGCAGCTTATGCCTCCAAACACCTGCAGTGCCCTATGGGCATGGCCTCGTCGTGGACTTGGTCCAGCGGGATTTCTATTCACGACATTTGTATGGCGGCAGGCTGGGCCTCCCCCTCTACATTTGTGAGATTTTATAACCTGGAAGTTCCCGCCTTGCAGGCTAAACTGTTATCAGTTTAAGTGATATGTATGTTCTGCCCAGTCGTTCATGCGCAGACTACTTTCGTGTACTACTAGCTTTCTGGTGAGCTGCACTAAGGGATGAGATTCTCTATATACAGACCGGCGGAGCCGCTCTGTATTTTCCCCATCACGCGCTTGTGCACTGGTGCTGGCCCGCGTTGCTGGCCGCCTATTCTCCACTCAGCTGCGCTAGGGGTTATACTCTCTATACATAGACCGGCGAAGCCGCTCTATATTCTCCCTATGATGTGCTTATTTACTGTGCTGGCCCGCGCTGCTGGCCGCATTCTCCATGCTTATACATAGACCGGCAGAGCCGCTCTGTATACCTATGAAGTGCTTATGACATGTGCTGGCCCGCGTTGCTGACCGCCTGTTCCCGCATGTTGTGTTCCCCGGGCTCCCCTGGGACTCATGCAGTGGATGCTCGGCGTGCACGGCGTTGACAAGGGGTTCCCATAGCGTAAGCAACTTATGCAATATGAGAGAACCTCTCGTAAGAGAACGTACTCGGTTATCTAACTGTGATGAGGTTCAACGTTGTAATAAAGGGAAGGAAGAAGACAGGGGTCGGCGAGACTGGGACACTCGTTTTTATTAGAGTCAAAAAGTTCAAAAGAGGAAGTTGCGCACAGAGCGCCTTCACCGTGCTATCAGCACAGCCAAAACAAAACAATAATCCAGATTCTCTCGCGATGATTTCTCCGTGGACAGCAGCAGCAGACGAGGTCCCAGTCCAACTCTCTCTCCCTCTCTTTCATTCCCGCCGGCTTATATCCGGTCTCTCCACGCCAATTACTGGAATCAGACACAGGTGTTCATCATCTGCACTTGACCTACTTACTCACCGCTCGGCTCCGTCCTCTCTCTCCCGCTACAGACTTCGCAAAACCACGCCCCCCTCGCCACATACCCCCACCGCCCGACTCAGGCCGGGGAGCCATCCGGTCTGCAGCCTCCCCCCCCCTCCTCCTGGAGAGGAAATCGGCTACAGCCATCTGTGCACCCGGCCTGTGGATCACCTGGAACTTAAAAGGCTGTAGAGCTAGATACCAACGAGTGATCCGCGCGCTGGTATCCTTCATGCGGTGGAGCCACTGCAGGGGAGCGTGGTCCGAACAGAGGGTGAACTCCCGCCCCAAGAGGTAATAGCGGAGGGTGAGAACGGCCCATCTGATGGCCAAACACTCCTTCTCTATGGTGCTGTACATCGTCTCTCTCTTAGAGAGCTTCCGACTGATGTACAGCACCGGCCGCTCTTCACCCTCCACCTCCTGGGACAGGACCGCGCCCATCCCCCTGTCCGACGCGTCCGTCTGTAGGATAAAAGGGAGAGAAAAGTCAGGAGCATGCAAAAGCGGTCCGCCACATAGAGCAGCCTTTATCTGAGTAAAAGCCTGCTGGCACTGCTCCGTCCACTGAACCGTATCTGGTACCTCCTTTTTAGTTAGATCAGTCAGCGGGCTGGCGAGGTCCGAATAATTAGGTACAAACCTTCTGTAATATCCCGCCAGCCCCAGGAACTGCCTAACCTCCTTTTTGGTCTTTGGTCTTGGACAGGTCGCAACTGCTGCGGTCTTATCAATTTGGGGACGCACCTGTCCATGACCTAAGTGGAAGCCCAGATATCTAACTTCCACACGCCCAACTGCACACTTCTTTGGGTTGGCCGTGAGCCCCGCCCTTCTCAGCGTCTTCAGGACAGCCCGCAAATGCTGCATATGACGCTGCCAATCCCCACTATAGATGATGATATCATCCAGGTAGGCAGCGGCATATGCAGCATGCGGCCGGAGAATTCTGTCCATCAGACGCTGAAAGGTCGCCGGAGCCCCGAACAAGCCGAAAGGAAGAGTAACAAATTGGTGTAATCCGAACGGCGTTGTGAAAGCTGTTTTTTCTTTGGACATGGGAGACAAGGGGATCTGCCAATATCCCTTTGTTAAGTCCAGTGTCGAATAAAATCGAGCAGTACCTAGCCGATCAAGCAATTCGTCAACCCTTGGCATTGGATAAGCGTTGAATTTCGACACAGCATTCACCTTACGATAGTCCACACAGAACCGAACTGAGCCGTCGGTTTTAGGTACTAAAACTATCGGGCTCGCCCAGTCACTGTTGGACTCTTCTATTACCCCCATGTCTAGCATTGCCTCTAATTCGCTCTGAACCACCTTTTTTTTGTGTTCTGGCAAGCGATACGGCCGGCTGCGTACAACCACGCCCGGCTCTGTCTCAACGTGGTGCTGAATGAGGTCCGTCCGACCAGGCAGGGGCGAGAACACATCAGCAAACTCTGCTTGTAACTTTTTTACATCAGCGAGCTGGGAGGGTGAGAGGTGGTCTCCACCAGGGGCCAGAGCGAGAGATTGGGTTTTTAGACTCGCCTCTGGTCCAAGATCCTCCTCTCCGCTCACTACCGTCGCCAGCATCACTGATTCTACCTCCGACCATTTTTTAAGTAGGTTGAGGTGATATATTTGATGTGCTCCGCCCCTATCTGTTCGAGCTACCTCATAGTTGAGATCCCCAACTCGCCGTGTGACCTCGAAGGGTCCTTGCCACTTTGCGAGTAATTTTGAACTAGAAGTAGGGAGTAATACAAGCACTTTATCTCCCGGTGCAAATTGACGAAGTCTAGCCCCCCTGTTGTACAGCCGACTCTGTTTGTCCTGAGCCTGTAACAAATTCTCCATTGATAGCCGCCCCAAAGTGTGGAGTTTTGTTCTCAGATCCAGGACATACTGAATTTCATTTTTACTACTTGAAGGTCCGTCCTCCCAAGTCTCTCTAAGGACGTCTAACACCCCGCGGGGCTGGCGTCCATAAAGAAGCTCGAAGGGGGAAAACCCCGTGGAGGCTTGCGGGACCTCCCGTACAGCGAACAAGAGGGGTTCTAACCACTTATCCCAATTTTTGGCGTCTTCTTGTACGAACTTTCGAATCATGGTTTTCAACGTGTGGTTAAACCGTTCTACCAGCCCGTCCGTTTGTGGGTGATAGACGCTGGTTCGAATCGATTTAATGCCCAATAATTCGTAAAGTTCGCGAATTGTGCGTAACATAAACGCCGTGCCTTGATCGGTGAGAATCTCTTTCGGGATTCCCACCCGGGAGATTAATTGAAACAGTGCGCTCGCCACGCTTTTAGCAGAAATAGTGCGGAGCGGCACTGCTTCAGGATACCGCGTTGCATAATCCACCAGGACTAAAGCAAAGCGGTGTCCCCGTGCTGACCGTTCTAATGGCCCGATGAGGTCCATACCAATTCGTCTTGGGTCACCTGATACAACTTATCTTTTAAAATTGTAAAATAAGGATAGGAGAGCGGTTGGTCAGGGTGGAGTAGCTGGCCGTCGATAGAGCGGACCTGATCAAAAGCATGTTTCAGCGTTTCATCCTGGGACTGCTCCAGGGGAAAATCATCATGCTCTGTAAGGATGGTTCTTTCCAGAGCGCTCCGTTCCCCTGAACCAGCTCCCAGAGATCCCGACTCAGCTTCTCCCACCTGAGCAACTGCCTCGTTCCTCTCGTCCCTTTCTGCCCAAGAGGCATCGGCACACAAATATTCCAATAATTCATTAAATGCTGGCCAATTGGTCCCCAAAATTAGCGGATGCCGGAGGTGCGGATTAATCGCCACCTCTACTCTATGCTTTTGTCCCCTAAATTGAATTTCCACAGGCATTATTGGATAATCCATCACCTCCCCGTGTACACACCGCACCTTAACCACGCGGCTATTATCCAATGCCCTAGGCTGAATCAGGCTTTGATGAATGGAGGTTTGGTTACAACCTGAATCCACCAAAGCCTGATATGTACCCCCCTTGATACTTACTGGTATCTGGTACAGGCCAGCCTGATCGGGGGCAGCTTGTGGCGCATCGGGGACCCGGATCAGCGTCCCCACCTCCATCACTGGACACCGATCAATAAAGTGACCCGGATCCCCACAGCGCCAACAAGCCGGCCCAGACTTCCCCGCCGCCCTGGTGGCAGGAAGCGGGTCAAGAGATTGGCGTGGAGAGAGCGGTGGAGCAGCCGGTGAAGTAAAGAGCCTGCTAGGTAAGCCCCCTCCCCTGGGAGGGGCCCTGGGCGATGGCACCGGCTCTGCAGGAGTCCCCGTTCTCCATCTGGGCGCTGGCCTGGGTGTAAGCCCCACACGAGACCTGGGAGGAGGGACAGATTTAGAGAGAGGACATGAGAGAGAGGGGGAAGAGAGAGAGAGAGAGAGAGATGCAGATGGCAGGGGTTCGCCGACCCCTGGGCACGCCACCATCTGATCCTCCGCCAGCTGGATTGCCTGGTTCAGCGACGTCGGGCGGTGGCACTGGACCCACTGCGCGGTCTTCCTCGGAAGCCGCGCCACGAACTGCTCCAGTACCACTCGGTCTATGATGTCCTCGACGTCGCTTCCGTCGGCCATCAGCCATTTGCGGCATGAGTCCCGGAGCTGTTGTGCCATGATGAAGGGCCGGCCGGACTCTTCGAGGCTCAGCGTCCTGAACCTCTGGCGATGTTGTTCTGGGGTCCGGCCGACCCGCTGGAGGATTGCACGTTTGAGGTCTTTATAGACAAGGAGGTTCTGGACTGGCAGTTGGTGTGCGGCTACCTGCGCTTCTCCGGATAGCAGGGGAATGAGCCGCATTGGCCAGTCCTCGGAGGGCCATCCCCGGTCCTCCGCGGACCTCTCAAAAAGATCTATAAACGCCTCCGGGTCATCCTGGGGTCCCATTTTGTTGAGGGGTAAAGGCGTCGACGACTCCTTAGCAGGGGGGGGGGGATGGCCCGAACCTCCCGGTCTATCCAGCTCCGGAACAGCTCGCGGTCTTCATGCTGGGCTCGGAGGAGAGCTTCGAACCTCTTGTCCTGCTCCTCCTTAATCGCCAGCAGGTGTTGGTGCTGTTCCTGGTGAAGACCGGCGAGCGATGTTATGATGTCCGCAAATGGCGTGGCTGGCGGGGTCTGCATGGCGGCGGCGATCTTCTTCCCTCCCGGGTTTCGGCACCAGTGTGATGAGGTTCAACGTTGTAATAAAGGGAAGGAAGAAGACAGGGGTCGGCGAGACTGGGACACTCGTTTTTATTAGAGTCAAAAAGTTCAAAAGAGGAAGTTGCGCATAGAGCGCCTTCACCGTGCTATCAGCACAGCCAAAACAAAACAATAATCCAGATTCTCTCGCGATGATTTCTCCGTGGACAGCAGCAGCAGACGAGGTCCCAGTCCAACTCTCTCTCCCTCTCTCTCATTCCCGCCGGCTTATATCCGGTCTCTCCACGCCAATTACTGGAATCAGACACAGGTGTTCATCATCTGCACTTGACCTACTTACTCACCGCTCAGCTCCGTCCTCTCTCTCCCGCTACAGACTTCGCAAAACCACGCCCCCCTCGCCACACTAACGTAACCTCGGTTCTCTCTAGAAGAGGGAACAAGTATTGCGTAACCTGCCGTGTCGCGCCACGAGCTTATTCGCTTCAGTCTATGAAAACCAGAATTTCAGCCTGTGAGCCTGTGAGCCCCTCTTTTATACACGCTAGCCACACCCATTCTGGCGGGCTGAGGCGCGTGGAGTTTGACGTCACTCATTGGGCGTGACGTCACGCAGGGCTCACTGGTAGGCTGCTGCAGTTGCCGCAGGAAAGCCAATGAGCACGCTTATACAGCCTGCTATGGTCTGCTGGCTGCCGCACTGCGTTGACAATAAATACAAAATTAAGGATAATTTTTGGCTTCAGATCTCGAGAAAAGACAACTTTCCCCGTAGCGTAAGCAACTTACGCAATACTCGTTCCCTCTTCTAGAGAGAACCGAGGTTACGTTAGGTAACCGAGTACGTTTTTTTTTTGTTGTTGTTGTTTGTTTTTTGGCATCTATAATTCCATGAAGAACATTTTAAGAAAAAGATGCAACCTTTCCATTGCACAAAAGGTTCTTTATGGTGGGAAAAGGTTAATAGACACGTAATAGTGTTTCTTCTTGAAGATAATGATATTTCACAAAATTTTACAAAAATATAAATTATAAAATTAATAATAAATTATAATTTTAACTTCAACACAATCAATGAATAATTGATCACATTCATGTACCTGCATTGGAAGGACTTAATTGTTTTTAATGAAAATATATACATCAATATATCCCTATAGAAAAACCTCAAAAGTTAATTTTTTTATGTATGACCATGGGACATTTCCTACTCTTAACTCATCTCAGATGTGTGCATCTTAGATATTTGTCTTTAGAAAAAAAAAAATCAATACATATGACCTAATATATCCCTGCTAGGCATCTTGAATAAATGTACATGTATGAATGTGAACACACACTCCAAACCGTGGACACACACCTGGAGCAGTGGGCAGCCGTCTTTTGCTGTGGCACCCAGGGAGCGATTGTGGGTTAGGTGCCTTGCTCAAGAGCACCTCAGTCATTTCCTGACGGTATTGAGAATTGAACCCACAGTCTTCGGTTTGACTCTCTAACCCTTAGGCCACGACTTATATCTTAAGTTTGTGAGATATAAGTTTCTTAAGTGAAATGCCCCATTGTAAGATAATCTATTGGATGTATGGAAATCAGACCCTTATGCACTGTTATTCTGACCTTGGGCATGTCTTTATAATGTATAACAGTGGCGTGTGGCCCATATAAACTGCGAATTCTCTGTGTAACCCCTGTCACCGGGTCCTTCACACCCCGCTCCGTGCAGGTCTCGAACCCGGGTCTCCGGCATGAGAGTCAGGCGCTCTAACAAGGAGGCTAAAGACTGCATCCTCTAGCGTCTGTGGCTAGAGTGCCTATTGAGATCAGAGGAACTACTAGCTGGCCTCCGTTACATCTGCATACCCAAGCCATTCATGGATTCGCTAATTAGTATTAACACTATAAATTACTATAAATTCCCTTTTTTGAGGTGTACCATAAAGCTTACATGATAAAATGTCATCCACAGCAGCTTTGGCGTCTACGCTCTGTTGTTTTGTATCGTTGTCCCACATAATTATTGGTTTGCTGGTATATGGGGGATTTAATGTGCAGGGTAAGCTGTCCGCGAATCACTTGCCCAAGCGGAAAAATTTGCTGCTGCTGCTAGATCTCGATTAATGAAAATTATATTGTTTGATACAAGACTAACTAAGGTAAATCAAGTGGAAAGAAGTCATAACTGAAACTATTTTCATAGTATTTTATTTTCTACATAGGCAAAAAGGGTGGCTGGCCGCACACTGATCCACTCAAAACTGAAAGTCTACAAAAACATTTTTTATTTTATAAATTGCATCGTGCAAAAAAGTGCAAAGTGCATGTGGGTTAAAAACAGAATAGACACCAGCAAGCAAACGTTTCAGCACATTGCTATCTTCAGTGCTCCTTGCTATATTCTTCAATATACCATTGGCTCCACGCACCTGTAGTACAAGGACCTGCAGTACAATAACTTTTTTCCTGTTTGGAGCGCTAAATATTTTCTATAATTTTCTCCATAGGGAAATTTATTTTTAACGAAAACTTATAACTGTTAAAGACAGACCTACAGTAAGCAGACCTGTAACTATCTGAGGCTGTTAATTGTAGGCTATGCGTTTGTATTATTTCAACTTATTTTTTAAAATAATAATTATATTTTTATTATACTTACATTTATTATAATGATATTTTACTTATATTTTATTTATAATAGGCTACTAATATTTATTATATTATACTTACGTTTAATTCTTAATAAAAATAAATCACTTCTGGCATACATTTAAATTGATGCCTGCCATGGTGTTTCTTATTTGTTGTCTCTGATTTAGATTATTGTGTCCACAGCCGATGCGGCGTACCGTTTAGAGGTGAAGTATGAAGTTTCTGCGACATCAGGGCCACCTAGCGGAATTACAAAGATACAGCACATTTTACAAACGCCCCTTTCGCGTGTCGCGCCTGACTCACTCAACTCAACTTTTACGGGTGCTTGTGAAAGCATCAACAGGTAAATGTAGGCTACTTTCAATAAATGGTCGAATACATTAGGAAACGTTTAGCTGTGTTGCCATGTGTCATGAGAGTAAGCAACTGAACAGCTAACAAATACATTTTTGACATAACGTGTCACCCAGCATACCCGGTTAAAAAAGTCACTGCTTGCCACTGATTTATACATTTTGCTTGCATGCTGCATAATCAAAGAGCTGGCTTCTGGTGGATGGGAAGGGGAGATGGTCTCGTTGTCTGGGTTTGTTTGCATTTAAATGGAGAGTGTCAACTATTTCATAGACAGTTCTGGGTTGGAATTAATACTGTCTGCATGTGTATCTGCTCCCTGTGCATTTGACATGAATAAGTGTTTGAATATCACCAGCCTTACGCTTTCCAATGTTTCCTTGCACAATAATCATCAGAACCATTGTTGTTTCTGTTTCTTGTCATTGCAAATGATGGATAAAATTATATTTTAACAGAAGCATCAACACTCTCCAGAAAACATGGTACAAAAGCTGTCACTTGGATGGTACCCTTTACACACCTAAGGTATCATGCACTCCTAAGGTACAAAGGTGTACCTTTTGAAAAAGTACCGGCGTTCCCAGTGACAGCTTTTGTACTTTTTTTTTGAGAGTGAATTACAAAAAATGCTGAAACATAAGAAGGGAAATCTGAGTGTGACTCCATAACAAAATTATACCAAACACTTTTAATTTACATTTTGCATTTTGAATCTAATTTGCAAAGGCAACAATCTCAGTGTTACAGATCTCAAAATAATAATAATAATTTGTTACATTTATATCGCCCTTTTCTGGATACTCAAAGCGTTTTACATGGAAGGGGGAATCTCCTCAATCACCACCAATGTGCAGCATCCATTTGGATGATGCGACAGCAGCCATATTGCGCCAGAACGCTCACCACACACCAGCTTACTGGTGGAGAGGAGACAGTGATGAAGCCAATCAGTATATGGGGATGATTAGGAGGCCATGATGGACAGAGGCCAATGGGCAAATCTGACTATTTTTCAGAGGACATCCTGTGATTTTTAATGACCACCTCGTTTTAACGTCTCATCCAAAGGACGGTGCTCTTTTACAGTATAGTGTCCCTGTCACTATATTGGGGTGTTAGGACCCACACAGACCACAGGGTGAGCACCCCCTACTGGCCACACTAACACCTCTTCCAGCAGCAACCTGGTTTTCTCAGGAGGTCTCCCATCCAGGTATAACCAGGCTCAGCCCTGCTTAGCTTCAGGGGGCAACCAGTCTTGGGCTACAGAGTGATATGGCTGCTGGCTGCTGGCAAAAACAGCAAATAACTGGATTTTCTGACTTGCTTCATGTGCTCTGAATGGTTGCCAACCAGAGTCAAAAGATGCCATGTGCAAAAAAATAATAATTTGTATTTATCTATAAAGCACCTTTCAGGCCATACAGTAACTCCAAAGTGCTGTACATAATATAACCATAAAAGAACAGATCCAAAAAAAGAAAGAAAAAAAAGTTAAAAATACTCTATATTATTCTGGTTTCTAAATTTGGTTTAGATCCCCCTCCATCAATAAGTTAGTTTGTATTAACCTATTTTATCATCTCCCAGGCCAAAAAGTTAAAGGGTTAGTTCACCCCAAAAAAAGAAAATTATGTCATTAATTACTCACCCTCATGTTGTTCCAAACCCAGAAGACATTAGTTCATCTTTGGAAGTCAGGTCAAGTCAAGTCACCTTTATTTATAGCGCTTTTTACAATACAGATCATATCAAAGCAGCTTCACAGTGATAACATGAAAATAATACAACAAAGTTTGTTTCTAGAAGAAAATTGTGTTATCGTCCACCTTAAGTAAGGCAGATCAATAATATTGTTAAATATTAAATGTCCCCAACTAAGCAAGCCAAAAGTCAAGGCAACAGTGGCAAGGAACCAAAACTCCATCAGGTTTCCTTGGGAGAAACCAGGCCCAGTTCTCCTCTGGCCAACGAGCGAACAGTGTATGATTACGATTCAGGCAGCATTACAGCTTGGATCAGAACATTCAGAATATTATCTGGTTGGAAGACGGAGTCATCATGCCTGTATGGAGACGACTTTGTTGAGGATCAGTGCCGATGGCTGTCGTGTTGATGAGGCCTTCACAGGGCTGATGAGGCTGGCACTTAAGGGTGGATGGGTGGGGATGGGTCCAGGATGGACCCATGGATGGGTCCAGGCGCAGGTCCACCATCTGATCTGGATACGGCCCGGATCCAGGTGATTTCAGTAAACCTCGGAATAAACAGAAAGACTAACATTAGCGTAGATGCCATTCTTCTTATGATGTAATGAGTACATCAGGTGTTATGGGAAGTGTCCCCGTTTCCAGCTGACCTATTCTATGCAGCCTAATAATCAATTAACTGATTTGAATAATATAAATGTAATGTTCTATATGAATGCCAGGTGAAAGAGATGCGTTTTTATTCTAGATTTAAACGGACAGAATGTGTCTGCTTCCCAGACAATGTTAGGAAGACTGTTCCAAAGTTTAGATGCTAAATAAACTACCGCCAGCAGTCAATTTTGGCCAGAATTTTGAGATCGCAGTCGACGTGAAGGACTATAATGCGTTAAGAGCTCGCTCAAGTACTGGGGAGCTAAACCATTTAGTACTTTGTAAGTAGTCAGCAATATTTAAAAATGTATACAATGTTTAATAGGGACACAAATGAAGATATTTTTAAGGAAATTTGAGAGCTTTCTTTACCTCCATTGACAGTCTACGCAACTACCACTTTCCTAGAAAGGTAAAGACATTAAAGTAATCCATGTGACTCCAATGGTTGAACCTCAATTTTATGAAGTGACGTGAGCACTTTGCGCAAAAGATAACATAATTTACCACTTTATTTACAAAACATTAATCTCCGATGCATGTTCAAGCAACAGTGTCTGCTCTCGCATCAACACAACACACATGTGTTGTGGTGCTCTCATGAACCTCATGTTGGAGATTAATATTTTTTTAAATAAAATGGTAAAATATGATTTTTTTTTGTGCAAGCAAAGCACTTCATAATATTGAGATTAAACCACTGGAGTCAAATGGATTACTTTTATAATGTCTTTACCTTTCTGAGGCTTGAAAGTGGTAGTTGGGTAGACTGTCAATAGAGGGACAGAAAGCTCTCAGATTAATAAAAAAAGGAGATTTAAAGGCTCAGTTATCTTCTAAACAGAAAAAGGAAACAAACACAACACAGTGATACAGAACATAAAAATATTTAACAGCCTTTAAATCTCCTTTGTAAATGCTTTACAAGGCATAACTAGTCCTCACTTTAGATGAGCTCACAAAAATAGTTACAGTGCTATGCATTAGACACCCATGCTAAAGTTGACTAAAAAGAGGAATAAAAAAATCATCTTTTGGAAATTGAACTTAATGCCTTAATTAAAAAAAAGTAGGAAAAATCCAACCTTTAAGGACACCAATTTTCTTTGTGAATGGTCTGGACACCCCTATGTTAAATTCCCATAGAGGCAGGCAGATTTTTATTTTTAAAGGCCAGTTACTTCATGGATCCAGGATACTATGCATCCTGATAAAGTTCCCTTGGCCTTTGGAATTAAAATAGCCCCACATCATCACAAAGCCATGGAGTACTTTCCATAAGATCATCTCTCAATGCAAATCAAACCAGCCATTAGGCTAACTGAAATAAAACCATGCCAATCTCTAGGTATGGTGAAGGCTATGTGATGATGTGGGGCTATTTTAATTCCAA
This sequence comes from Abramis brama, assembly GCF_963993115.1. Classification (NCBI taxonomy): domain Eukaryota; kingdom Metazoa; phylum Chordata; class Actinopteri; order Cypriniformes; family Leuciscidae; genus Abramis; species Abramis brama. Next base: position 20,507,370 of record NC_139985.1, on the reverse strand, counting down.
AGGCCAAGGGAACTTTATCAGGATGCATAGTATCCTGGATCCATGAAGTAACTGGCCTTTAAAAATAAAAATCTGCCTGCCTCTATGGGAATTTAACATAGGGGTGTCCAGACTTATGCACCCTGTATTTTAAGGAAAAACATTTATTTATTTATGATACATTATTCATTCACAAAGAAAATTGGTGTCCTTAAAGGTTGGATTTTTCCTAATTTTTTTAATTAAGGCATTAAGTTCAATTTCCAAAAGATGATTTTTTATTCCTCTTTTTAGTCAACTTTAGCATGGGTGTCTAAACTTATGCATAGCACTGTAACTGACCACTACCTAAATTAACCATTAATTACAGTAGTATACATGTTAATAAAGCATTTATTAACACACTAAGTAACTATTACTATATGTCTGAATAATAATATGTATTTAAACAGTTTATTAATCATTTACTCACACTTTCTAAGTGATCTTATGAACCACTGACAACTCCTAAATAACCAGTTTGTAAATAATGCAATACTTCATTTAGAAATGATAAATTGATCATTAATAAAGTATGAAAATACAATTATTAAACACATTATAGATATGCTTTAAAATCAAGACCAAAGCATTTATAGCTGTATTTATAAACTGCTTATTAATGTCTATTAATGCTTTATAAATAATGAATTAACTGTTTACTAATGCTTAACTAATGATTAATAGCGTGCAGTTATTATAAAGTTTTACCCATTAGGGAACTACATTAGTTAACATGAACTTACAATGAAAAAATACTTCTGAAGCATTTATTAATCTTAGTTAATTTCAACAATTGCTTATACATTTTTAGTATGTGCAACATCAAGCAAAAACTTGAGTGATTCAGAGTTTAGATGCATTTTAAAAAGTTGAGATTTACCCAACAGACTCTATAACGCAGCCAAGGACAACAAACAAAATGATTTGAATGTAACAAATGGAATAGAATTGCCTGGTAAATCATTGCTGTCTAGAGAAGCACTAAGTCATGTGCTGAAATATTAATTTGTTCAGATTTGGTTCACAAAGCTCTTACAGAAACAAAAAAGGCAACTATAGAAATGATCTGATGTACAGAATTTTTCTATAAATGTATGTGTACTATATCTAATGGCTGGAGTGTAAAGCTATATTGTGGGCATAAAACCTCTCTACAGAACAATGAGCTGTACTCACTTTAGTGCTGCAGGTCTTGTCAGGCAAGGCTTCTAAACTGGGATCTAGTGCCCATTTTGGCTGTGCTGAAAACAGCCTGCTTGCTTGCCTCCAAAAGCATTGCCCCAGGTCTCCCCAGCACATGTATTTTGCATTATGCATAGTCTACATTGCATCAATAATTCAAAAAGTACATCCAGATTTCCTCAAGCCTTGGGGACCAGAGCTCCTGCTTCCATACCTGTCTGAACACCCAAGGCTGAACCTTGATCACACCTTTGCAGTTGTGTGTGTGTGTGTGTGTGTGTGTGTGTGTGTGTGTGTGTGTGTGTGTGTGTGTGTGTGTGTTTTATGAGCTGTCTGTCAGCATGTATGTGTCAGTGTGTCATTGTCTATGCAGTTTTGGCTCTAAACACATTGAGAAGGGCCTTTTACAATCCTTGCGTCCAAATATGCACACCGTCAACAATGCTGATGTCAAACAAAGAGGATGTCTGAAAACTCAGTATTCATGATGTATTCAACAGTATAGGATGATCTACTGGGTCTAAAAAGATTCTGAAGTGTGCAGCCGGTGGACTTTGCCATCCTATGAAGCTGTGATGCTTTTTTGTCCTTTAAATTATTCAGTGTATTTGTGTATTCAAAAGTACATTAAAACACAACTCATACAATGACTTACATACATATTTTTTATGGGCATGGTTTAATTTCTGAATTAAAATGTTTTAAAGGGCTTAAAGTTCCAAATGACAGAGTGCACTGAAAAAAATGTTTAGTCAGCTCAACTTGTGAAATGTACTTAATGTGGTAACATCTATAATAACTGGTTTTGTTGAAATGAAATAAACGATTTAAAATGACTGATTATAACTGAATTCAGTCAACCTGAAAAACTTAATAGTGTTGTTCATCATTATGCACAATGTATATAATGAACTACTAAGAAAAGACTGGTGTAGGTACTGTCATTAGCATTACACTATAGCCTATAGCCTAAGCACAAGCGCTACTCTTCAGCACAATGGTAACCACAAAATTCAGTAACAGAAACTCCTAAATGTCCAACATAACTGAATATTAAACATTAACATAATCTACCAACAACTTTCCCTTTCCTGAAAAACACAAACAATAACACTTAATCCCCTAATTTACTATCCTAATGCAGTCCCTTGCAAAGCATACTGGGAACTACAGATTTATTTCTCAAAAGCATTGTGAGCTAAGTTGATCGTAGAACCTTTGCCACCAATGGTCTCAACGATCAACTTAGCTCACAATGCTTTTGAGAAATACAACCCTGGGCAGTGGATCTGTAGTTCCCAGCATTCTTTGCAAGGAACTGCATTAGGATAGTAAATTTGGGGAAGTGTTATTTTATGTGTTTTTCAGTAAAGGGAACGATTTTATAATTTATGTTAATGTTTAGTATTCAGTTATGTTAAACATTTAGGATTTTCTGTTATCGAATGTTGTGGTTACCATTGTGCTGAAGAGTAGCGCTGTCAATTGCGATTTTCACTTTGATGCAACTTAATATGTATAATAGCCCCATATCACAATTTCTCATTGAAGCAAAATTCGCCGAACAGCAAGAAGCAGGTGCGGATGTATCGAATGTGTCCATCCTGAGCTTTATTGGAAATTGTATGTTGGGCCAGTGTAACTCAATTAAGTTAAAACAGCATTCCCTTTTTTTATGTTACACAAAACTGATTGAAGTAGGTTACAACAACAAAATTAGAATTTATAGGCAGCGGTTAATACAAAAAGCCTGATCTAAAGTGTGGACATTTTTACAACAGAGACTGAATGATGTGAATGGTGCTCTGCACACTCGCAAGAGCATCTAAAAAGAAGACATCCCGAGGTTTTCCTACCTCAAAACGAAAAGACGGCAGCGTAAGCATTTGGACTATTATAGTGATTTTTTACACAGCACTATGGTTGTCAGTCCCATATTTTGTGCTTAATACTGCTGCTTTCATACAGCATTCTGCTTTTTACGAGCTGCTGAGGCTGCAAGACGCGCGGCTCAAACATACTCTCTGCAACCGGTTACAAAGCAATTAGAAATGCACGTTCACTTTTTACAGTGTGGTACAGTTGCCTCGATATAATAATGACAAAAAAAGGCTAATACAAAATGTAATTCTTGAAAATAAAACTGTATTAAGTAGTTTGCTATAATCTTTTTATCATTATTATTATTTAAAAAAAACAAAAACAAAAACAAATAAGCAGTGAAGTAGCTACTATGAATATTAGGAAAACAATGTGTCTGTCAAATCAAAATCATTTGGTGTGACTAATAAACAGACACATGCAGAAAAAAAGAAACTTACATCAAGGTCAAGATCAGATAATTTGATATTTTTATGGCAAGGCAAGGATAGTTTAGGTTGGGATAGCCCCATGGTGTAACTTATGAACTACTAATTCATAAAATAAAAAGAAGCTGGAATAAAATAACATATACATTGTTACGTCCTCTTATGGTCTAGGGTCAGAAGAGATAACATTGAGGTTATGATAAAATTTGGAGTGATGGTGGTGCAGGCAAGAGACAACATGGAACAAAGTAATGTGAAATAAAAGTAATTTATTATACATAAGTGAATTAGCAATCACCATCTCACACCTGGAGGTTATAGGTGCGTGGGAAAAAAAGACTATATGAGCCAGATGAGCCATACACTATCAATTCTTGCAAATGAGTATCAAAATTTTATTAGCAACGTTTCGGTCTCACAACCTTCATCAGGCAAGGTCTGATGAAGGTTGTGAGACCAAAACGTTGCTAATAAAATTTTGATACTCATTTGGAAGTATTGATAGTGTACAGGAGTTCCTTGTTTTTATACATAATTTTAAAATGTATTATACATAAGTGAAAATAACTGTAAAAAAAAAAAGTGGAAAATGGTAATAATGATGATGAAAATAAGTACAGAAAAATTATTAAAATATTTTCAGATCACAGAAATATCAGGAAAAAACAAACAAAGAGAAAAGGGGTTAATTAGTGATAACAGAAAATAAAAGAACAAAACAAAACTCAGTCTAACTTTTAATTAAACCTCTAACCTAACTAATAAGAAAAACTTATACAAAACATGTTGAGCTATGTAAGTTATGTGACATTTAACATGTCCACTTTATTCTTAGGCAGAGAACAACGACATCAAAAAACAGAAAGAAAACTAAAGGGTAAAAAGTAGCAAAACAATATTCAAAACGAGATAGCAAACTAAAAGCGATAGGGTTAAGACTGTCACAGAACAAAATTAGCGATACAAAAGAACAACACAAAGAGCGGCAGGAAAACCAAGTTGCCTCCCTCACGTTCATTTTGGCGTTCTTTTAAATGGCTGGCGGGAAACTTGATTGGCAACGAAGGAACTGACGTCAAGTCATTGATAGAGATTGACAGGTTCCCAAACCAACTGAAGATTAGAGAGGTGGAGCCTAAGAAAAATGGCAAATGAGAGCACAACAAAATGACTAAAACAAAACTTTAAACTTATATATAAAAAACTTGAAACTTCATGAAACTTAAAATATAAAAATAAAATATATATCAAAATATAAATACATATTTTAATAGTATTTAAATGATACTAAAATAACACTGGAATCAAACGCAACCACTTACCCACAAAACGTACTCGGTTACCTAATGTAACCTCGGTTCTCTCTAGAAGAGGGAATGAGTATTGCGTAAGTTGCTTACGCTACGGGAAAGTCTTCTTTCTTAGAGATCTGAAGCCAAAAATTATCCTTAATTTTATATTCATTGTCAACGCAGTGCGGCAGCCGGCAGACCAAGGCAGGCTGTATAAGCGTGCTCATTGGCTGCTCGGCGGCAACTGCTTAAGCCTATCAGTGAGCCTCGTGAAACGTGGCCTCCAATGAGGGCGCTTCGCGCCCTCCACACCCTTCTAACCGTCAAGATGGGTGTGGCCAGAGTGTATATAACGAAGGCTCACAGGCTGAATATCTGGTTTTCGTAGTCTGAAGCGCAAAAGCTCGTGGCGCGACACGGCAGGTTACACAATACTCGTTCCCTCTTCTAGAGAGAACCGAGTACGTTCTCTTACGAGAGGTTCTCTCGTATTGCGTAAGTTGCTTACGCTACGGGAACCCATTGTCAACGCCGTGCGCGCCGAGCATCCAGCACTTGAAACCCAGGGAGACCGGGGAAAACATTCTGCTGGAACAGGTGGCCGGTCGGAGAGACGGGCCAACACAGTACAAAACACTTCACTCAGTGTATAAAATAGAGCGGCGCTGCCGGTCTATAAGTATATATCAGTGCAAAACAGTGGGGCCGGCAGCGCGAGCCCACACAGTACATAAGCACACATTAGGGGAAGAAAAGAGCGACATCATCGGTCTTTTACGAAGAGAATAACCCCCCGCGCAGCAGAGTGGAAGACGGGCGGCCAGCAGCGCGGGCCAGCACCGGTAAACAGCGCGTAACGGGGAATGAGAAACAGAGCGGACCAGCCGGTCTGAGTATAAAACACTTCACCCTAAGTAACATGCCAGAAATATCGTCAGCATGCGAACGTAGTCTGCACATGAGCGACTGGGCAGAGCATACATGTCACTTATACTGACAGCAATTTAGCCTGTAAGGCGGGAACTTCCAGGTTATAAAACCTCACGAATGTCGATGGGGAGGCCCAGCCCGCCGCCATACAAATATCGTGGATAGAAATTCCACTGGACCATGCCCACGAAGAGGCCATGCTTCTAGTAGAGTGGGCTCTGATACCCAGAGGGCACTGCAGGTGTTTGGAGGCATAAGCTGCTGCAATCGCGTCCACTATCCACCTGGACAGGCTCTGTTTCGAGGCGGCGAGACCCTTGGTGCGCCCGCCGAAGGAAACAAAGAGCTGCTCGGAACGCCTGAAAGCGGCGGAGCGCGTGATGTAAACTCTCAGCGCCCTGACAGGGCATAGGAGGTTATCACTCTCCCCATTATCGGATGCTGGCAGAGCCGAAAGGGAAATAATTTGTGCCCTAAAAGGGGTTCCAATCGCTTTGGGGATGTAACCGTGTCTCGGTCTGAGAATGACTTTCGAGTCGTTCGGTCCGAACTCAAGACATGCAGGGCTAACAGATAGCGCGTGCAAATCCCCCACGCGTTTTACTGAAGACAGAGCTATCAGAAAAACGGTTTTGAGTGACAGGTACTTTAAATCCACAGATTCAAACGGTTCAAAGGGAAAAGCCTTCAGGGCCTCCAGGACCAAGGACAGATCCCAAATAGGAACCGAGGGGACCGCGGGGGATTCATCCGTCTGGCTCCTCTGAGGAAGCGGATAATAAGCTCGTTCCTTCCTAATGTCTGGCAGCGCGTCGTCTCAGCGAACGCTGCAATAGCCGCCACATACACTTTGAGCGTGGAAGGGGACCTGCCCTTGTCCAACAGCTCTTGTAGGAAGGAGAGCACCCGTGGGACCCCACATGCATGTGGATCTAAGCTCTTAGTAGCGCACCATTTAGAAAACACCGACCACTTAGACGCGTAGAGCCGTCTCGTGGAGGGGGCTCTAGACTGCGTGATCGTGTTCACGACCCCTTCTGGCAGGTCAACGGGTATCCGTTGATTACCCATGCATGCAGAGACCATCGTTCTGGATGGGGATGCCAGATCGATCCACCGGCTTGAGAGAGGAGATCCTTTCTCACGGGGATCGGCCATGGGGATGAGTGCGACAGCCTCACCAGCTCTGGGTACCAGGTTTGGTTCTCCCAACGCGGGGCTATAATAAGCACTGGGTGGTGCGTTTCCCTGATCCTCGCAATGACCTGTGGTAACAGGGAGATCGGGGGAAAAGCGTACAGCGGGAGGCTGGGCCATGTCTGGGACAGCGCATCCTCGCTTTTCGAGAAAAATTTCGGGCAGTGAGCGTTGTCTCTTGACGCAAAGAGATCGACCTCCGCTCTGCCGAATAGGCGCCAGAGAAACTGGACTGTCTGGGGGTGCAGGGACCATTCTCCCGGGGGAATGATGTCTCTGGACAGTCTGTCTGGACCGACATTCAGGTGGCCCGGCACGTGCGCGGCTCTCAGCAAACGCGCAACGAGCGGTGAGCCCACACGAGAAGGCGTTCTGTCAGCTTGCACAGGTTTCTGGATCTGACGCCGCCCTGTCGGTTCATATAGGATACCACTGACATGTTGTCCGAGCGGACTAGCACATGGTGATCCTGTATAAATGGGAGGAAGCGCTTGAGCGCGTTCTCGACCGCTATCATCTCCAAACAGTTGATGTGGAGGCATTTCTCCTGGTCTGACCACAGGCCAAAGACCGGTTTGCCCTCGAAAAGAGCGCCCCAACCTGAGGTGGAAGCGTCCGTCGAGATAACTTTGCGGTGCGAGATGGCTCCCATTGTCACTCCCCGCTGGTACCAGTCGGCCGCTAACCAGGGCTTCAGTGCTGAAACGCAGCTCTGAGTCACTCTGATTCGAATGCCGCCGGAAGCCCAAGCTCTGTGAGGCACTCGGGCATTCAGCCAGCGTTGCAGCGGGCGCATACGTAACAGACCCAGCTGAAGCACTGCTGCAGCTGAAGCCATACAACCCAGCATCCTCTGAAATGTCTTGAGAGGTGCGGTGCTGCCCGGCTGGAAAGACGCGGCCAGGCGTCGAATGCAACGTGCGCGCTGTGTCGACAGGCGGGCCGTCATTGCCACAGTGTCCAGATCCAAACCCAGAAAAGAGGTTGATTGACTGGGCACTAATGAGCTCTTGGTCCAGTTGACCGTGAGCCCCAGGCTGTCCAGGTGGCTTAGAAGCACTGTTCTGTGGGCGATGAGTTCGGCCTCTGACTGTGCTAGAATTAGCCAATCGTCCAAGTAGTTCAGAATTCGCATTCCCCGACCCCTCAGGGGAGCGAGAGCCGTGTCCATGCACTTCGTAAATGTACGGGGTGCCAGCGACAGGCCGAAAGGCAGGACGGTGTACTGATATACCTGACCGTCGAAGGCGAATCTCAAGAATGGCCTGTGACAGGGTATTATCTGGATCTGAAAGTACGCGTCTTTTAGATCGAGAGATATAAACCAGTCCCTCGGGCGAATTTGCGCGAGAATTTGCCTGGTTGTGAGCATTTTGAACGGTCTTCTCATAAGAGTTTTGTTCAAACGTCTCAGATCCAGAATTGGTCTGAGAGCTCCGTCCTTCTTGGGAACGAGGAAATAACGGCTGAAAAGCCCGACTCGCTCATAGAAGGGGAAAACCGGTTCTATAGCCCCTTTGCACAGAAGTGTAGCTATTTCTGCTCGAAGTAGATGTGCTACTTCCCCATTCACTCTGGTCTCGGTACGCGCTTGAAAGCTGCGAGCGAACTGCAGAGTATAGCCCTGTTTTACTGTGCTTAGCACCCATTCTGACGCGCCTGGAATAGCTTCCCAAGCTTTCGCGTGTGCAGCCAGGGGCAGAATGGCCTCCGAGCTCTGATTGCCGCGCGTCGCGGGCTCGAGAGCTCGAAACGGAGGCTCACACAAACGGCGGAGTATGTGTGAGCGCTCGAGGGCGGGCACAGGACTTACATTTAAAACATGACCGGTCGTGAGAGGCCGTGTGACAGAGCGGGCAGTGAGTAGGTGTGGGCACGGGGAGGTGGACACGTGACCTACTTTTAACACTCGAGCGGCTTCTGCCTGCTTTATGAGAGTGGGCTCTGTGAGAGACATGGGATTTATAGTGCTTGTGTGCAGGGGTGAACACGGAAACGTGGGCACATTCACTGCATTTGAAACACATACGGCGTGAGCCGTGCAACCAGACATTATGCTCATTTGAGATTTCTCTGGGTCGCCGTGAGAACGGTGGTTGCGCGCAGGCGAGCGGGTAGATATACCGGCTTGTTGGCTGCGAGGTAAACATCTGCAGTAGCCGTGGCAACGGGGACTGACAGAGCGTGAAGCTTTGACGGTGGTCCAACCGCAGCGGGACTTAACCGTCTTTTCTTCCCTCGTGTATAGAGGCTCAATAATAATCGAGCACCATGAGTAGGAGGGGTGCGAGAGGCGGGTTCGCTTTCTGTATGTAAGAAAAGCTGGCCGCGAGCTCGGAGAAGCGAACAGCATAAATTTTTATCTGCTGTGAGAGCCGGGATCGAACACGGGTCTCTGGCGCGAAAGCCTATAATTCTGCCACTGTACCACAGGGGAGAACACAATAGCTTTCGGTTAGCGCGAGCATATAAGTGAGCGACCTCAAGTTTGTTTGCAGGCGTGCGTGTAATAAAAACAGGCTCGTTTACTGCAATAGTAATATTTCCAGCCGCCTGAACTTAAGAGCGGACTGAGAAATGTGTGAGAATTGGCGGTTTGTCCGGCCACAGCGGGACGAAAACACTCTCTCTCCTCTTTTCGCCGGTGAGTGAGGCGCGCGCGCTGAACGTTGCTCGTGACCGTCCGCTCTGTCATCCCTTGTGAATGGCGCAATCTGCGCGGCCCAACAAGGGGGAGAGCGGGTTCGCTTTCTGTAAATAAGAAAAGCTTGCCGCGAGCTTGGAGAAGCGAACAGCATACATTTTTATCTGCCGCGACAGCCGGGATCGAACCCGGATCTCTGGCGCAAAAGCCTAAGATTCTGCCACTGAGATATGATTCATATCTTGCGACAGCGTTTGCTTGCAGGCGTGCGTGTATTTATAACAGGCTCGTATACTGCAATATTAACAATTCCAGTCACCTGAACTCAAGAGGGGACTGAGAAATGTGTGAGGAATGGAGGTAGGTCCGGCCAGGGCGGGACGAAAACACTCTGTTCTCCTTTCGCCGGTGAGTGACGCGCGAGGACGGAGTAGCTTTCTTGTAACGTAAAGAGAGCTCCAGGACCGTCCGCTTCTGCCATCCCTTGTGAGCGGCGCAGTAGCGCGGCTCGAACAAAGGGAGAGGAAGCTCGCTCCGAGACCGTCCACTTCTGCCATCCCTTGTGAGCGGCGCAGTAGCGCGGCTCGAACAGAGGGAGTGTATCTATCTCATTCGCCTCATCCCCTGACGCGGCGGCGGCGCGGGCGAGAGCCGGCGGTTGAACGGCCGGGAGGGGGGGCGGAGAGGGCGAGAGAGAAGCTCGAGGGAGAAGTTCCGGCGAGCTCCTCAGTCACATCAGTGTCCGGAGGTCTCTGCGAGCGGCGCTTCTTCTTGCGCGGCCCGGCAGGGACAGGCGGAACGACAGCTTGGTCGAAAACTTCAAGTCGAGCCCACAGGGACGACATTGAAAGTTCTTCGCACTCGGGGCAGCCGCCCGTAGAGAGTATTTTAGAAAAACGCCTCGTGCTCTTTTAGAATGAGAGAAAGTATGTGTCGCAGTAGGCGAACACACACAGCAGTAAAAGGATATGTCGCCGGATAGCGTAGCAGGCACGGATGGCTGAAGGCGGCGAAGGCGGCCGGCTTCTTCAGGCACTGTCCTAGGCTTGCTGGTCGCTGGTTTCAACGGCGGCGGCTCTCAAGATCCAGTGATGCGAAGAGCTTCGCTGAAGACAAGAAAATCAGATATTCAGCCTGTGAGCCTTCGTTATATACACTCTGGCCACACCCATCTTGACGGTTAGAAGGGTGTGGAGGGCGCGAAGCGCCCTCATTGGAGGCCACATTTCACGAGGCTCACTGATAGGCTTAAGCAGTTGCCGCCGAGCAGCCAATGAGCACGCTTATACAGCCTGCCTTGGTCTGCCGGCTGCCGCACTGCGTTGACAATGAATACAAAATTAAGGATAATTTTTGGCTTCAGATCTCGAAGAAAGAAGACTTTCCCGTAGCGTAAGCAACTTACGCAATACGAGAGAACCTCTCGTAAGAGAACCTCAGCAAGCTCACAAGATGTATGAGGAATCAAGTGGAGTGAATTTTTGTGTGTCGTCTTGGGTTTTATCATTCTAGATGGTGTCGTGCTCAGTTTGCCCTCTGTGAGTCATGCATTTCATCAATAAGCAATGCCATAATAAAAACTCCTATTTGGATGTAGGCCTACATAAATCAGATCTTCTCCCAATTAACGGAACAAGGAAAACAGAAGAAAAAGACTCGGTGTGATGAGATCAAATGTGAGTCCATTATATTGGCAAAGACAAACAAAAACTTTGCCATCCGCAAGAGTGCACATAGCCTACTCCAAAACGCTAATGCACTTCTGCAAACAGATAAACCAATTAAACAGAGCGGCAGACATAACAGGTTTTAAAACAGACACATTTGCGTGCACACATGCGCTTCACTCTTCATTTCTGACATGTATTATGGAGGCAGGTGTATCAGCAACTTGACACCAACGCTGAGCCATGCGGGTGGGATTAGTGATGCAGGCCGAGATGCGGCCTGTTCTGTTTGACCGCTGCTCAGGGGACGAGACCTGATTATCAATGAGCATAGTGCTACTCCTCCCCTGCCCCGCAGGCCTGCTCCTGTGCTCAGTGCCGCGTGTCAGAGCTTGTTAGGGCAGCTAGAGCCCAGAGAGCAGAGAGGGACGGGCCCAAAGAGCAAAGGGGATGAGTGGGTTTCAATCACAGTCAGTTCCCCCCAGGGCAGATAGAGCCACCCCCCCCCCCACACACACACACACACACACACCCCCTCCTCTCCCACGTGTGCGTTTACCAGCACTGATATTTGGGCTGCCCTGGAGCTGAGCTCTAATTGACAGGTTAATGGAAGGAGGAAATTTTGTGGCTGGGGAAAAAAAGAATCATTAGTAGGTTTGTGCAGTAACTGTGCATTGCGGCAGGCCTTGGCAGTTGGCACCTGGGTTAGTGCAGAGTTAGTCTTAAAAAATACCACACTGGAGGGGGGTTGGGGGTTGCTGCCTCCACTGACAGGGTTCATGGGGTATTAGACAACAGCGCTGGCAGGAAAATTCAGGTAGGTTTGGAGCATGAGCACATGTATACACTTATGGATACACACAGAAGCACAAGCACACTTGCTTTAAAACTTTTAGAAACCTTTTTTTTTTTTTTTTTTTTTTACAAGACGTGTAATGCTGGCTTGTCACCAGTATATATTGTTGCTATAATAAAGTGCACTACATTTTGAGTTTACTTTTATTTCAGTAAGCTCAAAATATAGGGCACTTATCATAGCATATAAAAACATTAAACTAATTTCATTTCAGTAATTCCCAAGACAATGTTTCATATTTTCATTTAATTTAACTTGATATAATAGGGTGACTAAAACTGAAATAAAAATGACAAAACAAAAATCAACAACAAAAACTTTAACTAAAATAGCAATGCTTATAAAAATGCTAATATATATATATATATATATATATATATATATATATATATATATATATATATATATATAATTGTAATAGCATGCGTAAATAAATATTTCCAGATAATAATTTTAGACCTGTTTGTGTGATGCTATCTAAATAGTGTTCCAAATCAGTCAGTTACTGTTATAGCCGATGCATTCACTCAATTTTGAAACAGAGCCTTAGACATTTTTTCACAGGTATGAATGCTAAAGTAGGCATGACACTTGTTGCAGGCTGCATCTGTCATTTCACTAGTATGCAACTTTTTAACATTGCATACTGACGTATTACGGTAATTAGCAACAGCTGCTAATGCAGCATATTATATATCTACTACTCATTCGGCTAAAACTGGATGTACATAATGCTAATGTTATTCTCTTCAAGAGCATTAAACCACTACTGTCAATAAATCTTCTCTTTTCATGCAGCTCCAGAAAAGGAACTAATTTGGAGTGTGTAAGGAAATCTCTCAGAAACTATCACACACACACACACACACACACAGATAACTTTAACTCAGCGGGACACTCTAGAGGCTTCCAATTACACCCAGTCTCACCTCTCATTAGGATGCATTAACAAAGAGTCCAGATTTAGTTTAAATAAAGCAGATTGTGAAGCAATAAAGACTGGCCTAGCATCTGCGGTCTGTCAGGCAGGTGTGAGGCCTGATCCCAGCGCTCCTCTTGGCCCCTGTCACCTATCTACTTTCTCCTCGACAATGGAAGCCCTTGGTCGGCTCTGGGGAGCAGCGGACTGCTCAGCAGCCATTGATCGCATGAGGTGGAGGCAGCCGTGTGTGTCATTATTGGAATGCAGTATTCCTCCTCCTGCTTTTCATGTCTTCACACTCTACGAGCACGACATCGACCATTCTCTTTGCAGCATTACTCTCTACAAAAGAGACCAATGTGCTGGTAGAACTAAACTTGAGGAAGTTTCTAAAATCCACCTGCCTCCCTCAAGCTTATCTATCTAGTTATCATCTCTGCCTCTTTTTTCTCCCTTCAGTTGTTGTTTAGTTTAAACTGTTGAAGCCTGCATATTGAAGGATGTCTCGAAAGATGTTATATCTGTTGAACAAGTGTTGAACAGCGTCTTTAAACCCAGGATGATGAGCGCTGACTAAAAGTGAAAGGCCTTGGCACCAGTTTTTTTAGAAACTCTATGTGTACTGACAAGTCAAGATGATAAAATGATAAAATTAGAAAACAAAATAGCTTTTTTTCAGAATTGTGTTAGTTTTATTGCGTTTGGGTACAACGGTATATATTCAAAATGTCTTTATTCATATGAAGTGTCTTGGTCCTTTTTGGATTTTAAAATTATAGGGATTAAATCCTGCCCTTATTCTGCCCTACTTGACTCTTTTTAGACATCTGCTCATGGACAAACCTGTCGTCGTCATCAATGCACTCCACACTCCACTACTCTGCAAAGGAAGTCCAGGTTCCCAGGCTGATTTGTCTGAACGCCGGTGTACTGCAGCTGACTTTCCTCAACTATTGCTATTGCTGTCTAAAGAACCGTAACTATATTTTATTACAACACAGTGTGAGTGTGTGTGCCCTCTGTTATCTGTGGTGCCGGTCGTCATTTTGGTTGCTCTCTTCTAGCCTCTGCTATACCCACTCTGTGGTCCCAGTGTCTGGCGCTGTCCTGAAGACTGTGTGGCTACCCTCGAACCTTCCTCAACGCTCGCTATTGTTGCCTGAAGGGCTGTAACTATATTTTATTGTATTACAGTGTGCGTGTGTCCTCCTTATCTGTGGTACTGGTGGTTATTCTTGTTGCTCTTTTCTAGCCTCTGGCTTATCCATCTTGGGGTCCCTGAGCTCAGTGCTGCCGCGAAGACTGCCTTGGTTACACCGGAATCTCCCTCAATGCTCACTGTTTGCTGCCTAGAGTGTCGTAACAATCTCCTGTGGGTCTGAACTACCGAGAAGCCACGCAACCACTGAACCTTAACTTCTGGCTAAAGGATTTCTTGAATTTAGACTTGAATTTAGTGAACTATTTTAATTTGCCCTACGTATCGGTATTTCCTATTTAGTGTTTGTCGGCCCTTAATAAAGTGTATTTTTGTATTCAACTTTGACTGTCTGTTGCGTTTCTGCGGCTGGGACCTGAGTCATTGATTATTCAAACGTTGGCCACTAGGTGACATAAGTAAATGAGTTCCCATTACCCTTTAATTTGCAGAAATTATAATTGTGAATTGAAAATACACCCAATGGAAACACGTCAATTTCACGTGGCGCTCACATGACGTGATTTTTCAAGGCAATTCGAAAAAGGAATATTTTGGAAAAACTAAATCCTTCTAGAATGAAGGCATCGTATGTTTGGACAAAATATTAATATTCTTTATTAAACTCATAAAAGACAAAAGAATACTGGATTATAAACAACAAAATAATGCCACAATTTATCAAGACCTTGAAGCAGATAGGAGGGAGAAACACACCTTATACGTGGCTGCTCCCAAAGGGGAATTCCTTGTCATTAATGCTTGGATTATACACCTAAGTCTCCTCTGGTTAAAAATAACGGCAAGTGCAGTGGCTTACGATATACTTAAACCTACTAACATCAGTTGCCATGATTTGTGGAATGATTTATTGCAAGAAGAAAAAATTACGTTCTAGTCGCATAAAATCGGTTAATGGAAACGGCATCATTTCGCAATAGTTTTTTTTATTGACATTTGGAAAATATCACAAACATTTTGTGCAAATCTGTGATGAAAACCCAGATATAGTCTTTAATAAATCCATACAGGAAAAATGTAGGACAAAATCGACGTAACATAAATGACACCAGGGCCCGTATTTATCAAGCTTCTCAAAGTGCCATTTTAGTCTTAAGTGCTGAGAATTCATGAAATGTACTCCTACTTCCAAACTTAAGTATAAAAGCAAGTTATCAGATTTCTTAAAGCTAAGAATCACTCTTACTCTCCCAGTTATTTAGGACAGCTCGAGAGTTCTCTCAAGTGGTTAGGAGTTGCCAATATAGGGGTTTGTGATGCACTAAGGAGACAGAGACATGCGCAAAACTTTCAGGAGATAAATGTTTGATGACGAGCAGTTAATATAGGGATGAGTCACGATCTTCGAGTAGGCCTATTCGATTAGTTGATTTAATTATAGAATATCCAATAGGTTGTGCGATTATTGTCAAAAAAAAATCACCATGTTTTCGGTGCTGATGCGGTGGTGACGCGTTCATGTAACCAGAGGGTGACGCATCGCTGCCAATAACGAACCTAAAAGCTGTCACAAAGAACCGGCAAAAGTAATGATTGTGAATGTGTCAAATATAGCAAGAAGACATTTTAATTGTTTATTAATAAACTAGTGTTTCCTGTGTCAGTGTCGGCTGCAATAGTGACCGCGGTAGTGAACGCACCTATAGAGAGAAATGCACATTTTATACGGATTACATTTACATTTACATTTAGGAGACGCTTTTATCCAAAGCGACTTACAAATGAGAACAATAGAAGCAGTTAAACTAACAGTAGGACAACAATATGCAAGTTCTATGACCCTTTTCAGTTTAATCTAACACAGTACATATATTTTTATTTTTATAAATAGAATAGAAGAGAAAGTATTACTGTTAGTATTACTGGATCAAGTGCTGCTGAAAAAGATGCGTCTTCAGCCATTTCTTGAAAATGGCTACGGAGAAAGAGATTTTGTGCCTCTGAGATGGCACCACAAGATGACATTCGCTTGCAGAGCGCAAGTTTCTGGATGGCACATAAGTCTCACATAAGTAATGAGTTTAGGTATAAGGGAGCAGAGCCAACGGTTGTTCTGTAGGCAAAAGTCAGTGACTTGAATTTGATGCGAGCGGCAAATGGCAACCAGTGCAATTTTGTGAGGAGAGGAGTGATGTGTGCCCTCTTTGGCTCGTTAAAGACCACTCTAGCGGCAGCATTTTGAATCAGTTGCAGAGGTTTGACAGTGCAAGCTGGAAGACCAGCCAGGAGAGCATCACAATAGTCCAGTCTGGATAGAACAAGCGCTTGGACAAGGAGTTGTGTAGCATGCTCTGATAGTTGTACAAGGCAAATCTGCAGGACCGGGCAGTTCTAGCAATGTGATCTGTAAAGTTCAATTGATCATCAATTACAACTCTGTCTGACCTTGATGGAGTTATGGATGACGAGCCTAGCTTGAATGGTGAAGTTGTAATGAAGTGTTGTGTGGCATGAAGCGGTAAGGGCTCTCAATAAATAATCTAGTTTACGGTGATAATTGTCGACTACGCCACCCTGAATCAATCAGGGAATATCTAAATAACCCAGTAATGGACACTAGGTCACAGGTTCGTGTGTGCCAGGGAGGTCAGAGACACAAGTACAAAATAATTAAATAAACACTTTATTAATGTACAAAAAGTTAAAATATGTTCTGCTTTAAAAAGCACCCAGCGCTACATTTAATGACACTTAACAAGAGAAATCACAGAGGGCAGTATAAAATGGCAGCACCAACACAGTCCTCTACCCACAAGGGTAGGAGGAGTCTCAAGAAAAGGTTCAAACAAAAAAAAAATATATAACAAACAACCAGGCTGAGTCGACCGGCGGAAGGACCACTTAATGGCTTTTCCAAAAGCGCAATCCTACTCACACACACACACACGTCACCGTGCACTTGGATCACACATGCAGGCACTTCAGAAGTGACACCCACTGCAACACCACCACTACAACACTGCAAGAGAAGGTCCTTCCGCCTGGCCACCTCAGTTCCTGGAAGAAACAAAATAAGCAAAATGAATAAACAAATAAGTAATTGGGTTTAGTAAAACCCCAAAATAATAAACAAAGAAAATATCACAGCCAAATTACACATACAATAATCAAGATAAACAATGACACACACCCTTAGATAACAAACAAAATACACGAGGTTGAACTAAAGAAACAAATAACAAAAGAATAGAGCTGGTGCAGCACACACACACACACAGATTCTCATACACTAACAGTCAGATTAACGTTATAACTTTCTCTGCCACTCTGTAAAGAAATTGTAACTCTTGCTGTCACTCTAAAAGGAAGGAAGTAGACGATACAAATCCTGTTGACGTGTTTGCTGGCCCACGGCGCGATCACAGCGCAAACACTGTGGTTCTCGAAATGGACTCAGGTTATACGAAAGTGCAATCACTGCAGAAACGAGAGGGCGATCATGCTGAAGCTCAGAAAAACGGTCCGGAGAACAAGCGAGAAGAATGGTCCGGAGGACAAGCAAAAAGAACGGTCCGAAGGACGAGAGAGAAGACCCACGCCTCACGAAAGCCTTAAAGGAAGCGAGATGTTACTAATGCTCATTTTACTACAATTTTCCAGCCATCTTGCATAACACTTACCACAAGAAGATATCCCTCACATATAATTCTCACAGGCTAACGTTACCGTTTACAGCATTCATCAAAACCGCAGATTAGCTGAAGGGTACAGGAAGCAACACATTAAAATCCTACGGATTTATTAAAATCTTGCTTCCCTGTGTGGTGCCAAATTATCCTTAGAATTATAAATGAATCATTGGAAACTGGGATCGTTCCAGCAGTGTTAAAGACTGCTGCTGTTACGCCAGTACCAAAGAAAGAAAATGTTCCTAGGGATGATTTTAACAACTTTCGTCCCATTTCTAATCTTCCCTGTTTGGCAAAAATACTTGAGCGTGTTGTTGCCACTCAACTTTGTAATCATCTTACAACCAATAACCTCTTTGAACCCCTTCAGTCAGGTTTTCGTAAATTTCACAGCACTGAAACAGCGTTGGTCAAAGTTACCAATGACTTGTTAATGGCCTCGGATTCTGGTTCTACCTCACTTCTCATTCTTCTTGACCTTAAAGCTGCCTTCGATACTGTGGATCACGGTCTTTTACTTTCCCGTTTAAAAACTGCCTTTGGTGTATCTGGTACAGTTTTGGACTGGTTTAAATCCTATTTTACCGACCGTACCCATTTTGTCTCGATGGGTGGCTTTAGGTCTGACACTCGTCCGGTGTTCACAGGTGTTCCTCAGGGATCAGTTCTGGGCCCACTACTTTTTAATATTTATCTGTCTCCGCTTGGACATCTGTTGCAATCTCTCGGTCTTAATTACCACTTATATGCAGACGACACTCAAATATACATCCATTCTAAACCTGGCGAAAACATTGATGCTCTTTATCTTTCTGGCTGTATTTCTGAGATTAAGGCATGGATGAATAATAACTTTCTTTGCCTGAACAGTGGGAAAACTGAGGTCATGCTTATAGGTTCCCGTCATCAAATTCGCAAAGCAGCTCCACTATCCCTGTCTGTCGATGGCTCTGTCTTAGAGACCCAGAGTAAGATGAGGAACCTTGGTGTAATTTTTGACACCAGCCTCACTTTTGATTATTTTGTACAGAACACTGTGAAGGCATCTTTTTTCCACCTTAGAAATATAGCCAGACTGCGTCCCATCCTAAATCTATCTGTTGCCGAGAAACTGATTAATTCATTTGTGGTCACGAGACTGGATTATTGTAATGCAGTTCTAGCTGGAGTTTCCAAATCTACAATTAACAAATTGCAATATGTCCAGAATTCAGCAGCCCGGATTCTGACGGGAACCGGAAAATTCGAACATATTACCCCAGTCTTGAAGTCTTTACACTGGTTACCGGTTAAGTTCCGCGTTGACTTTAAGGTCATGATGTTAACATATAAGGCTTTACATGGCTTAGCACCGCAATACTTGTCTGGTTTACTAAACAGTTACACTCCAACACGTAGACTACGCTCTTCACAGTGTCACTTATTAACTGTTCCACAAACGCACCTAAAATCTATGGGTGACAGGGCCTTTTCTGTTTATGCTCCAAACCTTTGGAACTCTTTACCGCGTGAACTCAGGGAAGCACAGACTTTGGGTATTTTTAAAGTTCTTCTCAAAACTTATTTTTTTAAGCATGCATTTGATTGCTGATGCCTTTGCGGTTGGTGTATTGTAGCTTTTATTATTAATTTTTGCTGTTTATGTTATTATTAATTTCCGCTTTTTGGTGGATTGTGACTTTATGTTCAGCGCTTTGAGAAGCCACTTTTAAAGGCGCTTTATAAAATAAAGCTTATTATTATTATTATTATTATTATTATTAAAAGTAACGTAGTAACCCACTAGACCGCCCCCAATCACTGAACACAGCACATACCTGAAGGGTGAGCAGACGCTCACTCTGAGCTGATAAGTGCACCGTCGGAAAAGTGCTAAGGGAAAGCTACAATTTGAAGAGATGACAACATCAGTAGTGTTCTAAACACAGGATTTAAACCAGCCGCTACAATCACATACCTGAGCTTCCAGTGAATGACGCACGAGGGGGCGGAGCAAAGACGTGACGCATCTCAGGATACAGCCAACCCACATTAAATAGACCCTACTCCCCCTTGATAGGACACCACAACTGTCAATCACTTAACTAATCCTGTCACAATCCATCCCCGCCTTTTGTATCGTCGCCCCGACGATAGACCACTAGCCCATGACGGCTACACAACGAGAAACGAGTGATACACAAGTTCTCTGCCATGACGGCTACACAAACACGAATGAGATACTTTCAAGTTCTCGGCCATGACGGCTATACAACGAGGAACGAGTGATACACAAGTTCTCTGCCTTGACGGCTATACGAACGCGAATGAGACACTTACTACAAGTTCTCTGCCATGACGGCTATACGACGAGAAACGAGTGATACACAAGTTCTCTGCCTTGACGGCTACACAAACACGAATGAGACACTTACTACAAGTCCTCTGCCATGACAGCTATACGACGAGAAACGAGTGATACACAAGTTCTCTGCCTTGACGGCTACACAAACACAAAATGAGACACTTACTACAAGTTCTCCGCCATGACGGCTATACGACGAGGAACGAGTGATGCACAACTGTCAATCACTTAACTAATCCTGTCACAGTTGGGTTGGCCGGGACCACAAGCAGCTCTGTCTTCGCAAGGTTTAGTTGAAGGTGGTGGTCCTTTATCCAGCCAGAAATGTCTGTCAGGCAGGCTGAGATGCGAGCAGCTACCGGCAGATCATCAGGCTGGAATGAGAGGTAGAGTTGTATGTCATCAGCATAGAAGTGATAGGAAAAGCCTTTTTTCTGAATCACAGATCCTAGTGATGTCATGTAGATGGAGAAGAGAAGTGGTCCAAGCACTGAGCCATGGGGCACTCCAGTAGCTAGATGTTGGGTCTCAGACACCTCACCCCTCCACGACACCCTAAAGGACCTACCTGAGAGGTAAGACTTGAACCATTGGAGTGCGGTTCCCGAGATGCTCTTCATCTTTAGGATTGACAGGAGGATCTGGTGGTTAACAGTGTCAAAGGCATCAGACAGATCCAGCAGGATGAGAACTGAGGATTTGGAAGCTGCTCTTGCCAATCTCAGAGCTTCAGTTACTGAGAGCAGAGCAGTCTCAGTTGAGTGTCCGCTTTTGGAACCAGACTGATTGTTGTCCAGGAGGTTGTTCTGTGTAAGAAAGGAAGAGATCTGGTTGAAAACAACTCGTTCAAGTGTTTTCACGGTGAATGGAAGAAGGGATACCGGTCTGTAATTTTCCAGATGTGCTGGATTTAGAGTGAGTTTCTTAAGCAGTGGGGTTACCCGAGCCTGCTTAAATGCTGTGAGAAAGGTACCAGTGTGAAGAGAGGTGTTGATGATGTGCGTGAGTGCAGGTGCAACTGAGGAAAAAATGGCTTGAAGTAGATTAGTGGGAATAGGATCAAGCGGACAGGTAGTAGGGCGATTGGAAAGGAGGAGTTTAGAGACTTCTGCCTCTGAAAGCAGAAAGAGGGAGGATAGAATGTGTGTGTAAGCTGTTAAAATGTGTGTATCAGTTTGTGGATTGGTAAATTGGCCGCTGATGGTGGTTGTTTTATTTATGAAGAATGTGCCAAATCGTCAGCTCTTAGAGTTGATGAAGGAGGAGGAGGGTTGAGAAGAGAGGAGAAGGTTTTGAAAAGCATGCGAGAGTCAGAAGAATTGTTAATTTTGTTGTGATAGTAACAAAATATTACATAAGCAGAAAGTAGTCTGTTTCTTTTCGTTTTGAATTGTTTTGTTTAAAAGTAGACATTTCAAGCTTTCTATATATATATTTTTATCGTGTCTGTGAGTTTCGGATCATTTATGAGACAAGCTCCAGTTCACGTGCAATGCAAGAGATCGCGCCGGCGCCTCCACGTCCTGGTTATATTGTTTGCTATATTTGCTATAATCCAGGCAATTGGTTGATGAAACAGTGATTATTAAGATACAATTAGTAAAATTAAGATACAATTTATACAAAACAAAATTCACTTTAAAGAAAGGCTTTCTACAAAAGGATGAGACTTAAGATTTAGTCCTACACTTCACTTAAATTATGACTGAGATGCTTGATAACTAACTTTGAAGAGCAGCTTTGAGGCAATAATTTTTTTTTACTCTTAAGTCAATTCTTAGCAGTGTTCTTCTCAGAGAAACAAATACAGACGGAATGGTAATACAATTGTTAGCAACTTCCCAAAACTGGAAGGAAAAAAAGTTACAGCACAGGTTTAGCAATGGATTCATGATTGTTTTGAACTTTGAAAAGATTTTAAGAGTACATCTCAACTTATTATAATCAAAATCAAAAGATTACTTTGACAGACCAGAGCAGCGAGTAATTCTCAGAGACTTGATAAATACAGGCCCTGACCAAGGAACTGAACCAAACAGGGAGTATAAATACACAGGAACTAATGAGTTAATTAATTAGACAACAGGTGAACAGAATTACATTTAGTCATTTAGCAGACGCTTTTATCCAAAGCGACTTACAAATTAGGACTAAATTAAGCGAGTCATTGTGAAGAGGCAAAAACAATGCAAAAAGTGCTCAAAATACAAAAGTGCAGGCATTGCTCAGAGTAGCATAACCCCGGATTTCCACCAACTGCGGAACGGCTGTGGAACGGCTCCGCTGCGTGTTAGCTCCATGCTCCGTCGTCCTTCAATACCCACCAGGTCTGGATTTGTTGCGGAACGGCTGCGGCCATGACTGACAGCTGAAGTCACAAGGACCCACGAGATCTTGCAAATTCACGTATGATCGCGCGATATAAGTGCTGAATTTCTGCGGAGCTCTCCGGCATCTGGCAAAAATAGAAGCTCTGTGTATCTGCTCCGGAGGGACGCAGCCGTTCCGCAGTCAGTGAAAATACACACATTGACTTTAATGGAAACCTATTGACTCCGCCGCTGCTCCAGAGCGGATCCACAGCCGTTCCGCAGTTGGTGGAAATTAGGGGTCAGCCAGACAAGGGAGGATTAAGGGAAAAGGAAAGTGATTGTGTATTTTCAACAATAAGCAGAAACATTCTGCATTTCCATTTTGTAGTGTGGATTTAACCTGATTCTCATGTTCTGCTTGACAAATAATTTATGCTACTGCCCACTGACATGCTTTTAAAGCTATTGTTATCCAATTTTTTTGGCCTTCAAAAACCTTAAAATGCACATATGTAGGGCAGAGAAATCCAAATTTACCCACCCCTGATATTGCGGGCTCAGCCCCTGATGTTTTTAAAACCTAGAAACGCCCCTGCAAATGCATATATAATATTTGGAACTTAAGTTATAATCAAATAAAGAGACTTATTATTATTATTATTATTATTATTATTATTAAAGAGACAATTATTTAACAAAATGTTAAGGAGTAGTAACATTCTACAGTCTTACAGTTACAACCAGCCCTTTGAGGGCAGCCATAATGCTGAAGTGGCCCTCAGTGAAAATTAGTTTGACACCCCTGGTTTACACGAACACGTGTATATATGCCGTCAAGAGCATGCCAAACCTATAGGTGGCAGTGTAATGAGAAGCTCAAGCCCACGTTAGCCAGACAGATTCCCGAAAATAGCAACAACAGCAACTAATCACTTCCTCTTTCTCTTTTGAACAACATCGGCTGCCTAAAACTAAATTTTTCTCAGTTTACATGCAAACGTGCAAACAAAGTTTTCCAAAATCTCCACTCTGGCCTGAGTTTTTAGAAAGAATCGTTTTCAGTGGCGAATTCTCCGTTTGCGTGTAAATGAAGGGCACAAACGAAGGGAAATGTCTCTGTTTTTCAAAATAACCATGTACGTGTAAACGGGGCCTTAGAAATGACAACTGGGCCCATATTTATCAAGCCTCTGAGAATTACTCACAAGAACATTGCTAAGAACTGACTTAAAGTGGTCATAGACTGAGAATTCAAATGTTCCTTGATCCTTTGACAGTTAAGAGTTCGTTATACTATAAAAATTCAGAACTCAAAAACTGCTTTTATTGAAATCAAGGCCAGCAAACGACAGGATCTAAAAAATGGAGACTTGTGACGTCACAGGGCAGCTTTGGCCCCGCCCACTGGAGCGTTAGTGAACAGTGACATGAGAACGAGAAAAGATCGACACAAGATCAATACCATTACGTTCCAAAAGATCCTAATGCTAGGATAGAGGGGTTTTTTCCCCCAACAATGTGAATGTCTCAACAGTGCATTATTTGTTTGTATTCGGTGTATTTCACTGTGGATTATTTGGTAAATTTTGGCGCAGGCTTTGCAAACAGACTTTTACGATGTGGATCTGCCAGGAACGCCACAAACATGTAAGTAGTCATGTTTATTCTAATGCCTGATCTGTGATCACTGATGTAATTATTCAAGTTCAGACACATTATCTCTCAAAATATCTTTCAATACTGTTTATGCATCAGTAAATCAAGCCAGTGACTAAACAATCAACTTCACGTTGTTTCTTTTAGTAGGATGAAAATAATCTTATTTAAACTGTGATTAAATTATATAAAGAAAGTGATCAAAGAATGCTACCTTTCCAATTGCCCAAGCTGTCAACTTGCCAAAACTCATTGAAATCAATCATCACAAAATCATGATACTGTTACAATGTACAGTACAACGAAGCTCTTACTGTATTTACATCGTGTTTGCATTGTTATTTGGTGAGAAAGCATTTGTGAGAGTGCCAAAATTGCGTTGCAATGATAAGATTTTTTCATATGCGATCAACAGACTGTCTGCCATCTGCTCAATGCTCATCACTGCAACCTTTCATGTGATGGGAATATATCATTATGAACAATACTTAATCTTGATAGCTGTAATATTAAAAACATAGTAAAAGTTTTAGAGAGAGTTCCACATGTAATACTAGCTATTTCATATGCAAACATGTCAGCCAATCACAGCAGTGGGCATTTACACTGAAGTCTCACAGCAGACATGCCCCTTAAAACAGAGCGTTCAAATCAGAGGCTAAAATCAGGCTTGGAAAAATGCCTTTTATTTATAAATTATGACAATTTTTGATGTTAAAATCATACTAACATTAAAAGAGCACCCCAGGAAACATTATAAAATAATAAAATAATCCAGTCTATGACCCCTTTAAGAGTACAAAAAATATTGGCCCAAAGCTGTGCTTAAAAGTTAGTTCCCTTATCGAGTCGGTCCCTCGACATTATGTATGGGGAAATCCATTTTCTTCGAAATGCTGAAGCCTGATTTGAATAACTCTTTTGCTTGCAAATAGCCAATGGCAAAAACCTCAGAATCTTTCTTCTTCACCTGGAGCCTGGTTTCGCCGTGGATTCACACAAACAGAGTGGACAACGTGGAATTATCCCCTCTCGCATTCCGGCGGATTTTTTGCTAGGAAACCAACAAAAAAAATGTCTCTTTGCCGCATGTGTGGTGGTCCAATCGACTTCCTGGACGCACACGAGCAGTGTGTGCTGTGTCTGGGTCGGGCCCACGCAGAAGCGGCACTCGGAGGATCAGGTTGTCGAGCCTGTGAGGAACTTCCCATCAAGATCCTTCGTGCAAGGCTGGCCGTTACCCGTAACGGTGGCCTTATGACTCCTGCCTCTCCTCCGCCCACTGCCATCGAGCCGCGGACCGGGAGACTGCAGAAAGTTCCGTCAGTGGACTCTGTCGAGGAGTTAGCGTCAGCCCAACGCCCACACCGCCCTCACGTGTCAGAACCTCTCACCTACGCTGAGGCTAGTTACTGCCCTCCGAAGGAAGTGCGGGAAATGATCTCTTTCGGATATGGCGAGGACGACACCATGTCCACGAGTGCCTCCGACCCTGGAGCTTGGTCTGAGGCTCCTTCAGAAGCCACTCCGGACTCGCTGGACGCGGAGCTCATGGCTATCCTCGTAGAGGCAGTAGCTGACCTGGAGCTGGACTGGGCCAGGCGGACGCCCCCGCAGAGACCCGTGCCTTTTTCCCTGAGCTCCACGAGGAGCTCGCCCGGTCATGGCGCTACCCTCACTCAGCCTGAGCCCACGCACAGGGTACCCAGCTGCTGACGACAGTGGAAGGGGCGGAGAAATTGGGTTACACGCGACCGCCTCCTGTCGAGGACGCTGTCGCGGCCCACCTGTGTCTCTAAAAAGGTTGCCCAGGGAATCGGCCACAATATGGGCAGCCTCGTGGTTCTGCACCGCCATCTGTGGCTGACGCTGACCGAGATGCGCGATGCAGAGAAGAAGCAGCTCCTGGACGCTCCGGTAAGCCCGCTGGCGTCGCGGTTGAGGCTTTTTCAGAGAAGTACGGCGAGACCTTGAAACAGTCTAAGATGATGCCACATCTTCTACCGAAACAGTCTCAAGCCCCCCCTAGAGCGAGGTCTAGATCGTCCTCGGCTCAGTGTTCGGCTGGATACGCTAGGCGTGAGTCCCCGAGTGCGAGAGTGCGCTGCAAGCCTGAACCGCCCCTCGTCAGAGGCAATTCAGGAAGCCCCATTTCGGCACGAAACCAGCTTCCAGCAGCCAAGGGCGACCGGCAGACAAGAAGGGGCAGCGTTCCTGATGTTCGTGCCAGGAGGAAAAGAGCATGGTCTGTGCACGACAGCGGACCTGCGGTGAAAAGAGCTTGTTCCTGCTCAGAGTTCCCTTGGCAACCAACAGAGAAAGCCGAGAATGTTTGTATAAATGTTGTTATGAAACTGCTGTGTTCTGTTTCAATAAACAAAAAGCATTACATGTCTCAGCAAAAGAGCTATTTTCCTCCCCTAACTATTACCCGCGACATAAGCGAAACCTCTCCTCCAGGAGATGCTTCGCAGAGCGGAAGCCTGGGACAACCCGAGGATGTGACTATGTGTGCCCCCGTGCAAAGTGCCGCGAACGAGTCACTGGCCATTCATATAGCTGTCAATGTTTCTCCGGCGGCTGGCGCGCAGCCCCTGCCGCAGCATGCATTAATGCCCCCTCTGTCGAGTCACCTGGGCGCGTGGTTGATGCTCCCAGCGACGTCAGATTGGGTAATCAACACTGTAAAACGTGCCTATATGCTTCAGTTCGCTCGCAAACCACCCCTGCTATGGGCAGAAATCTCCTCCCTCCTGGCCAAACAGGCAGTAGAGATAGTGCCCAGGGAACAGAGAAATTGCGGATTTTACAGACGTTATTTTCTAGTCCCGAAAAAGGACGGAGGTATCACTGCATGAAAAGTGGGATTTTCGTCAGTAGATTGAGTTTTGATTGAGATAGGCACTGTAGATTGTCGTGGAAGTTCAGGTTTACGACTGCACACGGCAATTTGCAGGCAACACCGAAAACTGACGTGAATTGTCGGAAATTGACGTGGACCTTGCTTGGCAGTTGTCCCCCCATGACCCCCCTCCCCCTAATTCTAGGGGAGGCTTTAACATGTAAATGAAAATGCTGTGAGCTATACAAATGCAAATCAGGGCAGGGGGAGTTTTACCCCAGGTAACATTTTTCTAAAAGGTATTTACTTCATTCTAAGAAAATTTCTGGTATAAATAGATCAGGCTCAGTATAGCCTAATTATAGACTCTTAAATTTTAGCTTAAATTGATATATTTAATGAAAGTAGCTAGATGGCCATTCGGTGGGGAAACACCCCCTGATATCGAGTTTTCTTTGGGGGGCGAGGCGGCTTAATCCTCCACGCCTTCGTCAGATGCCAGTTTGGGACTTATCGTTTGTGCTCAGTGCGCTGTCCAATCCACCTTTCGAACCAGCCAAATCTAGCGACCTTAACCCTCTGAGGTCGGCAATCACGCCGGCGTGATTTGCTCGTTTTTTTTCTTATCAGTTCAATCGAGAGTCCAAATACTCTGTTGACTTTGATCTTACAAACCAGTTTCATACATCAATCGATCCTGTTAAGTGTGTATTATTTTTGTGTATACTCACAATAAAAACAAAGTGTTGTGCTTTTTGCCAAATAAAGAAAAATAAACATGATGTGAGTTCTGCTTTCTCTCTGTCAGTGAAGTCAATTCTGAAAATGAACAATAACTCAGCGAATACTCAGTCAAACAGGCATACAGACACACGGGCATGAAGCTTGAATTCTCTTCTTTTAAATGAAGTAATTTTTATAAAAAACAAATATTCTCAGTTTATGTAATATGTATGAAAAGAGAGAGATGTCAGTCGTTCTCATCTCAGCTCATTATGTTTTAATGTGACTCCGCCCACGGAGAGCGCGCGCTATTCAAACGCAAATAATCTGAGGTGATCCAGGCAAACCCGTGAACGCCCACATCAGCTGGATAACACACACCGCGAGTTAACAGAGTCATATACTTTACGACGCTGTGAGGAATAATACTATCTTAATAATAATCCTGGAAAATTTACCTCAGAAGTGCTGGAAGTTTCATTTCGAGGAGCAAAGGGATCCGGCTGAGGAATAGGTCAGTTCTATGTCTGCTTTGTTCTAATCGCAAGTGTCTGTACACGCTGAATGAATGAACGCACAGATGCGCGCTGTTATGTAGCTACAGCTGGCAAAAAGACTGTTTAAATATGAATCGCGTTTCTATGTATGAATGAATGAACGCACAGATGCGCGCTGTTATGTAGCTACAGCTGGCAAAAATACTGTTTAAAAATGAATCGCGTTTCTGTGTGTGAATGAATGAACAGCTTTTACCAAACTCTATTGCTATACTGAGATGAGTAAAAATCGGATAGATTATAAAGTTTTTACTGTAAAATACTGCCACATCAAATAAGCTTATAATGTTGCCAATTTCTGCTCATATGAATTGAATTACGTATGATAAAATGTATACTTTAGTTTTTACAAAGAAAGATTACACTGGAAATATTGTTACAATTTTAATTGTTGTTGTAATTGTATAACCTTTTTAATAAAATAGCAAAAAAAAAAAAAAAAAAAAAAAAAAAATATATATATATACAAGGATAGATGTAAACAAAATCTTAAAAGGTCAATATAAGCCTTGTCTTTAAATAATTTTATTATGCTTTATTAGTGACACATTTGGGTAGAGAATATATTCCAAATCTGAAAATACAGCATGAGAATTAACTGCAAAATTACTAGAAATGTAACCTTGGATATTATACAATTTGCAAGCACAATTTGTGGAAAAAACAACAACAACTGTGAACCAATTATATATATATGTCCTTGCATTCTTTCTTGTGGCTCAGTCACACACCTGAATGAAAGGCTCATTACGTATGCAGCCTCATTATGCTTGGGGCCCATTGTCTCCTCAGGTGTGAATCACGCCCACCCGCATATTGCCTTTCCAAACAGAAAGTGTCGTACAAAATTTAAATCAATGTATTGTTTTATGTGAATGATTAGGAAGGATGATTTTCACATCATTTCGAAGAAAACCCTCTAGGCGACAAAATGCATTATTCAGAAGTCTTATTGACACATATTTTAGTATGTGTTTTGTGGCCTTATTTCAGAAACTTTCATTTTTAGTTTTTTCAATAACCATGCATAAACATTATTTTCTCAAAAATACAAACATGTACATGCATGTTGCTCACATATTATGGTAGCCCTGTTTGTGCTAAATAGAGTGTAATTACACCTTTGCCATTAATATGTTTATAAGCAACTGAAAAAAGCACAAATGTAAGAGCATGTCAGAACATCTCAAGGACCCCAAAAACACCTTAGACCCCAGAGGGTTAAAGTGCTCTCAGTTAAGACGGCGCTACTGCTCGCGCTAGCCTGCAGGAAATGAGTGGGAGACTTGCATGCCCTGTCAGTGAACAGTGCGTGTATGCAGTTCGGACCGGACGATTGCATGGTCAGACTCATTCCCAGACGCAGCTATACGCCGAAGGTGCTCTCAACTCTTTTCAGAGCTCAGGTGGTTACAATTGAAGCGTTTTGCCCCGCTGAACTAGACGCTAATTCAGTGTCACAGAAGTGTTCTTTCCGTGCGCGCGCTGCGTGCTTATGTGAACAGGACTAGCCAGTTTCGAACTTCGGAGCAGCTTTTCATCTGCTATGCGAGCACCAAGAAAGGCAGCGCGCTGTCGAAACAGAGGCCATCACACTGGATTGTGGAAGCTGTGCGACTAGCTTATGCTTCCCGAGGAACCGATTGCCCAATGGGGGTGCGTGCTCACTCCACAAGGAGTTTGGCGTCGTCATGGGCTTGGACGAAAGGCATGTCTATTCAGGACATTTGTCTCGCAGCGGGCTGGTCATCTCACAACACGTTTGCGATATTTTATAACTTGGACATTCCCTCGTTTGCACCACATGTTCTGTCAGTGCAGGAGGGGAGAGCTGAGAGACACGCATGGAGACACGCCCCGACTGGCGCGTGTTCTAACCATGGTTTCAGCCAGGTCGTATAGACAGCGCGAGTTACAATAGTAATGGCTGAGGTTGATAATAATCACATTAACTTATGATGTAGCCCCCTTTTATTATGCCCGCATTCATAAGCTGGCAGTATTCTCAAGCACCAATATATTGTTGCATTTCCCCCCCATATCACACCAGTTCAGTGTTGCTTAACTGGATACAGGGAGATACTGATGGTGTGGGCGCCGAGTTGACTCTGTGCCAGAGTACATCTGGGTGTTCAACCAGGTCCAGTACCCGACCTAGAGCTAATGTACTGTAGTCTGAGGGCTTATAGTGCTTGTGCTCTACAGGGGCTCGTGCTGCGAGCTAGGCCTACCATTTTTCACACGGCGGGGGTTTTATACGTTCCCCATACGTAATGTCGAGGGACCAACTCAATAAGGGAACGTCTCTGGTTACTCACGTAACCGTAGTTCCCTGAGAAGAGGGAACGAGACATTACGTAAACTGCCGTGTGAAAAGCTTTCAGCCTCAATAGCTCTCGTTCAGCAGAAAGATTCTGAGGTTTTTGGCGCCCGATGTCACCTACAGATGTGGCCTTTAAAAACGCGCGTTTTCTCCCGCGGCATTCAGCAATTCGTCTCGCATAGTCTCGCAGAATTCTGCAAGTGCTTTCGGGGGGGCCTACTTAAAAAATCCCTCAATGTGTTTGCTTCACAGAATATCCACCAGGTGGCGCATAAAAAAACAACTTTACATTAGATTTTTTATTTTACTTCACATTATGTCATGATTGTGAGAAAACATCCACAATAAAATATAAATTATAAATAGTAAATAGACACAAATATTTACAGTAGGCTACTGTATTATACAGACATTTGAAAATATTTGTAAATGCAAAAGGTTCATCAAAGTTGTCTTAAGACAAGAAGGGCTTTGGACAACGTTTACGAATTTTTATATGCTTTGTCATTGCTGTGGTTTCCAGGAGATGAGTGCATGCAGAATATTTAACATTGCTTTTATTAAAACAGCAACGTGAAGTTCTTGCGAGCGCATAACTTTTTGTACAACTATTAAGATGATTGTGCATGCAATGTGCATTTATATAAGTGCAACAGAGAATTTAGTGTGAGCATAATATACGTGACTCTGCCTGTAAAAACCCAGCAGTATTTTTTTTATATATATATACACAAAATCATCCTAACATAATGAAAGGCTTAAATAATGCGACTTACCCAGATTCTTAATTCGTGCAGATATTTATTGTGTGATTGTTCTTGGGCAGATATTTCTTGTGAGGTAATGTTGCAGCACAACGCGTAGCATTTATATTTTGGGCGCATCTGATTTACCATTACATTATTAATAAATATTTTAATTGAACTGTCTTAATGCATTAAGCATAAAGATTTTTCCACGTTAGTCTCAGAATGTCCGGGGTTGGTTTGAGGTCTTGCCGACAGTTTGTAAATCTTCTAAATATTCATATTCACAAATTCCATATAAAGGGTGATCAACAGTTATGACTTCTAAAATAAAATAAAAATGACCAGATAAGAGGTATCTGATTGACAGTTTGACAGATGTTGTTTTAAAAAAATAATTACAACATTATGGGGAAGTGGTATTAAATATTTGGTAACACATAATACAATTATTTTATTTACGCATTTTGTTCAGTTTTGCTTTTACAAAATGTTCCCTGTTTTTTATATAATTAATTTAACCTGAGATGTGCGTTATATCGCTTTTTGATCATTCTTTGTGTTGTCGAATTTTGACACAGTTTCATTATTTGTTCATAATAATTTGATTCATAATTATGTAATTTTTTTCTAAAAGTAGCAATATTCTAAAGAAATACAAAGACAGTGTACGTGCTACCCACCAGATTTCGTCATGAGTCATTTTGTACCCACCACTTTTAACTTCCGTTGACCGTTTTCAGTGGTTATGAGGAGCAATATGAGAGAAAAATGTGGTAATCATTGTCTGACACAACAAAAAAAAAACATTATAATATTCATTTTATTTTAATTTTCGTGTTCGCATATGAGGGAAAAAACAACGTGTCAGTTCTCGTTTACGGACGTGAGCGCTCTGAAAGCAGCACTAAAAGACTGCTTTAAAACTTGAACAGAGACCTCAAACAAAACAGCTGCCTTTCTTTAAATTGAATTTCGTTTTGTATTAATTATATCTTAATTTTAATCAATGTTTCGTGAACCAATTGCCTGGATTTAAGAAGTAAATATAGCAGACAATCACGACATTGGAGGCACCGGCGAGTGAACTGGAGTTCGTCTCATAAATGAACCGAAACTCGGCGTATAATGCACATTCACATTCACAGCATATTTAGACACATTTAGACGCATTCATAATCAATACTTTTACCGGTTCTTTGTGGCAAGCTTTATGCGTGCGGTCGTGCGCTTGAGTGCGGCTATATTATAGTAAACGCTCATTACTTAATACAAAGCATAAGCCTCTTCCTGGCATGCAATCTAATCTACTAGGCTACAATGTCAGTTGGTTATATCAACATATGTCAAATTAAGTTACGCGATATCAACAAATTAAGTTATAAACATTAATTTGAAATAACTTAAGCGTATGTAGGGGGAGCGCGGGGCACAACCTAACGCGGGGGTTAGTTGTAACACACTTGTTTTAAATACTTCTGCACATGCTTGGATGACTTAACTTTGTGTATTTACTAGTTGCCATATCAACACTATATAGAAAAGAAATCCGCAAAATTATTTATTTTTTGGAAGATATCCATAGACATTTATTAAACCATAGCAAAAGTAAATTTCTTACTTAAGTTAATTTTTCATCTCTATTGTTTTGTGTTTATTTAAAATAAGACAAATCTGATATTATTTTAATCTCCAAGATGTTATTTAACAGTTGAGATAGTTATTTAATGCTTCGCTAACTAGCAGAAGACAATAGCAGGGTTTAAATCCCAGTTGTGCAGGCGGGGGCATGTTGTAACACTGCGTTACAATGTGCCCCTATTAGAAATATGCTATTATATTCTATACTTTTATTAATTTTATTGAGAAAACGTGAGAAAAAGGTGAATAAAGACTGAGAGTCAATGTTCAGAAATTACTAATTATTTATTTGTTTTGAACTATGTTGTATAGCTGTGTGTTCGTAGTCAAAACTCAAAAATTAGTTTATATTTAATTATTAAAAATTGCCATTATTTTATATGAAAAAGTTTTTTAATTGTATTTTATTTAGAAAATATTGTTTTGTTTTGTATATTTTTTTATTAGATCAGATAACATTTTAAGCTGACATATGGTCATGTTTAGGGTTGGGAATCGTAAGAAATTTTCCGGTTCCGGTTCCGGTTCCCCCTAACGATTCCGGTTCCGATTCCGGTTCCATTAAAATTATTTAACAACTAATAAATGAATAGTGGCAAGGAAAAAAGCACAATACTTAACTGAAACAATCCTTTTTGTTTATTACTTATTGTTAAATGAATTTACAGGTAGTCAATGTAAAAAAAAAAGAAGAAAAATCAACATATTACAGTATTTAGCAATTTTTCTGAAGGAAAATCAACATGTCAGCTTTCTCTGGGAGAATTCTGGACCTCTCCTGGCTTATTGTATCTCCAGCAGTGGAGAATACCCTCTCTGACGGAGTAGAAGAGGCTTGGACAGACATGTATGTTTCAGAAAGGTGAAACAGAACAGGCAATGCCTCTCTCTTCTCCCACCACCAAACAGCAGGGTCTTCATAGGTGGGGATTGAGGAAATTTCTTTGTAGAAAAGAAGTTCTCTGTCAACTCTCTCATCAACTGACAAGCCACTGCCAGTAGCATTTGGAAGCACAATCCCCTGCAGAGCTTTATCCTCCTTTTCAAACAGAACTGCTAATGGACACTTTTTGACTTTCTTGCAGGGCACCTCCTAAAAAGCAAGAATATTAGTGTTAGTTAATTAGAAATATGATGAACAAACAATATATATCCTTGTCAACAACACCAGAAAATGTATCTTTATCATTGTGTGAGTTTGCATTCACCTTTGAAGTGTTGTCCCATTCTTGCTCATGGCCTTTTTCAGTTTCCTGCTCTTCTGACACCTCCTTTAGAGAGACCTTTGCATTAGAAGCAAATATTCACAGTATACATTGTTCCCTGTGTATGTGTGTTTGTGTGAAAGAAAACAACAATACCTTGTTTTGTGCCATTGCCATTACTGCAGCCAGTTTCACCCTCTCCCAAATGTTGTCTGCAAGTAGCTTATTTTTGAAGCGTGGATCCATCACTGTAGCCTCTTCAAGGAAGTGCCTGATGTCCTCATTCTTTAAGATTAAGATAATACATTAAAAACAAGTAATCTGTAAACGGTACTGAAGCCCTAAGCAGTAATCTGTTATTTTATAATTATCATCATCATGAAATAACAAGTGTTAGGTGGTGGGTAGTGTATTTTACTGTCTGCTTTACCTGGTACTTGGACAGATCTTCCCAAACCTTTCTCTTGATTCCAGCCACAAAGAGTGTGTCATTCTCTTGAACTTGAAAGTGTTCTTCAAGTTTCTGGAGGATAGGAAGGACTTGGCCACAGGTTGGAGTACTGTCACTCGATACACATAGAGTGGAAGTGTACATTACACTCATG
The DNA here is from genome assembly GCF_963993115.1 of Abramis brama. Taxonomy (NCBI): domain Eukaryota; kingdom Metazoa; phylum Chordata; class Actinopteri; order Cypriniformes; family Leuciscidae; genus Abramis; species Abramis brama. The sequence continues at coordinate 20,472,545 of NC_139985.1, read as the reverse complement.
AGCTTTGTAAACTCCTCTGCCCTTTTGAGGTCTTCGTCAGAGATGCGTTCCAATCTGAAATTTGCAAACATTAAATCTTGCATCTAATAAATTGTCCATTTTTCAATTAATCAGATTCATCCTTCTACCTGTCCCTCTCCATTGAGCCTCTCAGCCTTGGGTCCATGGAAGCTGCTTGGATGGCAGGATATTGCTCAAGAAATCTGTCTATCATTAGATAGAGTGAATTCCAGCGTGTTTTTACGTCCAGGATTACTGAATGCTGTGGCAGGTCTGAAAAGCAATTATTTTTTTTTATTAAAATAAAATAATAATAAAATAAAACTCATTATTTAATAATATTAAATTACTTACTAAGGAGATGTTGCTTTTCTTGCAAAACAGTCTTGGCCATTGAAGATCTCTTTAGCCATACAATAACACTTCTGATACGTGCACACCATCGAGAAACAGAGTCTATTGAATAGATTTTCTGTGCAGCAATGTTGAGTGTATGTGCAAAGCATGCCATTTTTTTAAGCTGGAGTCTACTGACAGCTACATTCATGTTTGCAGCATTGTCCACTGTGACTGCAACTATTTTCTCCCTAACTCCAAACTCATCCAAAATTGTCTCTATTTCTTGGGCAACATTAGGACCTGTCTGAACGTCATAGACTGCTTTACTTTTTAGGACTGTTTGTTTCATTTTCCCCTCACTAACAAAATGTAGTGTGACTGTAATGTAGTGGTCCTGTGTAATGCTGGTCCATCCATCACTTGTAATTGCTGCACTGTGGATGTTTTTTAGCGCATCAATTACATTCTGCTTTTCAGTGTCATACCAAGCAGGAATAAGCTGGTTGGCTAAACAGTCCCTAGAGGGTGGGTGGTATTTGGGGTTAAGACACTTTGTCATCTCCCTAAAATAAAGAAAAAATGGAAATTAAATATTATGTTTAAATGAACACCTCTGAACCTGTATTATACATTTTCTCTCTCTGTCTCTGTATAAAAGCTAGTTGTAAATTATATTTGAGTTATTGTTATAGTATATTCTTTACAAGTTATAAATAGTAATTCAGTTAACTTTATAATAAATGGTAGTTCAGCTGAATGCATGTGCCTAAACACTTACCTAAACCATGGGGACTCAACGGTGGAAAAAGGATGTAAACCTTTCACTATAAACCGTGTAACAGCCCTGTGGCACTCATTTATTTTCTCTGTCGTCATTTTTCCTTTACTCGCTAAAGTAAACGGAGTTACTGTCTCTGACGTTCCAGGAGCGGGTGTGGGTGTGGCGCATTGCGTGGTATCCGCGCTTGGCGCGCTATGTTCAACATCTGGGAAAAATCGTACATACAGTATTGATATGGTATAGTTTATTTCTACTGAAATAATACGTTTACCCATCTATGAATTCATACCTGGTGATGGGGACATGTAAGGTGCAGTTGTCTTCCTTAAACAGTCGAAAACACTGCATGTTTTGAGGTTGATTCCGTGGAGCTGTTGCAAATGTTTAGACATATTGCTCGTACAGCCTCCTTTGCATGTTATTAGCTTGTCACAGGTGTTACCATTTTGCTTCATCATCATTTAATCTTATGAAATGAAGCCACACTTTTGACTTTCTCTTCGTCATGCTTGTGAACAAGAAAATATCTCGCGCAAATGAAATGAGTATAGCGTCGCGTCGTGTTACCGAGTGAATGTTGAGAGAGAGTGTGTGTGTGTGTGTGTGTGAGGGAGAGTGCGTTAATTGGTTGCGCTGCTGGAGGTTGCGGACAACGTAATTGATATTCATGAGGTGAGATATCTATTAAAGGAAACGCTCCCAGCGCTGTGCAGTTTGCACTTCGCACACACATTGCAGAAGAACCGTTTTTGGAACCGAAACGTAGGAATTTCGAACGGTTCCGGTTTTTTTCAAAAAACAGATCCGGTTCTGCATGAGAACCGGTTTTCGGTTCCCAACCCTAGTCATGTTACAATTGTGCCCCAGCACATGTTACAATGTACCCCACCTATGGGGCATGTTGTCACATTTCTATGGAGGCAGATTTGTAACGGATGATAGACAGGATGTATATGCAACAACGCTCTTTATTGAAAACACACAGATGGTCAGAAACTCAGCACACAGACAAACGCCAACACTGCGGGACAGGTGGGCGGACACAAACGCTGGTGGTGTGGTGACGCAGGGACCTCGGTGGGCAACTGGTGCTGGTGCAGTAATCCTGTGGTGATCCCTCGTGAAGTGTTCGATGATCTTGTGAAGAGTGCAGGTAATCCAGGAAGACACGACGAAGACAGGAAGATCCAAACGGCACAGGGAAACACAGGAACAGGCACGGGAAACACACCGGGAAACCACAACGATCTGACAACATGAGACACCAGTTACTGAGCTTATATAGAGACATACAATTGAACCCAGCTGGCGCTACTGATCACTGATGATCAGTGACCACGCCCACAGACACACACACACACACAACAGCACGTTAGACGAGAGAGAGACAGTGAATTCATGAACCGTGACAGTACCCCCTCCCCTAGGAACGCCTCCTGGCGTTCCCCGACGGACTTACCTGTCAATTGTAATCATCGATAAGGGAGTGATCCAGAATGTCTCTAGCAGGAACCCAACTTCTCTCCTCCGGACCGTAACCTTCCCAGTCCACCAGGTACTGAAATCCGCGTCCCCTCCTTCTCGAGTCCAGAATACGGTTAACCGAATAAGTTGGTTCCCCATCTACGAGACGCGGCGGGGGGGGAACCGGGACTGGCGGATTAATGCGTGCCCAAAACACAGGTTTAATCTTTGACACATGAAAGGCGGGATGAATTCTCCTGTACGCAGGAGGAAGTTTGAGACGGACTGCCACCGGACTAATGATCTTAGTGACAGGAAACGGGCCGATGAATTTGGGAGCAAGTTTATTAGAAACGGAGCGGAGAGGAATGTTCTTGGTTGAAAGCCACACCTTTTGACCAACGACGTATACGGGAGGCTTCGACCGGTGGTGATCGGCCTTAGCCTTGGTGCGCGCCCCCACTTGGAGAAGAGTCTCACGGGCTCTAGTCCAAGTGTGGCGACACCTCTGGACGAAGGCGTGAGCGGAGGGGACCGCGACTTCGGATTCCGTACTAGCAAAAACTGGTGGCTGGTAACCTAAACTACATTCAAACGGAGTGAGGCCCGTGGATGACACTGGTAATGAATTGTGGGCGTACTCCACCATAGAGAGTTGTTGGCTCCAGGAGGAAGGATTCTTGGAAACCAAACATCGCAACACTCTCTCCAGATCTTGGTTGGCTCTCTCCGTTTGACCATTGCTTTGAGGATGAAACCCCGAAGAGAGACTGACAGTCGCCCCCAGTAACTTACAAAATTCTTGCCAAAATTTGGACACAAATTGGGGCCCCCTGTCGGAAACCACGTCCATCGGGAGGCCATGTAAGCGAAAGACGTGATCTATGACAGTTACCGCTGTCTCCTTGGCTGAGGGTAATTTGGGCAAGGGAATAAAATGAGCCGCCTTCGAGAACCGGTCCACGACAGTCAAAACGACCGTCTTGCCCTGGGAGGGCGGGAGGGCGGTAATAAAATCTAGCGCAATGTGGGACCAGGGTCTCGAAGGGACAGACAGCGGTTGGAGTAACCCATCCGGGGGTCGATTGGAGGTCTTACCAGTGGCACAAACCGAGCAAGCCAAAACAAAACTGCGGATGTCGCGAGCCATTAATGGCCACCAGAATCGTTGCCTCACCAAAAAAGTGGTGCGATTTACCCCTGGGTGACATGCTATGCTGGAACAATGACCCCACTGAATGACGTCGGACCGACACCCCTCTGGCACAAACAAACGATTCGGTGGGCAATCGGGCGGAGGCGTTACCCCTTCTAAGGCCTTCATGACCTTCGATTCGACCTCCCATCTGAGAGTGGAGACCACTAATGTCTCGGGTAAAATACACTCGGGAGTAGACGGGCGTTCGGATTGGTCAAAAATACGAGATAAGGAATCGGGTTTGATGTTTTTGGAACCCGGGCAGTACGAAAGAGAAAAATCAAAACGTCCGAAAAAAAGTGCCCACCGAGCCTGCCTAGAGTTGAGTCTTTTGGCGGTTCTGATATATTCTAGGTTCTTATGATCGGTCCAAATGATAAAAGGTACCCCTGACCCTTCTAACCAGTGACGCCACTCCTCCAGCGCTAACTTGACTGCCAACAATTCTCTATTACCAATGTCATAGTTACATTCGGCAGGTGATAAACGATGAGACAAAAACGCGCAAGGATGCATCTTGTCGTCTGTGGAAGAACGTTGGGAAAGAACTGCTCCTACCCCCACCTCTGACGCGTCGACCTCCACCACGAACTGACGTGATGGATCAGGGGCAACGAGGATGGGAGCCGAAACGAAGCGGCTCTTCAGTTTGGCGAATACAGCTTCCGCTGTATCGGACCACCTGAACGTCGTTCTGGGGGAGGTCAAGGCAGTCAGAGGCGCGGCTAGTTGGCTGAAATTGCGAATAAAACGCCGATAAAAATTGGCAAACCCCAGAAACCTCTGTAGGGCCTTACGGGAATCTGGACTTGGCCAATCTATCACAGCCTTAACCTTGTCAGGATCCATACGCACTCCCTCAGACGAGACGATGTACCCTAGAAAAGGAACAGACTGTGCATGAAAAACGCATTTCTCCGCCTTGACAAAAAGCCCATTCTCTAGCAACCTCTGAAGCACTCGTCTGACGTGCTGAACGTGTTCCTGGAGAGAAGACGAAAAAATCAATATGTCATCCAGGTAGACATATATGAACTGGTCAACCATATCTCTCAGCACGTCATTGACGAGTGCCTGGAAGACCGCTGGGGAGTTGGACAGCCCGAAGGGCATGACCAAGTATTCAAAGTGCCCCCTGGGGGTATTGAACGCGGTCTTCCATTCATCACCCTTCCTTATGCGAACCAAATGATAAGCGTTACGTAAATCCAATTTTGTGAAGATGGATGCTCCCTGTAACCACGCCCACAGACACACACACACACACAACAGCACGTTAGACGAGAGAGAGACAGTGAATTCATGAACCGTGACAAGATTAGTCTCAAATATAATTCACGCAAAAAACATGATTCACAGATGCGTAGACAATTTCACATGCATGAAACCTAATTCACGTACACACAAAAAAAATCCACGTGCGTGAAAAAAAATATATATTCACAAAAAGCAATTCACATGCGCAAAATAAAATTATATAATCATAAAATACATTTCACAAATGCAAACCACAATTCGTAGATATACAACTGTGTACAAAAACCTTTGAATGTTTAAAATGTACGAGTGTATCCTTGCATTTGAATGTGCAAATCGTCATTCACGTACGAATCGCCTTAGATATGTGTGTGTGTGTGTTTTTGAGACTTTCCTGGCAGCATAACACTCATAACACAGAGCAAGTCGTACTCTTTAGCCAATCAGATTTAAGCTTATCAATCGACCAATCAGTATCACGTGAGGGCGGGCCTACCTACATGTTACATCATCAGCTTTCGACCAGTTCATGGCTGAGCAGAGGTAAGTGCAGTTAATCGTTCATTTCTGTGTTAACTGAAGTTAAAGAAGTTTGAGATCAGTTGAAGCAATAGTTTATGAACTATTAACTGATGTAAGAAAAGTGCTGTTGTAATCAGATGTCCCATATCGTGTCAAAAATGAAGAAGAATGATGCTTGTTTTGTTGTATTTTAGCTGAAGGTACAGACAGCTCTCACAGCTACAATCACGCTAATGATTGCAAAACAATCATCTGTGGTCAATACCCATCGAGATTGTTCTTTAAATAGTGAATAGACCTATTTTAATGAGCAGCCAGTGTTTTTTGCCATTTGTGTATGATGTTATATTATTATTAACACTTGTTTCCCTGCATTTTTCAGGATAACTCACCTTTGGTGTGACATCTGGATAGCAGTCACGAACATCTTAATTCATGTTGTTTCTTTATTCTCTTTTATACTTTTTTTTTTTTTGTATTTATGTCTTAATTGGTAACACTTTATTAAAACGTTTCATTAGTTAACATGAACTAATAATGAACTGCACGTGAACAGCCTTTATTATTTTTTGTTAATGTTAACATTTACTAATACTTCATTAAAATCTTGTTAACATTAGTAAATGCACTGTAAACTAACAATGAACAGCTGTATCTTTAACTAACGTTAACAAAGATTAACAAACACAGCAACAAATGTATTGCTCATGGTTATTTAATACATGAACTAATGTTAACTTAGTTATTGTACCTTATTGTAGAGTGTTACCAATATATTCAACATGCATTTCCTTATGCTGTATTGTAATGTCAAGGTTTTTAAATAAGGTTTTTTATTGTCATCTTAAGGTCTCACAGGACAATATTGTGAAGCATTAATTTTACTTTGCCTAGTAAAATAGGCAAATCTGATTTTATGCTGATAAGACAAAGGTACTTATCATAGAGAGGCAATTAAGATTATGCGACTAAGATTACTCAGTAAACTCTATTCAAATACCATCACTTAATTTCCCACATCCTCTGTCTGCACCTCTTGTACTATAGGGTTTTAGTACTTTAAATATCAGGACAAAATCTTATATGTCCTAACAGAGACGTCTACTGATGACCGGACTGAACACAATTTCATTTTTTAACTTTTCACTTGATGTATTGCACTTATATTTATATACGCAAAGTACACTCTGACTGGATCTCACAACTCCTGAAGAGACGTATATTTCTCTGTACTGAATATTGTGCTTCACACTTAAGACTGTCAGTTCATGATCTTCATATGTAACAGGAACATTAATCATGATCAAGTCATTTTATATATTTTATTCCCAAAGGATTCGGAAACTTTCAAATTAATAAAATGTGTACATCAAATTGAACTATGTCTGAATCTTTTAATTCTTACAAGAACATTTAATAATGCATGCATAGCAAGGCTTTATTCCTAAAGCGTGTACATATAGTCCGCAGGAGACAAATTAATACAGTAACAATGCATCACTTTCAACCACTTGTTGAAACAACTGTCAAAATGGATGGCTTGCAACATGACTGTTTTCAAAGAATTACAGTAGAAATGGTAAGATCACAGTACTGGTTGTCTGCAACTTCATACATCATCTGTCTTGGAAATCTGAAACAATAAAACTACATAATATATGCAGATCAAAACATGTCTCCTATATATGCACGTCATTACATACATTATCATCAGTTGAATGTGTGGTGGACAGGACATGAAAATCCATCAATACTAAAAATAAATGTTTATATTCACATGTGGACTAAACAGCAGTTAATAAACTATTGCCATGATCTCTAACTTCTAAATACAGAAATGAACGATTAACTGCACCTACCTCTGCTCAGCCATGAACTGGTCGAAAGCTGATGACGTAACATGTAGGTAGGCCCGCCCTCACGTGATACTGATTGGTCGATTGATAAGCTTAAATCTGATTGGCTAAAGAGTACGACTGCTCTGTGTTACGAGTGTTATGCTGCCAGGAAAGTCTCAAAAACACACACACACACACACATATCTAAGGCGATTCGTACGTGAATGACGATTTGCACATTCAAATGCAAGGATACACTCGTACATTTTAAACATTCAAAGGTTTTTGTGCACAGTTGTATATCTACAAATTGTGTTTTGCATTTGTGAAATGTATTTTATGAGTATATAATTTTATTTTGCGCATGTGAATTGCTTTTTGTGAATATATTTTTTTTTTTTGTGTACGTGAATTAGGTTTCATGCATGTGAAATTGTCTACGCATTTGTGAATCATGTTTTTTGCGTGATTTATATTTGAGACTAATCTGCCTCCATACATTTCACTTCCATTCTTTCGGGGTATATCAAGAAAAAAAGTATATACTGTATTGATAAAACAAAAACACATAATTGTACTAGACATGTGGGAAATGAATGTGGGAAAAAATAAATACTCTGAACCATAAGTAGATTTACACAAACTGAGAAAGTCAAAAAGCGTAACTTTGTGCCCCGCTCTCCCCTATAGTAGATTTGCTTAAATAGCATTTAAACAAAGGAACTGCAAGTGATTAAAACCCCGCCCACGCGCTGGTGAAAACAGGAAAAACCGGTTTTCTTTTGATTCCCTGAGAGGAGATCGATTAGCATTGGGGGTTGACAAAGAATCGGCAGACCTGGGGGGTGGGTGGTTTGTAATTTCTTGACTCTGTGTCAATTGGTAGCAGCTAAAACAAGCAGCTAAAACAAAGACTGTGCAATAAATTACATTTTGGAAATAACTTCCTTCATGTCGTTTTATTTATACACTGTAATTTTTTTTTTTTTTTTTGAATTTGTAAGTAAAGTATTAAATATGTTTTACAAACAATTTGTTTACAAACTCTTGGAGGTTTGTGGTTACCATCATTCAGAAGAGTGGTGCTTGTGTTTAGACTTGTGTTTTACGTGATTAAATCAGGAAGATTACATTGGTTTCTGTCCACACGGAGACGCATTTAAGACAATTTAATTAGGAAATGGAGGCACCGGCGCGATATAACTTGCATTGCTCGTGAACTGAGCTCGTCTCATAAATGAACCGAAACTCAGAAATGTATCTAGAAAGCTTGAAATGTCCACTTTTAAACAAAACAATTCAAAACGAAAAGAAACAGACAACTCTCTTATGTAATCCGTATGAAGTGTGCATTTCTCTCTATAGGCACGTTCATCTGCGAAGATGACGAGTCAGCATTGTCAACATCTTTGACTGACACATAAAACACTAGTTTATTAATAAACAATTAAAATGTCTCCTTGCTCTATTTGACACATGATTACTTTTGCCGGTTCTTTGTGGCAAGCTTTATGCGTCCGCTAACTATCGAATATCGTGACTCATATTTTGTACCAGACCATTTATGGTTGTTCATATTCAGAGCCGGCTTCAGACTGCGCTCAGCAGGGGGGCATTTATTTTCAATGGGTGGGCACTAGGTATGGGGACTTTTTTTCGGATATCAGATATCCTATATTTATTATTGCTACTGCCTTTTCTGTTAGCTATTACCATGAAGTGATGCAAGTTGCAACCCATACAATAAACACATAAACCATTACACATTGTTGCAAGACGTGCAACTCTTAAGAAATTTGATTAAATAAGGGTTAAATAGGCCTATACAAAAAAATTACAAGACCGACTCTGACCACAGCTTTATTATAAACAAAGCTAACGAACATGCTCACAGTCTCTCACTGACAGGTCAGGATAGTAGTTTAACTGCTATCTCACTGGCGGAAGAGAGAAAAAAAGCTACACATCTTTATTCTGCTTTGCTCTAACATAAGCGTTCACAGTAGCCTACTATTAAAAAAGCATCATGTAACGTTAGTTACCTTCATCAAAACAAATTAAAAACACCCACAACATACACAGAGATTATTCTACAATTTCCATTTACAAGAAAATATAGGCTAAAACAGCTGTTTCTCCACGGCGGGAGTGACATTTCAGGACAATGGACAGCGCAAAACTGAACTAAATAGGCCTACTAAACTATTATTAGTCTCATCATCACAACATAACGTGACAACACAATATAGTGAACTTTGACAGTACATAATGCCAGTTAGATAAATACACTAACAACCGGCCAGCATGAAACTTTAAATTTAACTTGCAGTTAGAAGAGCTGAAGACGCCGCTTGTGAGCTGATTGGAACTTCCTGAGAACAGCGTCCACAAGGTGCAGCTGGTGGTTAAAGCAGTGGATGTAAGGGATTTCTCTGCCAAGTCTATCCTGTAGCAGTTTTTGGACTCCTCCGTGTTTCCCAGACATGAGGGATGCACCGTCATAGCACTGACTCAATATCTTTGCACTGCTGAGCCCCCGCTTTTTGAAGTTCTTGTAATATGGTGTCAGTGAGTGTCCCTGCGTCCCCAGCTTCTGCAGTGGCCATGGTAAGCAGACGTTCTGTCACCTTACAACTGTCCTCTGATATGAACCGGATGACTATTGAAATGTTCTCGCACCCAGTGGAGTCACGAGTCCCGTCAACTTTGATCGTGAACCACTGCGAGCCTATTTCACGTACAATAGCATCCGTTATGACACTGCTCATTGCCTCAAGTAGTTCGTTTTGTATTTCGTGACATGTGTATGTTGCGTTGCGAGGTATTGTTTTCACAACTTTAACCAGCTGCTGGTCTTTTCGGAGGGTGTATTCAAATAGAGAAAGGAACAGTCCACTCCCCCCCTCTGACATACTATCAAAGGCATCTAGCTTACCTCTCAAAGGTAGTTGATTTGTTGCCAGAAACTCCAAAATGTCAATAATGGCAGACATGTAGTATCGGTTCCTTGAAAGCTGCTCTGTGTTAATCAATTTGGAAATCTCTGTGTCCGTCTCTGTGCGTTTCCCTCGTTCCCTCCAAGCGGCAACGCATGTCAGGTGCTCTTTGGAAGTGGCATGTTTATGGAAGCCTTTGTTGGATTCGTTTGCATGCTTCCAGTTGCAATATCCCTTTGTGATAAAAACTGAATCAACATTGGTATATGCTGTCGCTGACCGAAATTTCCTACAAGGAAAACAAAAAGCGCTGTCTGTGTATTCCAGCCAGTCTCTTCCATGGTACCATGTACTCACAAATGAGCGTTTTTTCCCATTATAAAGGCGGCTTGGATACTTGTCCAGTTTCACCTGGTTGGGCTTTTCGTCACCGAGATCCTCAGGTGGACCTTGAGGTGTAGGAAGGTCTGGTCCAAATGTAGTGGAGCTACAGGTGCTAGCTTGGGAAGCTGCGATGTTAGCGGCCACGCCGCCGCCGGCCACGGAGTCACAAATGTTAGCCGGGCTGTTGTCGTTGTCTTGTTGTATGGGGTCAGCAGAATCGTTAATCGACGTGGAAGGAGAAACTGTGGTTTTGAACCATTTTCTAATGTCCATTTTTGGACAGTTTTCATCTGTTTGCTTTGTTTTGAATGCAGCACTGAAAGTCATTTCATTCATGTATTAACGTGCAAGTGATTGGGGGGGCGGCAGGGGGTTTCCTCACTGTGGTTTTATGTTGGCTAAGCTTTATTATATTTTCAGCTAATGAGCAGTTTGTAGACATATTTTTATTATTTCTCACTAAAATGTAAATTAAACTGATATTATTTTGTAAATTATATCATAATTCATACCCCATACCGCCGGCGCTGTTCATATTGTTCAACAAAATTCTTGATAAAAAAAGAAAAGAAAAAAAGAAGCTACTGTGCCTAATATTATTGTTGTATACAGCGCGCAAGGTTTATGCCCATGCTTTAAGTCTTCTTCTCCGTTTTTAGTGTATGTCTGTGGCAGAATTACAGCGCCTGGTCTGGTATGTATACTAGGCTACATCGTTTTGAGTCGGTTTCAGTGGTTTCGTGTGTACGCAGATATTTCTTGAGACGACGCCATGTTTACGGAATTTTTTTTTTTGAACGGGGAAAATAATATCGGATAGGGAAAGCTCTGTCAACAAAATGCAAAAAAAAAATTAGTATATTTATAAACATCGCTAAACAAAGAGTGATAAGAATTTAAAAAGTAATGACGTTTTTTATGTTTTTATGCACTTTTAGTTTTGTTGCAATTTCACCAAAAGCTTATAATTAGGAAATACACACAACACGCTAAACTTATATTCTCTATATGTTAAAAATGTTGTAAAAAATAAATAAAAACCTTATTATTCTTATATAATAAGAATAACAATATGATAGCCTACATTTATATTGGGCTCAAAATTATTTAGATATGGAAAGAGGAATTCTTCTCAACTACCACCAATAAAGTTTTAAAATTCTTCTTTAGAAAATATTATATTTTGATGTTTCTGCGCAAGTTCAGCAAACAGCGAGGTTCGGGGTTTGTTCCGATCAGAGCTCGTGAGTGGAGAGCGCATTTCTGAATAAAATTTCCCCGCCTGGTTCGAAAATATGTGGAATAAGGGCTGCTTCCGACTAAAAGTTTTTTTTTTTTTCTAGTCGACTAGTAGGCTAGTTGTTCATTTAAGTAATTCGTGGACAAATCGCCCCTTTATATTAATTTAATTAGCCTACTTAGGCCTATATAGCCTACAGGATAATGAGCATTTACGTAATATAGCCGCACTCAAGCGCACGACCGCACGCATAAAGCTTGCCACAAAGAACCGGTAAAAGTAATGATTATGAATGCGTCTAAATGTGTCTAAATACGCTGTGAATGTGAATGTGCATTATACACCGAGTTTCGGTTCATTTATGAGACGAACTCCAGTTCACTCGCCGGCGCCTCCAATGTCGTGATTGTCTGCTATATTTACTTCTTAAATCCAGGCAATTGGTTTATGAAACATTGATTAAAATTAAGATATAATTAATACGAAATTCAATTTAAAGAAAGGCAGCTGTTCTGTTTGAGGTCTCTGTGAAAGTTGTAAAGCAGTCTTTTAGTGCCGCTTTCAGAGCGCTCACGTCCGTAAACGAGAACTGACACGTTGTTTGTTCCCTCATAAATGCGAACACGAAAAATAAAATAAAATGAATATTATAATGTTTTTTTTGTTGGGTCAGACAATGATTACCAAATTTCTCTCTCATATTGCTCCTCATAACCACTGAAAACGGTAAAAAAAAAATCGAACCAAAAGTCAAATTAATATGGACGGAAGTTAAAAGTGGTGGGTACAAAATGACTCATGACGAAATCTGGTGGGTGCGTACCCACCGTCCCCCTCGAAATCGACGCCTATAAGGGAAACATGATAATATAAAAAGTATTGGGCCGGGTTTCCCGATAACGATGTATCTTAGCTCTTAAGAGTGCTTTCTACGTGCAAACTTACGAACGCTCGCAGCAATTCCACAAGCGTTTCCCAAAAATGCACTTAACATGAACGCGCGAGAACGCGCTCTACGTGCTACTTAAGAGTCGCTGTCCATTCGCGAAGTGCTGAAATTTAACCTTATATGGAATCGTATTCTGAACGTTTAACCTAATAATTGTCATCTGTTTTGGATTACCAATCAAGACAATCAAGTCTATATAAAGCACCTACATACAGGCGGAGACACTGACAAAATGGCTGAACAAAAAAAACCAAGAAAAGATACCTTACAAAAGGATGAAATTAATGTCCTCTTAGAGAAACAAAGATGTGATTTTTACCAGATTTAAAGGACACCATACTAATAAAGAAAAACAAAACATCTGGGAGGACATTGCTACCAAACTAACTGCAACCAGGGGTGTTCAAAGGTCAGGGAAGGAGGTCCGCAAGAAGTGGCAGGATTTTGCAAGCCTGGCAAAAAGGAAGACGGCACTGCAGAGGACTGCAATTAAAAAAACAGGTGGTGGGACCAATGAGTCCCCCCTTCTTACAGCCGAGGAAGAAAAGGCATTGTCAATACTTGGCACAAGTACTTCAGATGGAATTAGTGGTGGTATTGACATCCATGGAGGAGTAGGGATAACTCAACCTGAGCCTGAGCCTGAACCTGAGTCAGGTCCTTCATGCTCAGAGGAACCATCAGTTTCATCTGCCATCTCCGAGCACCTACCATCTCCTAGTCCTCCAAAAAACCCTCCCAGGCCTCAGCCTCCATCTTCAGTGGTCCAGACTGCAGCCACAACACCTCAGCAGTTTGAGAATGTCTGTAGCTGTAGTCAGGACCTAGTGCAGCTGGAGAGAGAGAAACTAGATGTCTTGAAAGACATTAGGCAATGCCTTCAAGAAGCCTATGAGAGAGACAACAACTTCCAACAGCAGCTCATTGAACTCAAGAAGGCCAAACTGGCCTTAGAAGAGAGGAGGCTTGCACTAGAGGAGATGAGTTTTGCAAGGCCCTCAATTTCTGTGCCAATTATCTTGCCAGAAGACACAGGTAATGTGATTTATTGTTTCAGTAATTTGTGCAATGTGAAATGTTTTCTATATGTAGTTATGACTCATCTCACTGTACAGTGTATTTTGCAGGTCGTGGGGAACTGAATAACCCAAATTAATAAAACTATGCAATGTTTTTTATTAATAAAGCTATATGCAGTGTTTTTGATGTCCATGTGTTTGTTGAACCATGCACACGAGGCCTAAGACCATATGAAATACTATAATAATTGTTATGAGTTCTTCCAAATGTTTCTGAAGTAAATGGCTAATGGTTGATGATTATTTTCAGACATAAGCATTTAAGTTTCAATATTATTAATATAAAGTCTATATATTTAGCGTGACAGATAACACAAATATATGTACAGTACTTCATCTAGCCAATACATTTCTACAGGTATAGACAAAAAAACAACAACATTTTTTACCAGTACTGTTCTATGTATACATTTTTATAATAAGCACAACTTTTCATCATTATGAACAGAGGATAGATTAAAGGAATATAATATGTAATCTATACAGTTTCTAAGCATGCCACACCTTCACTTTCTTCAAGGTAGGGCCTAATGTCATTACTGAAATTGATGATAGGCAGTGGGATATGTGAACATTATCACAGCCTGATAACCTTCACATGGTTTCTTCAATTAAGCTAGGATTAGTATAGAGTTTACACCTCACTAGACTTGCAGAGGAAATCATGGCTGCACTACAGCGTGTTCTTCAATTGAGGGTCAGAGAAAGACAAAGACAGAGACGACCACGAAGTAGACTGGTGACTTTAAATGCCTTCATCAGACAGCATCAAAACCCCTTGGATATCCTTGATGACATGGCTATAATAAGGCGATACCGTCTGCCAAGAGGACAAATAGCCCAATTGCTAAATAGCATTGGACCTCAGCTGATGCGTGCCACCAGGATAAATTTTGCCTTGTCCCCTGAAATCCAACTCCTATCAGCCTTGAGATTTTATGCAACAGGCAGTTTTCTCCAGGTACTTGGTGATGGGCTTGGACTAAGTAAGGCATCAGTTTCAAGAGCTGTTCAAGCGGTCACCAATGCATTACTTCCACTTGCTGTGGAACACATTAAATTTCCAGCATCAAGACAGGACATCACAGAAATGCAGCTATCAACTGCCAGGTGATCTGTGACCATAAGGGTTTGATTACAGACATTGTGGCAAGGTGGCCCGGAAGCACACACGACTCCTTCATGTTCACCAATTCATCTGTTGGTCAGGAGGCACAAAACTCACAGGGACAGTGGAGGCTGCTTGGGGACAGTGGTTACCCACTGAGGCCATAGCTCTTCACGCCTGTGGCTAATCCTATGAATAACAGGGAGACAAATTTCAACGAGGCACACCGTGTTGCACGTAGTATTGTGGAACGCACAATAGGGAGGTGGAAGATGCGCTTTCGGGCAATTCACCAGTCCATCGGTGGTCTTTTGTTTGCTCCACAAAAGTGCTGTGCAGTAATAATAGTAACAGCTATGCTGCACAACATTGCAGTGCAGATGAGAGTGCCCTTACTTAACAGGGAGGAAGATGAAGAGGTGGAGGAGGAGGAGGAGGAGGAGGAGGAGGAGGAGGATGTGGAGGACGAAGATGGCATGGGACCACATGGCCAACCAAGAAATGCCCAATACATGGCTGGTTTTCGTGCACGTCAGCAAGTCATTGACAGATTTTTTTTAATTCATCCCTATTTTGCCCAGTCTTTGAAGCAAATTTCCCACATTACTTCTTTTATGATTTTTTTTTGTTCATTCATTTAATTTAGATGTGTTTTTTTTTATCTTGTTTTCCCCTTTTTATTTATTTAATTTATAAATTCATGTAAACAAAAAAACGAGTACAATAAAGTGTACAATAAAGTACAATCAAAATATTATTATATTACTCACGTTGCAGTGTGTTAAATCTAGATAAAAGTGTAATCTGCCGGTTGTCCTGCAGGTGTCCTCATAAATCTGTCTTCTTACGATGCACTTGGGGATGTACTCCAGAGCACTCGTAGTTCTACGAAGATTTTCAAGTGCTACTTAAGCTACAATGCTTTTGGGAAACAGACCGTAATATTAAGATCAGTCGTACGATCGTTTTTACGATCAACTTAGGCTTACGATGCTTTTGGGAAACGCAGCCCTGTCTGAGAAGAATATGTGACTGTTTATGTAACTGGCAAAAGAAAACATTGTCTTCGTCATACTTCGTCAACTCAGTATGGCCACATGAAACACGACTGCCATCTACAGGTTTTAGTATTTCCTGCGTCCAACACCTAATCCCCCTACTGCACGATCCCGCAGAATTTCGGAAGTGCTCGCGGCATTCTTCTCTCTGAGACGCGCATTTTTAAAGGCCACATTTGTATATTGGAGGCTGCCAGCCAATCAGGTGAGGGCGCGGGCGCCATTGGCTATTTGCAAGCAAAAGAGTTATTCAAATCAGGCTTCAGCATTTAGAGGAAAATGGATTTCCCCATACGTAATGTCTCGTTCCCTCCTCTCAGGGATCTACGGTTACGTGAGTAACCAGAGACGTTATCAAGCATCTCAGTCATCATTTAAAGCCAGCTCGAGGACGCCGACGCACTTAATCGTTCTTTGTTTAAATAGTTCAAAGTTACTATTAGATTTAATGTTATTACATTGACAAACTATACATCATTAAAAAGATCTAAGACTCAAGTTTCGGTATTTGACCACTATTTTATTCTGAGAAACTTATAGTGAGAGTTATGTCTTAATTTGTTTCAGGAGTTATGTAATGAAAAAATGAGTCGATACCTTTTATATGAATTATGAGTGTCAGCCACTCCCATTCAGAAAAAAATCTCCTGTGCTGTCGTCATGAAAGCGCTTGACAAAACAATGTCCCTTAGGGCTTTTTGCTCAAAAATTTGCAGATTTGGAGAAATATTGATAGATTCTCATAGGTTTACGTCAGATTTCTATAGAGAGGAATAATATTTATTGGATTTATACCCAAATACGCTGATGTAATTATTATGAGCGCTGGATACTCTGATGTACTGTGTTTTCGATCCATACTGGCAGCCTGAGGGCGCCCTACGCACATTTTGTCCATATATGGCACACATAAAGAAGAGCCATATCATGTGACATTCCAGGAGCTCCCCAGTGTTGTGCCTGAACGCGTTCATTGAACGATAGTTTATAAACTCGTTCATATTTTGGGCGAACGTGAACTGAACGTGCTGTATTACTGCCTGATGAACGTTACTGTGAACTCGTTCATTCTGGTGTCTGTGAACGCCACGATCTCTTAGTTTAACTTCGTTCAATAGGGTGCCAGATTTCTATAGAGCCTTCCAGGCGAAAACCCAGCTAAAACACACGGTAAACGGGTCTTAATATGTAGCGGACAAACACCCAATCTGGCAACACCAGCCACCAGTGTCGCACCGCTGCATGCGTGACGCGTCATAGAAACAAAAAAAAAAAAAAAAAACAAAAAAAAAAAACATGGAGGCGACAGCAGCATGTAGCAAGGAGGCGTATGATCATTTAAAAGAATTTTATGATGTTTATGACAAGGTCGGTGAGGATGGGAGAAATCTCACTTTTCTGTGCAAACTTTGCCCGCCGGCTTTCAAAAAGAAAATCCGCACTTCAGTTACATCCACAGCAAACCTGAAACGGCACATTGAACTGAAGCACCCGGCTAGCCTTTCAAGGTATGTGAAAGCAAATAAGCCCCCTGGTGCACTTTGAGAGCTAAAAATTAAGAGCTTCAACCCATGAACTGTGCACATTGAACAAAGAAAAACCATTGACTTGTACCTGGACACTAAAGAGGGCTCAAACATCTTACCTATGATATAGAGTCTCAGTCTACATTGCATCACTGGTGTTTATGATTTATATAAGTATTCCTATGATAATAATAATAATTAAAGCTGCAAGCAGCATTTATCGGGGTTCAAGCAATTAAGGCCTTTAAGGCCTTAAAGCACAAAAGCATAAAAAGTTATTAAGTTTTATTTAGCAAGCATGTAACCACTGACATCATAGATGGAAAAGATCATGTTCTAGCATGATTTACCATGATATACCACATTCTAAAATGATTTACCATAGTTCATCATGATTTATCATGGTTTACCATGATTTACCCTGTTCTAGCATAGTTTACCACAGGGTTCTCAAGTCTCACGCATTGGCCGTGAGACACACGCAATTCAACCAGTTCACACGCTCACACGCCACACCATGTATTTCTCACGCTGAAAAGGCCATGCCAACCAAGTTGTCCTGCAAGCTTTATATATAACGTTGTGTACGAGGCGCACGCACACAAAGTGTGCACGCACACGCACCATACGTTCGTTACTAGGTAACCAACAACATCGCGCGAACGCGCTGGGTTTGTGCTGGTGTAATGCATTGGTCAAAAAAAGTCAGCGTTAGTTTTTTTTTTTCTGACAGACCAGCCCATGAAACACGTAGATCAGCGGCCCATTGGTTCTTTTCTTGATTGACACTGGGCTGGCCCAATCACAACTTTAAACGAGTGAGCGAGCGTGCAGCAGTGTCAGTGTGTATCTGTCAAAATAGTCAGCGAGATGGAGAAGAAACGCAAGGAATGTGCAGAGAAATAGCGTGAAAAAATAGAAACAGGCCCTTAAAGCAGACGCTTTATGTGTCAAAATATATGTTTTCTGACCTTCATCAGCTTCAGTGATGATGATGATAGTGAGGAGGATCTGGATCAGGAGAGAGATGAGAGAGTGTAGAGCCTGCGGTAAGCAGAACTAACGTTACTTTCAAAACACTTAGGCCATGTCATGAGTGTAGGAACCCATAACCCAGTTACAGATTATTTCCACATCTGCATAGTTGACGATTACCGCAATTCACTAGAAATCTAATGAGACGCGTTTGTAAACCATGTTTTCCGCCAAAATAAAAGCTTGATGCAGTTTGCGTCAAAATAAAAGATCATGTGCTTATCTCTTTCAAGTGTTGAAATAGGTACAAATCTAATTATGAAAGTTTCCTTTATTTTTTAGTGCATTTGTTTTTACAAAATATGGCTATTACTGTCATTGGATTAATATTATAACATTATTATGTAGTGTAATGTAAATAGACACTGTAACTAAAAGAGGCTTACATTTTTCTTTGTTTAATTGGCACACTGAATATGGGTTGGAGCTTTTAATTTTGAACTCTCAAAGTGCACCAGATTGATGAATTTAACATTAAAATGCACAAAATTTTCTTACTGCCCCCAACCCCCCCTAGAAGGACAGAGGTCCACCCACCACAATTTTACCAAAAATCCTGTAAGAAACACGGGTATTGCTATGCCAATGCAGCTTATAGCTTGTTTTAGGATTCATCACTGGAGTATAGTTCAACTGTATTAATAAATGTCAAATTTTTACTTATTTCATCTGTTAACTCACACTCGTTCCTATACTCACTCATTACATGGCATTAGTGGTTTTAATGAATAGGAGATGGTATGCATATATTTAAGGGCGTGCAAAGATGGGTGGTGTTTATGATCATATAGTGGGCCAGTCTGGGCCAAAATGCCAGGGCCGATTTTTTTGTCCCAGTCCAGCCCTGCTCTTGTGTACACACACACACAAACACACACCTTAATACTCTAATATGTCATTTGTTCACAATGTCCCACCACACAATAAATCATTATACCATTTCGACTAGACACATTCAAAATGCAAAAAGATTTGTTTTTCCAAACTGTTTGGAGCAATTTGTTATATTTTTGTATATTTGTAATTTGAAATATAACATTAAATAGTATATTTGATGTGATGAATTGCTCTGTCATTTATCAGATTTACCAATTGTTATAATTTCAATTTGTGCTGGTTAATTATGAACAATGGGTAAAATTGGGGGGGGGGCGGGGACAGGCGGGGGCGGGGCTTCATTAGGACTCCTCCCCTAACCGCATGTGATCTCACTCCAAGCTTTTGATAAAACTTGAGAACCCTGTTACCATGATTTAACATGTTCTAGCATGATATACCACGTTCTAGAATGATTTACTAGGATTCTTACATGATTTACCTTGATACACCACATTCTACTATTATTTACTATGACTTACCATGTTTCTAGCGTGATTTACCATGATTTACCACATTACTAGCAATTATGTGAAGTGTCAGTGCAAATGAAGTGATAAACACTGACAAAATATGATTGTGTTATAATAGTTATTGTTATACAAGTGATTTTTTTTAGTGTCTACTCTAAATATGAATGAATCCAAAAGCACATGTGAAAAGACTTCATTAATAAGTAGAATGGCCAGCAGAAGCCAGTAGAAGACCACTTATTGGCTCACTTTCACTTTAAACTTCATGATTTGCACCAGTTTTCTGCACTAAATCAAACCAGTCTTTCCATGTTAACTCAATAATGCATGCTTACACACACACACACACACACACACACAAATATGTTTTTGGATATGTTATTGAGAAAATATATTTAATTGTATAAAAATAGGCATTTCTTTGTGATCTAATAATATAAAACTATGTTACCAGTATAGGGCTGTAAAGATTCCTCGATTATAGTCAAGCACTCGATTTAAAAAAATCCTTGATTGCAATTTACCCCTCGAGTAATTGGCAAAATACTGAAAGTGGTGCATTCCACAGACGAGAATCCAACAACCGCAGAATTACAGTTTTCTAGGACAACGCGTTATTTAAACAGGGCTCCAGACTAACTTTTTTTACTAGGAGCGCTGTAGCCCCTGACTGAAAATTTTAGGAGCACAAGCAGAAAATTTAGGGGCACACCTTAAACCAACTTGCAATGCAATTATTCAAATTTCCCCCAAAATAACTACTGACAAATTATTTATTTATTATTTAATAATAAATAGACTTAATGTACAGATATTACAATGTGCAGTTTTATTTTAAGTTCACAGGCACCAGACTAACATCTGAGGGCAGCGGCACCGCAGACACTGAGTTTTACAAAAAAATATCTGGTAGCACTGGGGCTGACAATAAAGCACTAAGCTTAGTTTAGGGTGTAGATGAAATTAACTTTAATTATTATCATTCACAATGTCTTAATATTAATTAAAAAGCAAACCGAGTGAAATAAATTATATTAGGGAGTGAAAATAGCTAATAAGCATCCTACTGTTTACAATGGTAATTTATTTATTTTATTATTTTTAAATAAGTGTATAAATAAGAGTTTAAATAAGACCATTTTTGAAGGATGAACAAAAAAAAATGTGTTGGTCATCACATTAAAAATAACATTTATATATGATAGTTTTGAAGTGCTGGAAAAAGATGAGTAGCCTAACAGTTAGTACTTGTAAGCGTTTGACTATTTCTGTCACATTATGGTTACAGTTACTACATGCCCCTTGCCTCGCAGGGATCACTGGTGATCCCAGATCTCAGATTGTTCATTGTTTTTGAGCTTATTTATCTCTCTATTAGTAATTGCTAGAGTATTTCTGAGTAGTTCATAGTAAACTGTCAAGTGTCAGCTTTTAAATGATACCTTGGTTTTGTGTATAGTCAGAAGGACTCATTAGCAACAACCATTTTATTATGGGTATGTCATATTGCACTCGATTCTCAAATTGGGGATGACAGGTATTAAATCCATGGTGAATGTCGCTGATTTGTGGTCTGAAAGCCCAGTGTTTCTCCTGGTTTCCACATCAGCGCTGTTTGATCTGATATCTGATTATGTTATTAATTCTGAGGCGAATTCAATGGATTTCTTCACTGGATCTCCAGAGTCTGGATCTCCTAGTAACAGTGTCGCGTGATCGAGATCGGCCCGCGACTGGCAAGTTCGGGCTGCTGCGCTCATAAGCTGCGCCATAGATATCATATATAAACGCGTTTATATATTATATCTATGGGCTGCGCTGTCTATTATTGATTCGAACTAATAAACGGTCTGTGAAGCATAAAGGAGTAAGTTAGCACATTTTCGTTCCGCTTTCATTTTGTTTGGATTCGCTGCTCGGCAACGTTGTGGTCGCGCCAGCGCGACCTAAATAAATATTTGGTCGCACCGGCAGGAAAAATGGTCGCAAAATGCGACCAATTGGTCGCAGTCTGGAGCCCACCATTTACAGTCATAATATAGCATAGTGTCATTGTGAAATCACAAAGGCTGTGATTCAGTTAAATAAATATATCCTCTGTTTTTTGTTTGTTTGTTTTTTTCACAGAGAAGACGCTTCAATTACATGAGTGCAGATTAGCCTACATGTTAAAATTACCTCAGCTCCGTCCACAGTAAACGCTGCTCCAAGCAAACTCAGTCTCTGCAGTGCTGTTTGTTTAGGTTTCCAATAACGTGCAAATATGGGAACGCAAGTCGGACGCAGTTTGTGTTTCATAGTTGCACTGTTATCATTTGTGGAGCACATCTGGGTTTCTCAAACTGCTGTTCATCGCAATTTCAAAATAAAAGTTTAAACATTGCGATTTCAAAATATAAGTTTAAACTCTTGCTCTGAGTTTGCATGTTTTGATGTGCACATGTTCTCGTTCAAGAAATTACAGTGACTGTAGCATTTCTATCGTACAGAAGTGGCCAAATATTAAAGGTTAAGTTGACATTTGAATTAATTGTTTGGACAATATTAAACAAGGATTTGATAATGCCAGGCTTAGTGTAACAACAACCAGGCCGCTGGCGCCCTCTGCAGGCATTTGTTATTTATGTACATAAGTTATGTTTATATTAGTTTATATAATTTATTTTACATGGGTATATTTTAACAGTGTTCTTCAGTAAAACCAATATAATTACTTACTTTGATACTTTACTTGAACCAATTATTGTGGCTTGTCTGAATATATTTGTATTTTAAGTAATTTTAAAGGCTGTTGTTAACTTGAATCTATTTTTTACCACAATTTTTTTATCCGATTACTTGAATAGAATACTCGATTACTAAAATAATCGATAGCTACAGTCCAATTATAATAAAAAAGATTGCTGTTTAAAGCATTTGTTTGTTTCCCAATACTGAAAGCTAATGAAAACGTAAAGTGTAATCCTACTGCTCCCTCAAGTGGACAAAAGTGGTATTATAGCTTGCATTTTACAATTGAAGTGTTTGAATGAATGAGTGAATGAATGGGAATTTGGTTTTTCACTTATATCTCGGTAACCAGAACGCGAAAAATTCTGAAACTCAGAGCATAGATAGTGCTCGAGGAGCCCTGTTGAATTGGGCGATTAGGGCCGGGAGTTATGACTGTTCAAAGCTAGCCAACGACGGGCCCTTTCCAACGAGCTCTCACACAAGGTTCGGGGTGGTCTGGGTCAGGAGTTACGGCTGTTCAAAGTCGGGGGTCCCGCCGACTAGCGTTCCCCGGGGGTTGCGCTCCCGAGGCCCGCGACGACACGTTTCGATCAAGAGCCTGGAGAGGACCTTACCATCAAAATTTGAGCGCGCAACGACTTTCCGTTTTCGAGTTATGAGTGAATTTGTATTCGGGGGCGTGGCTTAAATGCCCGTTTTACTTTCGTTTTCCATTTCCATATCTCAGTGACACAATTGTCAATCACAATTGTGACACAATACTCCAATAGATGAGTTTTGACAAAATGTCATTGTAAATGTTAAAATAATGATTTTATAAAGTCTAAATATGAATTACATAACAATATTAGGCAGCAGTATGATGAAATGACAGCAGGGGGCAGTAAAATACCACGTATTGGCTTAATATGACGTAATATCATTTTCACCTTTTTAACTGTTATAGAGGCAAATTTTGTCTGATCTGTCTGAAATTTTTCATGCTTATTAAGAGTAATTTCATGTTCTGACTTGTTTTTAAGAATATAGCATTCATTTAAAAGATATAGGCTTTTGGGACACTTGGTCAAGGCAATTTACCATAGGAAATATATGGTTTTCAAAGCTTTTTAACAGCTCGATCTTCATGACATTTTGCATGCTTGTTAATGATGTTATGTTACATATGCTCACCAATTATTGTGAAGTTCTGAGTTTTCGTTTAGGATTTATAGGCTTTTGAGTGTTTTTTTGTCCCTCCCCTTTCCTAAATGACCCTGTTACAGCCAGGCAAATGCAAAAGTTCAACTTTTTTTCGATAATTATTGATCTAGAGAGTCCAGAGAATTGTCCTAGACTGGTCTGGTTCCGATTGGGCGAAAAACCAGGGACTAGTTCGCAAAAGTAGGTTTTTAACATGTTCGCGAATATTTAATGAACCGTTTGATTGACAGCAATGGTTCTAGAGGCAAAGTTGTTCAGCATGAGGAGATCTATCAAATGATCTGCATTTTCTGATGAAATTTGTAACACCACGTGATTACAGAGCCTTAAAACTCGTTAGCGCCAACTAGTGTCCGATTTCTTTCAAAATTCTTACAGACCTCTATGGCCTTGAGCCAAACATGCCTACTGAGTTTCGTTCCGATCGGACTCCATTAACCTTGTCTAATAGGTGGTCAAACTTCATTGGCCGATGGCGGCCATGTTTTTTGAGATACGCCAATGTCCTCATAGACATACATGGCAGCTTGGACAAAGACACTGCATACCAAATTTCAAGTCATTCGGACAAACAGTCCGGTGTTTATAGTACAGTTTATATGTTTCTTTCATGTTATAGCGCCACCATGTGGCCAATCGACGCGATTTTTTTAGTGTGACCCCAGACTGACCTCCTACACATGTGTATCTAGATTGGTGAAGGCAGCTAATTTACTTCTCGAGTTATAGCCATTTTAGTAAAACAGGCTCCTCCCACAACGTTAATTTTGCGTCTGCTAGCAACCGTGAATGGAAATTTCCACTTTTTTTCGATAATTATTGATCTTCAGACTCCAGAGAACATTTCTGCACTGGTTTGGTTCCGATCGGGGGAAAAACCACAGACTAGTTCGCAAAAGTAGGTTTTTGACAAATTTAAAAATGGCGGAAAAATTTGCATGCTGGAAATGAAATCGGAGATATACTTTTTGTCCGTCTTGAGCCAAGGATTACAGTGATATAAAACACTTGAGTCTACGACAAACCGTCTAGGAGTTATTAGTGATTTCATACTTTTGCTTACTATAGCGCCACCTATTGGCCAATCGGGGTCATAATTTGATAACCTCTCCTCGATTTTTGTACTACCATCTGGCAAAGTTTCAAGTCTCCAGCACTTACGGTTTGGGCTGCACGATGCATTTTACGGCGGAAGAATAATAATAAAAATCAGGACAATTACAATAGGGTTTCAGCACTTCGTGCTTGAACCCCTAATAATAATTCATTACATTTATATAGCGCTTTTCTTGGCACTCAAAGCGCTTTACATAGAAGGGGGAATCTCCTCAACCACCACCAATGTGCAGCATCCACTTGGATGATGCGACGGCAGCCATATTGCGCCAGAACGCCCACCACACACCAGCTTACTGGTGGAGAGGAGACAGTGATGAAGCCAATCAGTGTATGGGGATGATTAGGAGGCCATGATGGACAGAGGCCACTGGGAAAATTTGGCCAGGATGCCGGGGTTACACCCCTACTCTTTCGAAAGACATCCTGGGATTTTTAATGACCACAGAGAGTCGGGACCTCGGTTTAACGTCTCATCCGAAGGATGGTGCTCTTTGACAGTATAATGTCCCCGTCACTATCCTGGGGCATTAGGACCCACACAGACCACAGGGTGAGCACCCCCTGCTGGCCTCACTAACACCTCTTCCAGCAGCAACCTGGTTTTTCTCAGGAGGTCTCCCATCCAGGTACTAACCAGGCTCAGCCCTGCTTAGCTTCAGTGGGCAACCAGTCTTGGGCTACAGGGTGACATGGCTGCTGGTATGTAAAATCCATATAGCCAATAATATGTACTGTATAAATTAAAATGAATACACTATAGTATAGGAAAATTACAATACATTTGTCCTAATTTCTTCACTTGCAAGAAATAAACCCTTGAGCTTTTATTTTGGAGAAAACACCAGATCACCGTGCTGATCGCATGAGCAAAGTGCGCACTCTTCTCTAAATCATGCAGCACTAACAGAATGCCTATATAGGCTACTTAATTAAAGTCTTGTGCTGTTTTATAAAGGCACAAAGCCATATCACGATTTCAATTTTAGTTCGTTGACAAAATATAACGCTAGAGACCTTTATGTTAGGCTATAAATTTTACATCTCATGTGTTGGGAAAAGGGAGAAGAGCGAGTTCGGCAAAAGGCGGATTCAAAAGCTACTTTCAAGCACCTCACGCCTTACGACCTATGCCACTGTAGATATTTAGTGGTGGGCGTCTTTTTGCCACAAAGACAGGCACTTAGTGCAAATATACGCTCCATTATCAGAAATGTAAAAAAAGAAGGATTTTTCTTCCACTCGCTTGGGCGAGAAAAAAATCTCTTGGTGTGGTGGGGGCTCTCACTGGCGCCCCCCAGCTGTTTGCGCCCTAGGCGACCGCCTAGTTTGCCTATGCCTAGAAACGGCCCTGCCTGCAGCCTTTGAGTAAAGTGGAAAGCCCAGCTTTCATAAACTTAATTAAGGGGTTGCAGCCATCCAAAAAAGTGCCATCAAGAAAAAAAGTACAGACACTGTTAAACAAGAAATTTAAAGAAAACATATGTGAACTTAAGACTGAACTGTCTGAGATCAGACTGTGTACACAACAGCAGATTGCTGGTCAGCTGTGAACAAGGCATTTATGGGCATCACTGTCCACTGGCTAAACAAAACTGATGTTTCTAAGAGATACTCTGCTGTACTGGCATGCCGACGGATTAAAGGAGCACATACACATGATGTGTTGGCAAAATTATTGTCAGATGTAAACAAAGAATTCAAAATCCACAATAAGGTTGCATGTACAGTAACAGATAATGCTCCAAATTTTGTCAAGGCGTTCAACTGTTTTGGGATGGATGTTGTTTCTATTGATACTGAAATGCCAGACACAGCGGTCCACTTTGATGAAACTGAAAGTGAAGATGACAATGAACCAGAGTCCGCCTTTGCTGCCGCCAGTGAGAGCTCAGATGAAGATGACCAGATGGAGCCTGAGCCTCTCTCAGGTCTGGATCATCCGTCTCTCCCCCCTCATATAAGGTGCATGACTCACACCTTGAATCTAGTGGCCAAAGATACGGAAAAGGTAACTGAAAAACGTTACAAAACAATGTCGAGGGCTGTTTTTGCAAAAGCATCTGCTCTGTGGAATGCTTCTGATGCTGTGGAGGAAAAGCTTGGGATTGGCTTTGTTGTGCCAAATGACACAAGATGGAATTCAGTATTTCTTGCCATGGAGCGACTGTCTCGCATAGCAACACTAACTACCAAGGCAGAAATTAACGTGGCTGAGGTCACCCCTGAAAATGTTGCCACTCCCCTACATGACGAGCTGATTTTGCACACTGTGAGTGATGAGTTTGACTTTCGCCGATTCTCTCCAGAGGAAGTCAACTTCATACACAAGTTTGTGGATGTGATGAGGCCTTTAACACTTGCACTAAACATCCTCCAAGCAGAGAAGAACATATTTCTTGGCTACCTGGCTCCAACCATTGTGCAACTGCAATGTCATATGAATGACCTGTTGGATGAGAGCATGAAGCCCACTGCAGCAGAGGGTCTCATTACATGCCGACCCCTCATAAAGAGTATCTTGGAGTCACTGAGCACTAGGCTTGCAGGTCTTCTGGAGAAGAGGGACAACATACTCTCCGCTATGCTGGTGCCAAGATTCAAGCTAGACTGGGTCCAAGATGAGGAGAAACGTATGCAGTACAGATTGATGCTGAAAAGAGAGTTTCAAACCCTCAACTCTGATGACTCAGCTGCAAGAGACTCAGGTCAAGCCCAGTCCAGTGGTGAAAGTGACAAGAAAGATCCTGCCGCATCATTCTTCAGATTTAACAAAAAACCTCAGGTTTTTCAAAAATCTGAAGTGGACACCTATTTGGATGCCCCAACCACAGATGGGTTTGATGAATACATGCAGTTTTCAAAGCTCAGAAGGCTGTTCATAAAACACAACACTGCCCTGCCCTCAAGTGCTCCAGTAGAGAGGCTCTTTAGCATCGGTGGTCTAATATTCAGGTAGGAATAAACTGTGATTATATTACATAATTTTTATTCTTTGGTAGTAAGTACAGTAAATACCCAGCCTCAATCATAGTTCTTGTTGATATTATTCTAGTTCTGGTTTTCAATATAAATATTTGGTCAAATTATTTCAGTGATTGCCCCAGTTCACAATTGCTTTAATACAGATTACTGTTCCCATTTTTGCCATAATAATCATGATGTTAAAATTTCTTGTTATCTCATTCAGACCCAGGAGACACCGGCTGGGGGATGCCAACTTTGAGAAGCAGCTGATCTTGAATGCCAACAAAAAGATTTGAAGGTATATTAAATATTGTTATGATCTGTTTATTGGGCTATAGAAGTACAATGTATTGCCAATGGAGATGACTATATTGATGTGCAGAGGTGAGCTGCATACAAATAACAGAGCATCTTGTTTTTACAGGAAGCAAAAAACAGCTGATCCACCAGGGAGAGACCACTGTGACCAAAGACAGGATCTTCATTCAGATAAGGGATTTTCGGGCTGGACAGAAAATAACACTGTCCTTGGCCCTGCACACTTTTCATTATTTTTTTTTTTTTTTTTTTTTTTTTTAGTTATTTATTTGGACTGTAACCAGTGACAGATATTCATTCAGTTAAGGTATTTTCACTCACTGGACAGAAAGTAGAAGCACTGTCCATGGCCTTGGACTCTGACTGAGTCCTTTAAGTTTTTTTTTTTTTTTTTTTTACTTGTTCATTGGGCAAACAAGCCAAAAAATTTAAAAGTGACTTAATAATGTTTAAATATTTTGCACTTTGAATATTGCACTTTCAAGTTCAACCTTAATTTCCTACCTCAGCCTGGTTCCTACCTCAGTTTGTGTTAGTAGAATGGTCTTGAGGGTTTTACTATTCATGTAACTTGTTTGTTGAACCTGCCTGGTATATTTTTCCAGGATTCCAATATTCTGTTTTAGCATGTGGACAATGTAAAATTATTAAAATTGAAAAACGTTTGCACCTTAATGATTACTGTCCTGTTTTTCTTTTAATAATTCCTCATTAAAAAAGACCATTCAAGCAGCACGTTTTTCCTCATGTTTTTGAGAATGTACTGTAGGAGTGAAAGCTGCAGCTGCTACTAGTGTGGAGTGAATGGACAGCAACAAAGCATTAAAGCAACAATAGGGAAATGCTGTCCCCTCAATGCTAATGTAAACCCTGGTTGGATAAGGATTCAAAATTGGATATGAAGATGAAATCTGACGCATAGCTTCAGTGTTAAAACTGATAAAATAATTGCTGTCTGTGGTTCTTTATGGGCTGTGGCAATAATTTTGAAAAATAATAGCTCGCAGCAACATATGGAAAAAAAGAACTATGAAATAGTTCATTTTTGGAACTGTGAACTTAGTTCAAAATTTGAAACTATGAACTGAAGTAGTTCATTTTAAAATTTGTGAACTGAACTTTGAACTAGTTCATGTAGAAAGTGAACTTTCCCAACACTGGAACTCCCTGACATAAACAAAGCTTCCAGAGATCCCTGTAAAATGCAGATAAAGACGTTTTGGAGACAACAAACATGATTGCAACGATATATGATTTATCTGTGTTCTTCAAGCCATGTCAGGTATTTTCATAATAAGAGATTACAGCAGAATACTATAAAAAAATATACATTTTCTATCAGATTTTTTTATCTGAAGCTAAATCAGATCACAGAAGGTTATTTAAAACACTCGACTTGCGTTATAAAGTAAGTTGGAGGAAAAACATGGTTTTAATCTCTTAAATTGTCGTGTATTGATGGTGTGTTTAAATAGGAATGCTTACTGAAATGTTTCTTTTTTTCAAGAAGGGCATTTAATACAGTTTCAAATGTGAAGTGAGAACTTTGATAAAATAAATTAGGGATTGAAATAGCGTGAATAGCCAGTCATTAGAAATTATAATGAAGACAAAATAAAATGATATTTAGAGCCAAAACCAGGCAGGAGAGGTG
This sequence comes from Abramis brama, assembly GCF_963993115.1. Lineage (NCBI taxonomy): Eukaryota > Metazoa > Chordata > Actinopteri > Cypriniformes > Leuciscidae > Abramis > Abramis brama. Next base: position 20,442,491 of record NC_139985.1, on the reverse strand, counting down.
TGAATGTGTGCAGGGAGACTAAAACTGAATGGGGCTTGTTTGCACCACAAAACAACAGAGACAATAGACTGAATGGATGCTTAGAAGTTGACAATAAACATCATTTTGCATTTTAGAGTCTAATCAAAATAAAGTCATATGACACGATCTTGAAAAACATTTAATTAAATACAGAGTTTTAGACTTATCTTCAGATTTTAAATATAAGATGGTCAGACATGTAGCTTTAGCTGCAGTGCATTTCTAGAATGATACAATGCCAACTTCAATTTTATTTCCATGAAGATATTTCATAAAAATACATTTCTAATAACTTAACAAAACTTTGAAGCTATTTATAACTTTTTTTTTTTTTTCATTATGACAATAATTAATTCTATATTTACAATAAACCGCCAAGTGTCAGCTTTCCAGTGAGATCATAATTGTGCTTTTAGTGCAAAGGGTTCATGAACTGTATCTGTTTTAGTTTGGGCATGCCATTTCTGGGGATTTTTCTAAAGTGGGGGTGCTGGGTAACAGGTTAAGTGAAGTGTAGGACTAAATCTTAAGTGTCTGTCTTAGAGATGATTCACAACACTTTGCTGTGCCACAAACAGGATTTTGGATGACGACATTGGCATGGACCAATCACTGAAAAGATTTCCTTATCTAAGAATATTCTCTGATAAATTCAAATTGAATGGTGAAATTCTCAAGAGGAGTTTATATTCAACACACATTTGACAATAAATCATTTTTAAGAGAATACATTATGATATACACATTGGAAATTAAAGATAAACATGTTTTCCACCATGTCTTAATTACAATTTTTAAACCGGTGTGCTGTTAACGGACCTATGTATAGCCTAGATTTTATGATATAATTAGCCACCATGGATTTTAAAAGAAAACCAAACTGGCGGGTGGAAGAAGCGATACTGCTTGTTGAATTAGTCGAACAGAGGAAACATGTTATAAAAGGCAAGTTCAGCCCAACATTAACCAGGGCAAACAAAGATGATGCCTGCTCTGTCCAAGCAATACCGTTTGATTAACTTTTCAAAAACATTCTTCCTCTCCTCTCCTCACAGCGGGAACATCTTGTTTACTTTACATGACCTTGGTTCCCTTATATAACGGGAACGAGTATTGCATAGACGGCCATTCTAGTCACTACACAACTGCCATTCGCGACGAACGCCAGTTGTGAAGTGACTAGAACGGCCGTCTACGCAATACTCGTTCAGTCGAATTAAACCTGATTCCTATGGCGAAATGAGCTGCTTTTATAGGCAGATGCCCCGCCCCTTTCGGCAGGCTCTGCACTCACTCGGCAGGACATGGCACGATTGGATCGCACAGACACGCTTCTTCGCCATAGGTTCGTGCAGTTCCCACTGAGCAGCCAATGAGCGTGCTCAGATTGCCGCTCTGTTATGGCTGTGCATTGCGTTTTTGAATTAAAGGCTTCAAAATTTGGAGAAAAGGAGTTTTCCCATAGAGTCTAGCGACACAATACTCATTCTCATTATCTCAGGCAACCGAGGCTACGTAAGTAACTGTCCAAACCAATCCGTCTTTTAAAAATTGCCTATCGTTGACAACGTTATTCCTTTAGCAAGGCTCCTCTCTTTCAAGCTTGCATGGCCATAAAGTACTTAGCTGGGGGGTTCGTTAGTTAGCTCAGACTGGCTGGAGCCAACTTCATTTATGGTCCTAGATTGTTGATTTGGGGTCTGGAGTGTTGAGTTGGGGTTTTGTGTGGAATTATGTTTGAACGAATCATCTGGAAGATTCATTTGTGTTTGGTTAGCCCTCAAATCCTACACCTCTCACCGTCGGTCGCGCATATCTGCCATGGTTTTTAGTTTTGTGACACTTTTTACCATGTTTGTAGTTCTGAACCGAATCCTTCTCCAAAGCGCAATGGGTAGTGGGTAATATTAGTCTTTATAGTGTGCACGGATCCACACTTTGAAAATCTACCGGAAATAGTAGACCACTAGGGCTTTTGACGTACTCTTTTCAAACATACTATGCTTTGGGACACACTTATTCTAATCTCACATACTATTTAGGATGGATAGTATGGACATTGGGACGCAGGGTGGTACTGTGTAGGGGGAAAAATTAGGTATTGATAGTGATACTATAAAGACATTATGTTAGCATTGGCTTTTATATTGTCACTATACTAAAGAGTAAAAAATCTGAAATTGGTTTGGAAAGTGAATTATGCATAAGAAAAACCTTAAGGACATTGTTCTCAACATAAACATTAATCTATGCAAATAAACCTCATGCAAAAGAGAGGCTATACACTGGCCACCTCTGACAGCATCAGCCAATCAAAACACTGGATCTGAAAGGTGCCAATTTACAATTCCCTCCTACTCATGAGAGCTTTAACCCTCTGGGGTCTGAGTTGTTTTTGGGGTCCTTGAGATGTTTTGACATGCCCTGACATTTGTGCTTTTTTCAGTTGCTTATAAACATATTAATGGCAAAGGTGTAATTACACTCTATTTAGCACAAACAGGGCTACCATAATATGTGAGCAACATGTATGTACATGTTTGTATTTTTGAGAGAATAATGTTTATGCATGGTTATTGAAAAAACTAAAAATGAAAGTTTCTGAACTAAGACCACAGAACACATACTAAATATGTGTCCATAAGACTTCTGAATAATGCATTTTGTCGCCTAGAGTTTTTTCTTCAAAATGATGTGAAAATCATCCTGCCTAATCATTCACATAAAACAATACATTGATTTAAATTTTGTAAGACACTTTTTGTTTGGAAAGGCAATATGCGAGTGGGCGTCAACGATCCAACACCATCATGCATATTGAGTAGTTCACACCTGAGGGAGACAATGGCCCCGCATAATGGGGCTGCATACTTAATGAGCCTTTCATTCAGGTGTGTCACTTAGCCACAAGAAAGAATGCAAGGACAATTTTATATATATATTATATTTATTATATATTTTATATAAAATTGGTTCACAGTTGGAAACACAGTTGTTGTTGTTTTTTTTCCACAAATTGTGCTTGCAAATTGTATAATATCCAAGGTAAACATTTCTAGTAATTTTGCAGTTAATTGTTCTCATACTGTATTTTCAGAAAGTTTTGGAATATATTCTCTACCCAATTGTGTCACTAATAAAACACAATAAAAATAATTTAAAGAGAAGGCTTATATAGACCTTTTAAGATTTTGTTTACATCTATCCTTGTATATATATTTTTTGCTATTTTATTAAAAAGGTTATACAATTACAACAACAATTAAAATTAACAATAACAATAACAATATTTCCAGTGTAATCTTTCTTTGTAAAAACTAAAGTATACATTTTATCATATTTATTTTTACTCATCTCAGTATAGCAATAGTTTGGTAAAAGCTGTTCATTCATTCACACACAAAAACGTGATTCATATTTAAACAGTATTTTTGCCAGCTGTAGTAGCTCCACAACATCTGTGCGTTCATTCATACACTGAAACGCGATTCATATTTAAACAGTCTTTTTGCGTGTACAGACACTTGCGATTAGAACAAAGCAAATATAAAACTGACCTATTCCTCTGCCGGATCCGTTGTTCCTCGAAATGAAACTTCCAGCACTTCTGAGGTAAATTTTCCAGGATTATTATTAAGATAGAATTATTCCTCACAGCGTTGTAAAGTACATGACTCTGATAACTCGCGGTGTGTGTTATCCAGCTGATGTGGGCGTTTCACAGGTTTGCATTGATCGCCTCATTTGATCATTTGCGTTTGAATAGCGCGCTCTCCGTGGGCGGGGTCACATTAAAACTTAATGAGATGAGATGAGAACGACTGACATCTCTCTATCTTCATACATATTACATAACTTAGAATATTTGTTTTTTAATATAAATTATGTCATTCAAAAGAAGAGAATTCAAGCTTCATGCCCGTGTGTCTGTATGCCTGTTTGACTGAGTATTCGCTGAGTTATTGTTCATTTTCGGACGCATTTCAGAATTGACTTCACTGACAGAGAGTAGGCAAAACTCGCATCATGTTTATTTTGCTTTATTTGGCAAAAAGCACAACACTTTGTTTTTATTGTGAGTATACACAAAAATAATACACACTTAACAGGATCGATTGATGTATGAAACTTGTTTGCAAAATCAAAGTCAACAGAGTATTTTGAGTCTCGTTTGAACTGATAAGAAAAAAAGCGAGCAGATCACGCTGGCGTGGTTGTCGACCCCAGGGGGTTAAAGGTTCTTTCTGAGGCAAAGCATTCTGAGTTCAGAGTGCCAGTTCAAGATTCCAGTTCTAGGTACTAGTTCTGAATTCCAGATCTAATTCCAGGTTCCAGTCCCAAAGAGTTTCCAGTTCCAAGATGTGCTAAGCTGAAGGAACAAGCTGTTTCTCTCTCCCTCTTGAAATAGAGAAACAAAGTAGTTCTGCAAGAAGTGAATTTGGGAAGTTTGGAAATAGCAACATGATTAATGACCATAAGCTCAGAGCCCCCCATTTTCAAGATCTTCTGCACTAACTTCAGAATCTCTTCAGAGATCCTCCAGATCTGTGTCTTCCAGATTGCCCGGATCTTCTGTACGGACTTCAGAATCTTCTCTTCAGGGATCCTTCATCTGCGTGTTTCAGAATAAGGACCTTCTCTGTGCTCCAGGAGTTCTACATTCACAAGTACTTTGTGTTAAAGGCTGTGAAACGGATTCCAACTTTTTTCTTCCCATTGCAACACAGCCAAGCTCAGCAAGTGGAAAAACTCAGAACATCACCAGGCGAAACATAAATATCACTTTACCAAACCTCTTTCCAGAGACCTTGGCATTAGTTTAAATTGTCAGCATATGATTACCTACACTGATAAAAACAACTTGTAGGATTTACTTGATAAAATCATTGTAACAATTTGCACTCAATTTTTCTTAGTAATTTTTACTGCTGTGATATCAAGTACAACTTACTTGCCAGTATCAAGTAAAATGTACTTAACTCTAAATGTAACATTTGTGAAGACATTAAGTAAATGTTACTTAATTATATTTAACTTAGCAGGTTGTATTTATTAAAAGTAATTAAGTAAATTTCATTTTAAAAGGAACATCACTGTTGTGAAAATATCAAGTAAATTTTATAAATTTGTAATATTTACTGTTATGAAGTAATTAAGTAGATTTTATGTCTGTCCATTTCACGTTTTGAATTACTTAGTTTAATGAATTTATATTACTCACTATTATTATGTAAATGTTGCTTTTTTTAAGTGTTACCAAATAAATGTAATAATTTTCTCTGCATCAAATACTTTTATCACAAATCACAATTAAATACAATACAGTTGAACAGTTTATTATGTCAACATTCACAATAAACCATTACATCAGTAATCTTCACATCAACTGATTAGTAGTTAAGGTACATTCAGTAACCTCTCTGATAATTAACAATAACTGTAGAATTAACCTTGTACGGTTCGACTAAACCTCAGCAGCCAACAGTGGCATAACTAACATTAATGACGAGCACATGCATAGTCCAGCTGAAACAGAATGTTCACTTTTCCTTAATGCACATTCAAGCAGAATGTATGGAGCATGGAGATTTAAGTTACCAACAACCTCGATTGTACAGCACATGCCATGTCGATAGCATTTAGGAGAGCAACTTCAACTGTAAAGATTGCACTTTTGGGGACATCTTAACACCATCCAGGTCCAGGAAAAGTTTCTGGAACACCTCAAAGGTGTAGAGCAGTGTTGGGGGGTATGCCAGGTTGAGGGCATAAATAAGCCACGTCAGCAGTGTGCAAGCTTTAGCAGTACTGCCACATCCTGGAAACATCTCCCTGCCTTCCAAAAGGATGGACACATTGACTGGATCCTCTCGATCAGCACCATGGATGACCAGTATCTTAAGGATATGTTCAGCAGCATCACTGCGAGTGTCCTCCTGCATACAGTTTATAAGAAAGAAAGAACACAATTCTATTGAGAAACAAATACAAAAGAGATTCATTATCAGTGCAGAACGAGCATGCTTGCTAAAAATTACTAAAGATAACTCACATTTATGTTAAATTCAGTATGTTTTACAGTGAGTCAACATAAGTAAAAAAAAATGAGTAGAACATTGCGCAAGACAGCTGCAGTTCACAAATTGTACCCATAAAATGAATTTTGTTCGAAACCATACATTGTGTGTCTCTGCACCGTTACAGTGCCAGGAAACCCTATGACTTTGTAATATCCAGACTACGTTTAAGTTGTGACTGCACATAATTTGGACCATTGCTGAGTGGAAAATCTTCATGTTTGTGTCTTACTTTTTCACTTGCACTTAAAAAAGATTATTGACACAAAAAGAAAATCATGCTTTACCGGGCAATCTTCAAATAGCTCTTCTTCTTTCTCCCTGATGACACCTGTGTTGTAACGCGCCTCGTCCTCCCTAGACCTCAGTTGTCCACTGTATTGGTTCCTCCTGAGAACAAGGTCACCCTGTAAAAGAACAGACACAATTTTTGATGTTAAAATAATACTCTAAAAGTTAATGCCAAATATATTTACAATTCATATTACCTTGCACAATAAAGAACAGGGAAAAATAAGAGCAGCAATAGAATTGTTAAAAAATTTCTACTTGCCTGTGTTGCAGCGTCAGACCAGTCACTGATATCACAACGCACTGCTGTACTGTTCTGTTAACGTTACCTGTTGAGAGAAACACATTTTTGCATTGAGTTCTAATTTACATTACACCGTTAGCTCACTAAAATAAAATGGCTGACATCATCCAGTCACTTGCTGCTAACGTACACATCAATGGTTAATTTGTATCCAAGTTCACCTGCCATCTGATACTGCATTTTTCCAAACTTTCCTTCTTTGGTGCAGACTAGCTTTGATAACTTGCTGCGAAATTTTCAGTGGATATAAAAATGACTAGACGCTTTTAAATAAGGCTAACATTAGCTAGAGGACACACACACAGGCAGCCAGCACTTTACGTTACATCGATTTCCTTACAAGCCGTAACATGACAGTTTGAGTTTAATCACGGCCAGCTAACATTAAATTACTCTGAAGTTAACCAGACCGGGTGACTTTTTCTACAAGAACGCGGCAAACTACATTTAATCCCCTCTATTTTTGACTAACAACCAGTTTCAACTTTACAGAAGTTGATAATGGCGGCGCTTTAGCTAACGTTATTATGATTAAAACTCACGTTCAGTTAATTTTGAACCGTGACGTCTATGCAATAATCAAACCATCAAAATGAACACATAGTTGTTACCACAAATCTAAAATAGAAAAGTCAAAACTTACCTAAAATAAGTCAGCCACGCGACATCCCAAACCGACCGTCTCTGCCGCAACTGAACAAGCTGGATCTTGTTGTAAAAAAAAAAAAAGACAGCGCGCGGATTCAAACGCACTTTGGTTTTCAGATTAAAATTTACTTAGTATTTTTGTAAAGCCAGACCTTCATGTCAGTCCTGCCGAGCCAGAGCTTCACGTCAGTCCTGCCGAGCCAGAGCTTCACGACGTCACGTCTGCCGATCCAGAGACTGTTCACGTCACTTCTGCCGATCCAGAGACTGTTTACGTCACTTTTGCAAATCCAGAGACTGTTCACGTCACTTCTGCCGATCCAGAGACTGTTCACGTCACTTCTGCCGATCCAGAGACTGTTCACGTCACTTCTGCCAATCCAGAGACTGTTCACGTCACTTCTGCCGATCCAAAGACTGTTCACGTCACTTCTGCCGATCCAGAGACTGTTCACGTCACGCCCGCCGAGCCAGTGTCTCCGGACAAGATGGCCGCCGCCGAGCCAGTGTATCCGGACAAGATGGCCGCCGCCGCCGCCGAAGTGTCTCAGGACAAGATGGTCTCCGCCGAGCCAGTGTCTCCGGACAAGATGGCCGCCGCCGAACCAGTGTCTCAGGACAAGATGGTCTCTGCCGAGCCAGTGTCTCCGGACAAGATGGCTGCTGCCGAGCCAGTGTCTCAGGACAAGATAGTCTCCGCCGCCGCCGAACCAGTGTCTCAGGACAAGATGGTCTCCGCCGAGCCAGTGTCTCCGGACAAGATGGCCACCGCCGAACCAGTGTCTCAGGACAAGATGGTCTCTGCCGAGCCAGTGTCTCCGGACAAGATGGCTGCCACCGAGCCAGTGTCTCAGGACAAGATGGTCTCCGCCAAGCCAGTGTCTCAGGACAAGATGGTCGCCGCCGAGCCAGTGTCTCAGGACAAGATGGTCTCCGCCAAGCCAGTGTCTTCGGACAAGAGGGCCGCCGCCGAGCCAGTGTCTCTGGACGAGATGGCCGCTGCCACGTCGCCTGAGCCCTCAGCAGAGATGGCCGCCGACATGCCTGAACCTGAGCCCTCAGCAGAGATAGCCGCTGCCACGGTGTCTTTTCCTGAGCCGGTGTCTGTTCCTTTCCCTGAGCCGGTGTCTGTTCCTGTTCCTCTGCCGGTGTCTGTTCCTGTTCCTGAGCTGGTGTCTGTTCCTGTTCCTGAGCCAGTGTCTGTTCCTGAGCCGGTGTCTGTTCCTGTTCCTGAGCCGGTGTCTGTTCCTGTTTCTGTCACTGAGCCGGTGTCTGTTCCTGTTCCTGAGCCGGTGTGATTTTCTTGTTTATTAGTCTCCCCAGGTGTTTCTAATTAGCCCCGCCCCTTTGTTATCTTGTTTAGCTTGTTTGCCTGTGTATTTAAACCTCTGTGCTTCAGTTGTTGTTTGTCGGTTGTTGTAGCTGTTTCCATGTTCCTGTCCTAAGTTCTGTGTTCTGTTGTCTGCCTGGATTACCTGTTTGTTTTATTAAAAGTAATGCTTGCACATGGATTCTCTCTCCGCTTCATTCCTGCCTCATCATAACAAGTAATATGGCACATAGTCTTAGAGCTCAAACATGAATTGGGGCTCAGGTCAGGAAGCAGACAGACTGGCTAAACCAACCATCTGCCAGCTGTCTCACGTCACCAAGGTCAGATAAATCTCATCACATAGAGACTCTTTCACCTAGATATCATCATATCATCACAAAAAACTTCCAAACCCATCTAAGGGTGATGTTCAACAAATAAACAAACAGATATAATACAAATGAGCAAATGATAAAGCTTGGATTGCTGAATATTTGATCCCTTACTTCAAAAGCACTTATTATAACCTAGATGTGCTGTGTTTGACATAATCCTGGCTAAAACCAAACGATTACATGACTTTAAATGAGTCCACCCCGCAAGATTACTGTTATAAACATGAACATCGTCTGAAAGGCAAAGGGGGAGGTATTGCTGTAATTTATAGTAATATTTACTACTATCAGAATTACTAAGAAGTCTAGTTTCAAATATAATTCTTTTGAAGTGTTGGTGCTTAATGTAACAATATATAGTGTAAATGATAAATCACGTTTGAGATTTGTGCTGGCTACTGTATACAGGCCACCAGGGCACCATACAGACTTTATCAAAGAATTTGCTGATTTACTATCAGAGATAGTACTGGCTGCAGATAAAGTCCTAATTATTGGTGATTTTAATATACATGTAGATAACGAAAAAGATGCATTGGGATTGGCATTTAAAGACATTCTTTATTGGAGTTAGACAACACGTGTCAGGACCTACTCATTGTCATAATCATACTCTAGATCTAATATTATCACACAGAATCAATGTTGATGCCATTGAAATTCTGCAGCAGAGCGATGACATCTCAGATCATTATCTAGTCTCGTGTAAACATCATTTAGCCAAGGCTGCAAAGCCAACTCCGTTTTACAAATGTGTTAGACCTATCACTTCTGCCACTAAAGATTGCTTTATTAATAATCTTCCTGATCAGTTTCATCATCTCAGCATCCCAGATAGCTTAGAAGAACTCGATATTGCGACAGAAACTTTTAACTCTCTCTTTTCCAGCACTTTAGACACAGTTGCTCCGTTGCGCTTAAAGAAGATTAAAGAAAATAGTCCAATGCCGTGGTACAACGAGCACACTCTGGCCCTTAAGAGAGCAGCCAGAAAAATGGAGCGCAACTGGAAGAAAACAAAACTATAGGTATTTCGGATTTCATGGAAAGAGAGCTCGATTACTTACAGAGAGGCTTTAAAAGCTGCTAGATCTGCTTATTTTTCAAACCTATTAGAAGAAAATAAACATAATCCTAGGTATTTATTTGAAACAGTGGCTAAACTAACGAAAAAGAAAGCTTCAAGCCCAGAAGTTTGTCTTTGTCTCTAGGATACGTACCAAAAACCTTTAAGCTGGCTATGATTAAACTGCTTGTTAAAAAAACGCAACTTGTTCCTACAGAATTAGTCAATTACAGGCCGATCTCGAATCTGCCTTTTTTGTCAAAGATATTAGAAAAGGCGGTATCCTCACAACTATGTTCCTTTTTAGAAAGAAATGATATCTGCGAGGATTTTCAGTCAGGATTTAGACCGTACCATAGTACTGAGACTGCTCTCATTAGAGTTACAAATGATTTGCTCTTATCATCCGATCGTGGTTGTATCTCTCTATTAGTGTTACTCGATCTTAGTGCTGCATTTGATACTATTGACCACAACATTCTTTTAAATAGACTTGAAAATGATGCTGGCATTAGTGGAATTGCATTAGCATGGTTTAAATCATACTTATCTGACCGTTATCAGTTTGTAGCAGTAAATGAAGAGATGTCTCATCGATCACAAGTTCAGTATGGTGTACCACAAGGCTCAGTACTAGGGCCGTTGCTGTTCACTCTGTACATGCTACCATTAGGAGATATCATTAGGAAACATGGAATTAGCTTTCACTGTTATGCTGATGATACTCAGCTCTATATTTCTTCACGCCCTGACAAAACTTACCAATTCACAAAATTAACGGAATGCATAGGTGATATAAAAAATTGGATGACTAGTAATTTCCTAGTACTTAATTTGGAAAAAAACAGAGATTCTAATTATTGGACAATAAACTTCCTCACATAATAATCTAGAATACTGTCTAACACTTGATGGCTGCTCTGTGAAGTCTTCGTCATCGGTTAGGAACCTGGGTGTGCTCTTTGAACCTGGGTTGTGCTCGTGTCTAGTATCTGTAAAACCGCATTTTTCCATCTTAAAAATATATCTAAATTACGTCATATGCTCTCATTGACAAATGCGGAACAATTAGTCCATGCGTTCATGACATCAAGGCTAGATTATTGTAATGCTATTATGGGTGGTTGCCCTGCACGCTTAATAAACAAATTACAGCTGGTCCAAAATGCAGCAGCTAGAGTTCTTACCAGAACCAGGAAGTACAGTATGACCATATTAGCCCGGTTCTGTCAACAATGCACTGGCTCCCTATTAAACATCGTATAAATTTTAAAATATTGCTGATTACTTATCGGAATCGGAAACGGAAGTGAACGCTGGCACGTATGGTTGCCACTGCTTTCTCCGTAATTTTTTTTTGTTTTCTCTCTTTCTCTCTGCTGCTTACATTCGACAACTCAACAACTAACCTTGATGGATTAACTTGCCTGTTGATTCGTTAAAGTCTACATTATTGGCTGCTGTGGTTCGCGGCCTTGCCGGCCATCAACCTACCTGCTGATATTCCCGACTGCTGCCGTTTGAAAATCCACAATGGTGATCAACAGATCGTTCCTATGGACTGTTTCTGTCTGGATCATTCTCTCATTTTTACTTGATCCGGTTTTGTCAGTTCTTCGTTACTCAGTAGTTGAACTTTACCAGCTGCGACATATCCGACTCACCCTCGGTCTTACATCTACATCCGGCAATACAATCAGGCAGTCACAGGAATAAATGCTCAGAAATGTTCACAATAGCAAAACAAGACTTCGCTCAGAGTGTTGTGTGAGTGTGGCTTAAATGAGTGTTTGAGCATGAGGTGCAGGTGTGTGTAATCAGTGCAGTGCAGGTGTATGGTGTAATCAGTCCAGGGAGATGCATGATGGGAAATGTAGTGAAAAGTCAATATTCAATACTCTGATGGCTGGAGAGGGAGGTTACGGAGTCTGTGTTTGTGACAGATCTGGTCTCAAAGTACAATGATGGACTATATAATCTCCTCAACATCCATGCTCCTCTGAAAACCCGGACAGTGTCTTTTACTTATTCTGCCCCATGGCACACATCTGCTTTACGTCAGCTAAAAGCACAAGGACGCCGCCTGGAACGTCTCTACAAAAAAAAAGCAAACTAGTTACAGTATACACAAGGACATCTATGACAACCACATGCTTCACTACAATGACTCACTTTCTGCAGCAAAAAACAAATACTACACTCATCTGATATCATCTGATGAAGGGAACGCTGGGGCCCTGTTTTCCACAATTAATACAATTTCACGTCCTCCGAATAATCTTCCACCCCATCTGTATTCAACCTCTCAATGTGATAAGTTTATGTCATTTTTCAAAACCAAATCACGGTATTGTTGCCAAAACCAGCAACAATAACCTCTATGAACAGTTTCAATCTGGTTGTCGGCCTTTCCACAGCACAGAAACAGCCTTAATCAAGGTCACCAATGACCTACTAATGGCTGCTGACTCAGGTCTTCTTACCATACTCATCCTTCTTGATTTGACTTTGGCCTTTGATACAAACTCGCACAATATCCTTCTGGACCGTCTAGCCTCCATTGGCATTATTATGTCTTTGCTCCCTCCGTCTTCTCTAACTGACTGCTTAGATGAAGTTAAAACTTGGTTTACTCAAAACTTTCTTAAACTAAACAGTGATAAAACTGAAATTATCCTTGTTGGTTCCAAATCTACCTTAGCAAAATGTCCAAACTTTGCTTTACTCATTGACAATTCCACTGTCCCCTTCTCCCCCTACGTCAAGAGTCTTGGTGTCATCCTTGATAGTATACTTTCTTTTGAAAAACACATTAATAATTTTACCCGGTCTGCTTATTTCCACTTACGCACCATCAACCGCCTCCGTCCTTCACTTACACACCATAACACTGCTATTCTCATCCACGCTCTTGTCACTTCCCGTATTGACTATTGTAACTCCCTTCTATCTGGTCTATCTCACAAGTCCATTCATAAACTCCAACTGGTCCAAAACACTGCTGCCCGTATTATCACCAGAACCCCTGTCTCTGAACACATTACTCCACTTCTAAAACAACTGCACTGGCTCCCTGTAAAATATCGTATAGATTATAAAATTATTCTCCTTACTTTCAAAGCTCTCCATAATCTTGCTCCTCCTTATCTCTCTGAACTACTTCAGCCTTACAACCCTTCCCGAACTCTCCGATCCTCTTCTGCCTCACTACTTTCCATTCCTTTTGCCCGCATGTCCACTATGGGTTTCAGAGCCTTTAGCTATTCTGCACCTCACCTTTGGAACTCTCTCCCTTTATTCATCCATATGACTGAATCCCTATCCTCTTTTAAAACTTCGCTCAAAACCCACTTATTTCGAAAAGCCTACCCCACGTAACTTCACCTTCAACCGCCTTCATGTTTAACTGCTTCTTTTTTTCTCTATTCTATTTTTTCTTATTCTTTACATTGTGTCTTTTTTTGTTTTTTATTGTATTGTATTTTAACTGTTTTAATCTGTAAGGTGTCCTTGAGTACTATGAAAGGCGCCCACAAATAAAATGTATTATTATTATTATTATTATTACTTACAAAGCACTAAATGATTTAGCTCCGCAGTACTTGAGCGAGCTCTTAACGCATTATAGTCCTTCACGTATAATTTTGCGACCTCAAAATTCCGGCCAGTTGATAATACCTAGAATATCAAAATCAACTGCTGGCGGTAGATCCTTTTCCTATTTAGCACCAAAACTTTGGAACAGTCTTCCTAACATTGTCCGGGAAGCAGACACACTCTGTCAGTTCAAAGCTAGACTAAAAACACATCTCTTTGACCTAGCATACACATAACACATTATAATTCAATGTTAGGCTGCATAGATTAGGTCAGCCGGAACCGTGAACACTTCCCATAAATCCTGATGTACTCGTTACATCATAAGAAGAATGGCATCTACGCCATTACCGTTTACCGCAGTCTGCCGGATCCAGGCTGTATCCAGATCTGATGAATGACCTGCGCCTGGACGCGACGACAGCACAGTCCTGAAATGTCAACTGGGCTCTTCCCTGTGAAGGCCTCCCTCCCCTACCTTTACCTATCTACAGATAAAGCGTTGTCGGGATAATTCCGGTTCGCGTGGCTACGTGGAAGCAATAAAAAATTTCTGTATTATTAATTTTAAGGCCAGACAAGTTGTATGTTGAGGGTGGATTTGTAGGGAAGGACTACACGCCTGCGCACATATATTCAAATGCGCATACCTATAGACTGAACTCGTAAATACGCATGTGCATGCCATTGGCGTTCTCACTGGTTCGCGTTTTTGCGCAGAAAGAACTTAAGAGTTTTCTGTTAAAACGGTGTTGTGTTAGCGGCCCCTAAGTAAATAACTAATGATAATTGCGACGGAAGTGAATCAATCAAAGTTACTCCCTGTTGTCAGACCTTCACCCTGTGGACGAACCTCAGCTTTCTACGGGCCGGAGTGCCCTTAGAACAAGTTTCCAGGCATGTTGTTATCTCAACAGATGCCTCCACCACAGGTTGGGGTGCCATGTGCAATGGACATGCTGCTGCGGGCTCCTGGACAGGACCCCAGAGCCTTTGGCACGTCAATTGCTTCGAGTTGCTGGCTGTACGTCTCACTCTGCACTGCTTCCATGCTTTGCTCAAGAACCAGCACATACTAGTCCGATCAGACAATATCGCGACTGTAGCATACATCAACCGTCAAGGTGGTCTACGCTCCCGCCGCATGTCGCAACTCGCCCGCCACCTCCTCTTATGGAGTCAGAAGCATCTGAGGTCGCTTCGAGCCATGTATATTCCCGGAGACCTGAACTGTGCAGCCGACGAGCTCTCACGGCTTCAGCCCCTCCCTGGAGAATGGCGACTCCATCCCCAGTCAGTTCAGCTGATTTGGGAACAGTTCGGCGACGCACAGGTAGATCTGTTTGCCTCCCACGACTCTTCCCATTGCAGCCTGTTTTACTCCCTGACCGAGGGCACGCTCGGCACGGACGCACTGGTGCACAGCTTCCCCCAGTGAGCCTTCTTGCACAGACCCTGTGCAAGATCAGGGAGGACGAGGAGCAGGTCCTTCTGGTTGCGCCTCATTGGCCCACCCGGACTTAGTTCTCCGAACTCATGCTCCTCGTGACAGCCCCTCCCTGGCCAATTCCTCTGAGGAAGGACCTCCTTTCTAATATTTCTAAAGTCTAATATTTCTGGCATCAAAGATCTCTGAAGTCATTTCCCTGAAAAGAATGAAACCACAACATTTGGCACCCCAGATGGGACTTGGCTTAGGAGCTGAAGGAACCACAAAGGGATCGCTGGTGACTGACACAGACAAACAGTGGCCGCTGTACTTTGAGGTGAGCAGTTTTTGCTTTTGAATAAAGTATGTGTTAGTCACCAGTGGACCCGGAAGTGGTAAGAAAAGCTGCTCCAAATTTAAAGAACTTAAAAAGTGAAAAGGGGTCTTTGATTCCAGAAATAATTGCATGCATTGTCTTTGTAGATGTCAAGTAGTTTGTAATAGCGCGGAGGAGCTCCCAATAGTCTTTGCTAGTGCTTAAATCCTGTGTGGATTGTTTGAAATACTGGTACTGCTGATTTAGCACAAAGGTTTTGTCGTACGTACGCAAGGGTTTGTATTTACTGATAAGAATATCAGTAAATAATCTGTGTTTACTTTAAGTATAGCATGTGCACAGATGGAGTTTAGCTCACGGTTACCATTTTGTTAAACAAAGGTTTAACAAAAGTATGCTCGGGTGAAGCTAGGTCTATGAAATAGAGGTTTTAAAAGTGTATTGTTTTAGCCTGCGGTTACCGCTCTGTTTATGGTGAACAGGGGTCTGCTCAGGTAGGCTAAGTTTTATACGAATAAGATAGGTTTAGCTTAACGGTTACCGCCTCGGTTGTGTGTAGCGAGGGTCTGCTCGGGTTAGCTAAGTCCTATAGAATAGGATTGTTTTAAAAGTATCCCTGTGTTGAGGAAGTGCAGCAGTGAATCTTAAAGTTTTAAAGTTATTGTTTTTCATTGTGTCGAGGAAGTGCAGCAATGAATATTTTAATGTATTGTTTATAAACTAAAAATTGAGAAGAAGTGATAATTCAGACCTGACAGAGAGTAGAGTAAAAAGAGTGTGTGAGATCATGTTGGTGTGTCTGTAGGACCCTGTGTCTTGCCTGTGGTTAAAAATAGTGACCTCTGACCCTGGTCGCTTGAAAGGGACAAAGAATGTGTGAATGAGCTTTAGATACGTGTATTAAAAAAAAAAAAAAGTAAAGGAAAACAATTGTTTCAAGATATTAACTATATAGATTATTGTAGTATAACATAAGTTAAAATAAGTTAAAATAATAAATATATATTTTATCAATACATGTAATAATATATATTAATAAATAAAAACAAATAAGATTGCACGTGCTTAATATATTATATCTTATATCTGAAGACGTCTAAATTTTGTATCTCGTTATCTCTGAAGACAGAGTGGAAAAAGTATTCCATTGCAGATAAATAAGTTTGTGTTAAGAAAAAAATAATTGATGCAGTGTGCTGAAAACTAGCAAGATTGGATGACCAAGTTTCAACAGTCATAAATATTTTACAGGAATCTTAGAATTGTAGTAAATGGGAATTGTTGGTTCAATAATAGAAAATAAATAAATAAGAGGAATTCCTTGATGTTTGTTGAGGAAGATTTTATTCACCATACTAGATTATTTTGAACACAGCATGCAAATATAGAAGAAAGATTGAAGTCTGATTTTATGATAGGGAAAATTATTTAATTGTATTATTTTCAGATAATCAAAGTTAGATTATTGCTGACATAGAAAAACAGAACTAGCTTGCTTTTTCCTGCAATGAAGAACTTGCTTTACTAAAAATAGAATGGGGGAACTGCTGTGGTCAACCAGTGAGATTTTTTATATAAAAGAACTAGTAAAAAAAAAAAAAAAAAGGATGGTTAAAAAGTGGCATGTAGATAAAGAGCTAATAGCTCAGGCACAATTGGAACTAGTATTTGTAAAAGTTCAATTTGATTTATGCAGATCTCTGAGTGTTCAAATTTCAGATGGCTTCAGTGACAGTGTCAAATGGAAGCAACACGAGGGGAAAGGGCAAAGACACGAATGCAGGGAAAAGAAGAGAGAGTGGGTGAGGGGCTTTCAGCTCCCCTGCTGAAGTTGACCACTCTCTGAAAGCTCAGCAAGGAGAAAGACTGATTTAATGCTGGAAAAGGTGAAACTTTCACTTGAGACTTTTCCTGAAAACAAAGAGGAAATCCTGAGATGCAAAACTGTGGCAGGATCGATCAAAAGCCCAAACTGAGAAGAGGCAGAGAAACAACAGGGCCTATATTCGACTCTACGACACATGCAGAGCGACAGCCAAGCAGGTTCAACAGACTGATGATCTAAAAACAGAAGAACTGACCCTTACAGCACCACAGGTGTGACAAACCTTATGATCACTCTAGAGACTGCTTCAAATTTGGTTAATTATTATATTAAAGGGTTAGTTCACCCAAAAATTAAAATTCTGTCAGTAATTACTCACCCTCATGTTGTTCCAACCGCGTAAGACCTTCGTTCATCTTCGGAACACAAATTAAGATATTTTTGATGAAATCTGAGTGCTGGATCACTTCTCCATAGGCTGCTAGGTGACCGAAAATTGCTGGCCCAGAAAAGTTATTAAAGAGATCGTTAATATAGTCCAAGTGACTACAGTGGCTCAATCTTAAGTATATCAAGCGACGAGAATACTTTTTGTGCGCAAAAACAAACAGAAATAACGACTTTATTCCACTATTCATTTCCTTCTCTCTGGGCCTCTAGTTGGTTCACGTAGTGTTTTTGCGCTGCGCGTCTGTGTTACACGTCACCACGTAGGCTCACTATTGGCCGACGCTGGCCATGTGTGTGATGCGTGGTGACGTGCACAAAAACATACTTTTAAATATTCTCAATCCAGATGCGCATGGTTTTGACCAGTGCGCAAGGGGGGAATAAGGAGGGATTAAGAATAAAGAAATATACATTAAAGGAAATTAAAAGGCTAAATTAAGAATAAGGACAATTAAATAAAAGGCATTTTTTGCAATTTTTTGTCTGTACACATGTGAAATTTGTGCCAAAAATAAAGGTAGGAAAGGAACAGTGACACAAATAGGCCATATATCAGTACCAGAAGGACTAATAAAACACTTGGTAATGGATTATATGAACAAGATAGAGATGGGTAAAGGCAATGAAATCAGCAGAGGAGGGGCAGGAGAAGTAATTAAATATTACCAGAGAAGTATTCCTTAGATTTGAAATTCTATCAGAAATAAGTTTAGATAATGGGTCAGCAGTCATTCCAGAGAAATATCAAGATTAAAATTAATTGTATGCAAAAACTTAAATTACAGAAAGGAAGTTTTAACAATAATTAAGTTATGATGCTTTATGTTTGAAATGGTTGAAATAATAACTTATAGATAGTTAGATTTATTTAGATATACAGAAAAATAAATGTACATTTAATAAATATGTAAGATAGTATAAAAAGTTATTTTCTAGAGTTATTTTTTCTAATTGTCTAATGAGTTTATTGAATGACTTCTATGAGGTAAATGTAGCATTGCTCTTAAAGCTTTCTTAGTTTGAGTGATTACATGTGACAAGTAAGTTTATTGATGATAGTTCATTTAGAAATTAGTAGAAAGGGAAAAAAGGTATTCAGTTAAGGTATGCTTGAACTGAGGAGCTATAATGAGAAGGAGCTGCAACACGTGAGATTAAACATTTTAAAAATGGTATTTATTGTTTAAATTTGGTAATAAAGTAGACAGAATTTGAAATGTAAAACTTTATAACGAAGCATATTGCGATTTAATGGATAGAAGGTGCACTACAATGTTATGTTCGTTCATCAACTAAAAATGACTGACTAAAAGATTTATTTTTCAAATTTAAGAAATGATATTCCTTCATAAAAAATGAGAAATAGTATATTTATCAAAATTCATATGGATTATGCAAAACAAAGACGCAGAATGGATCAATTATACTACTATAAGCAGCAGAGATTTATTATAATGATTTGTCTTTATTAGGAGGAAAACAATTAAAAAAAAAAAAAAAAAAAAAAAAAAACTGTGCAGGGACGAAAATTTAGCAAATACGACAAGCAATTAATAGCAAATAATGTTTTTTGGAGTTGCAATATTGAAAGGGTGTCATATATTATTAAGATTGGGCTTATATACCAAATTGATAATTTACAATCATTGGATGTTGATTGAAGTACCTCAAATGAGGATGAAGAGGATGACTGATGAGCCTAAACCCCTCCCCAAGGTTGACCCTGTCAATGATTCGCAAAGAGTTTGGGTCGAAGAGGATATATACACCACAAGAGAACTTTTAATAGTATAAGCGATTTTTATGTTTGACATAACATACATAACTGTGACAATAACAGTCAATGCTGAACCAATTTCATCCACACACTTGTTTAATTAGGGAGCAGAGAATCTTTTACTTTTTCCATTGAAAGAAAAGCAAAACAACTGAAAGAAAGAAAAATGTATGGAGAAAGATGTTTGGTTTTTATGTTCCTCCGGAGTATGGTGGCATAATCTAGGAATTGTAAAGGATGAGTGACTTGATTTAGTCACTAGATAGTATAGCCTAACTGAGGGGGCTGGATTTTGAAACTACACTCTGGAAAAGGAAAGTGAAAGTGGGGCTTAAATAAGTCCCAGAGGAGGGAATGTTGAAGATTTTATTATTTAGAACAGGGGTTTTCAAATTGGGTGAATGTGAGCCTCCCCTTAGAGTAGGTAAGGACAGCCGAGCCCCCCCTTCCCCAAAATCCCGTCCGCCTGCCCTAACCCACGCCTCTGCAGTAAATGCCATCTTTTGTGTGTTCCAGGCAATGATGAGTTTCAATTAGGGATGGCCCGATACCGGCATCGGGGATCGGGCCGATACTGTCCTCATATACTCGTAATCATAAAAATTCACCGATACCACGCACCGATACCACGTAGCCTACATTTTGCGAAACGAAACTGGCCGCAAGCGAGTGCTTTGTCGAGGTGAACTGAGGCATAGACGCGCGAGCTGGTCGAGCACATCCCTTTAAACAGACATCAGTGGAAAGTTTGTTCAGTCAGATGTCAATGGCAAAGAAAATAAAACGAGGCATGTAGCTTATTATTAACGTTAACTGAGAGAGAGAGAGAGAGAGAGAGAGAGAGAGAGAGAGAGAGAGAGAGAGAGAGAGAGAGAGAGAGCACTTCTGTTGAATGCTCTTGATTGCTGATCGTTCACTCAGCACATGTTATTTGGATGAAAACTAAATCGTATATGTAAGTAAAGTAAAACATGAACTGTTACCTGATTTAAGTATAACGAGTAGTTCCCTACATTATTACAGGACGTGTGCAGGTCAAGAAGTTACATTAACGCAAACATCCAAAGCGCGCGCCCCGCAAACCAGCGTCTCAGTGCGCGAATACTGAATTAAATTGTCTTTCATGTCTTGCGCTTGTACGGACGAATTCACACAAAATTATGTAAAAACGCCCGTCTTGGCGAGTATCCTATAGTAGGCCTAAACATAGTCGGTTATATCTCAAATGAACGTAGCCATGTTCAAATGCGGTCCGTGCGTTCGGTCTTAAAGGGGCAGCAGTTTGATAAACCTGCTTCTGTGTTTTAATGTTAATCAAACAAAGGACAAATAAATACTCACTGCTCTTGACTAAATAGGCTACCCTTTTCAACTTTACAAAAATATCCATCTATATATAATTTATACAGTAATGAATATGCTTTTTTCACAAAAAAATTTTCAGTGAAAATTCAGGGATCGGTTACGGTACCGGCAAGTACCAAATATTAAAGTATCGGTATTGGACTCGTTCTGCAAAAAGTGGTATCGGTGCATCCCTAGTTTCAATAACAACTGATAAAATGTAAATGTTATTTTATTTCCACAACTTTCTTAAAAGTGCATTCATAAATGATTCTTTGCAACAGCAAATAATTTCAAACTTCATGCAGGCCTAATTGAGGCTACTTTTAAAATCACTGAACATCAGTAGGCCTAACCACAAGTCAACAAAACATGCTTAACATGTGCAATCGGCGCCAGAGCTACCACCGACGACACCTGATGGCTGAAATCGGCACGGTGTCTCTGGGCTTTAAGCGCACATTTGAAGGAGATGCACATCATCTTGAACAAAATCAGCAGTGGTGGAAAGAGTACTGAAAAAACATACTCAAGTAAAAGTACCATTACATTCCAAAAAATGTAGTGTGAGTAGAGTAAAAAGTACTTGTCCAAAAAAACTACTTGAGTAAGAGTAAAAGAGTAGCTTATTTAAAAGTACTCATGAGTAGTGAGTACTGAGCTGCGGATTCTACCCCCTTATAATAAACACTGTGCACTACAATTTATAAATTTAAAAAAATTGCACATACTGTAATTCACATTATATTTTGTTCTTTGTCAGAAAGATTGAAGAATATCTATCATCCATCTTTTTAGAATGCATCAAATCAGTACACTCATCACCATTTAAATCATATTATTTGAAAATAAAAAAGCATTTAAAATTAGGTCTAAGGCCACTGAGCCTGAGCATGCTATTGTTGCACATAAAATATCAATATTTATAACTGTGCAAAGAATTCAAAAACCTTTAGAAACTCATATGATAGTTCAGCAACACACACCATGAGATGAGTTAAATGGAGATATTAAAAAATACCCAATTTCTCTCCAAAACGGTACCAATTTTAGTGTTGATAAATGAGAATCACTAATATTATCAGATTACCTCACCTAATGCACTGAAAAAGGCTAAGATAGTGAGCTAACACTAATTACACTGTAATTCCATGCTATTACAGTTTTTCTCGATTGCTTAAACACATTTCTTGAAACTATGCCTCGTATTCTCAAAACTATAAACACAAATCCATAACGTCTCACCCAATTCCCCAAACATCCTATTTTCAGGTCAAAATGAAGCTCTACACTCAAAACCATTCACTCTTGCTGAAAAACCAAACTTTGCCCTCAGACAGGACACACAAGCCCTCAAAATCACACACACTACAACATAGTCTAAGACACTGGTGCAATAAATTCAAAACAACATTTCCAAAACCGGTAAGTTATGTTGCTTGTGGTTCCCCCCTCACAAACCTTTTCACATGATAAACACAAAAGACACAACCAGTGGATACATTGGCACATTTTTATTCATACACAGAAAACACACACACACACAAAAATATATATTTTTTCCTGTTTTACTCTTTTTTTTTTACTCTTTTTTTTTACTCTCTCCTCTAATTTTTTTATATATTTACTTACAGTAAGATGTGTGTGACCAACATATGACAGTAAAAGAGCACACACAAACCATATTCTAATATGGAATTCGAATTGTATTGGAATGGTAAAGAGTGTTGGGACGTGACAGGAAGGTCTCCACTCAAGGATACAATATGATGGATACGTCTAAGAATGTTCCACATATGGTTGAAATACCATCATTTGTCTAGAAAGATAACATTCTGGGAGTCAAGACTATAAAGGAGAAAGGATGCCCTCCCTTCACTGTCACTGCAGCCACACTGTGTGACTGTACGACTGCTGGCCTTTTCTTGCAAGAAAATAAACCTCATCAAAGACTATTGGAAATGTTTGTCTCTTATTCAATGATAGAATTTTGTTTGCCACCGCACCTCCATGAAGGTTCTCAAGGCGACAGTAAAGCGACTCAAATTTGGCCTTACTCGTAGCCGAGCCTCCCTCATAGTCACACCATTGACAAAGACATGGGCAACTAGAGTGGCTTGAATTTCATCTGAGACTGCTTGTCTTCTTGTCCTTGCCCTTCCTCCTCATTCTTATCCCTCTTCCTTCATGTCTTTCTGGATCCATTGTTCCAAAACGCAATAAACTGATTTGGGCCCTTTTATATATCTATTGAAGGTTCTGACTGATGTGTGTTAAATTTTGACTCTTAGTGTTTCCACCGGGATAATTGTGTGCTAACTGAGCTGAAGCTGTGCTGACTTGAGTGAACAATATTGAATGCTAGTGCTTTCTAAATGACAACATGGTCTAAGCAATGAGAAATGAAGGGATTTGTGTGTAGAGTTTTGCAGTGACAGTTCAACAAATCTGACTCATGTGTCAAAACAGGGAATAGTGTTTATAGTTTAGTGAAATGGGTGTGCTTTTTGATAAATGGCGTTATGGTTTTGAAATTTTAGTTCAAAAGCCTGGTTATAGTGTTTAAGCAATCGAGAAAAACTGTAAATATGTTACAATTTAAACGTAAATGCACATTGTTCTAGAAGGGTGGCATCATCCCTTACGTTTTACATGGCTACATTTACTCACATTGTAATGCTGATAATATAATTTGTAAGGAAAATTGTGCATTAAATAGGGAAGTTATATCCGGGAAACTTTTACAAAAGAAACAAACACACACACACACACACACACACACAAACACACACACACACACACACACACACACACAAATGCATGTCTCTTTGTAGTTTTATCAGCAGCATCCACACAAAAAAACAAATGTTGAACATGAAAAATGTTTTTGCACAAGTGCACTTGCCAAATGAAGACGGATTGTATGAAATGGATCAATAAAAAAAAACGTTGTTTATTAACCAGCTGTAGTCACGCACTGACAGAAATGCAATTCAAGTTAACGCCATGGTTCATAAGGTGCACTGCATACTGAATCTGGCGGCATGGCAAGCGCGAGACGCGGCAGAGCACAGATCGTGACGCGCGTCTCTATATATGATGTTTTATAAACAAAGTTCGGGAGGAGCACGATCAGATAATCAATCCAATCTACTTGTCATCAAACAATTACGTCTACCCTAATCAGCATGACAAGAAGTATATATATATCCACTCTGTCAACTCACCTAACATTCCTTGACAGTTTTCCAGCATCCCTCCACCACCCCGACTCCTCACTCTTGGCTCTTTCTTCACAGCCAGGAATACGGGGGGAGTACTCTGGGTTCGGGCCAAATACCGAGCCCGGAGCCCTCTTCTCGACAGCACGCCAAATACGCATTTATTCTATCTGACTTATTTGTAAGTGTGAACTCGTGTGAACTCAAAATGAGATTGTGAAGTAAATGGGAGCGGGAATTCACCGCATTATGAACTCGTCACGCAATTATATTTATTATTAAATAATGTAATCATATTAAATCGTATATATTCCACCCCATACCCGCTACAATTGAGAATCACTTTAAACATGCAGACGCTGTTAAGACAATTTGATGTATTCCACTTAATACACAATAAAACAATATACAATAAGATTCGTTAACAACGTAGGCTACCTCCTGGTGTTCTTCTAAAATGAGGGCGAGGCACAAATCTGTGAGTAACGTTACAGTTTACAAACCCGTGGGAACCAGTAGCGTAGCCAGGAATCACAATGTAGGTGGGCCCAGAGAAAATCAGGTGGGCACAGCCTAAAATGCATCTGTTATCAAAATAGGCCAACACAACTACACCTGCTTCTTGAATACACCACAGTTTAATGAGAGCACAGTATGTCATCATAAGCAGTGTTAAGAACATAACGATAAGCATTTCCACTGCGCGCGGCCACACCACACACGTGCATCTGACAGATGCAAAACAACACCATCATCAAATCAGCAGGACAGTAGTGGACAGTGTGTAAAAACAATGCTTGGTCATAGTCTGGCTCAGCGGCCACATAAACCACGTTAAATAAACAACATTGACTAGGCAACTACATAGTAAACGTAGATTGGCTTACTTTTGATGAGCTTATAACAGGAGACGACGGGGCTTAGAGTTGAACACTGCAATGATTTTGTTATTGTCCAACGATTCAGTCAATTCTCTTTCAAATGAGAGCAGGGATAAAGAGTTCAGTCTATGTGTCAACATTGTTGCTCTGATACTAGTTTGTATCCGATTTACAGTGGAAAAGAAACGTTTGACAGTACAGCTTGTTATTGGTAGTGTGATGAGGACTCGTAGGAGACGGTTCATTCTTGGAAAGATATCGCATGGGCATGCATCGAGCACCTCCACAAATGATGGAAATGCCCTGCCATTTGATACTTTTTTTTCTAGTTGCTGAACAAACACCTCATGTTCAGAATCATCAACAGCGATGTTAAAGTGTGCACTGGCAGGCTGTAACAAAGTCTTTTTGCCGAAGGTGTTCGACTGAGGCAAGCACGCAGCGGCTGCTCTCATTAACCCGTACGTGTCAGCCTTAAAACGGGTGTTCAGTTCCATGATCTGCCTGTCTAGTATATCATTCCACAATTGCTTCAGGTCAGAGTTGTCCTTGACAGGTGATGCTTTGCCCACGGTAGACTCGATCAACATATCGCCCAACTTAGCTGGCAACTTCCTCTTTCGCGCCCCAGTGACGTCCAAATTCACAATGTCATGCATTTTCATCAAATCATCCGTCAGTGCCATAACTTTATCAATGTCATTTTCTTCATTCCTGAATGTAGTGTAGCTCTCCTTAAGCCCTTCGATTAGATCAATGCAATCTGTTACTGATATAGTGGCAGACTGCAAGCCCTTAGTGGCATAGTCACTCGTTTCAAACAACTTGTTGAACGTTACAAGTAGAAACATAATTTTTTTATTTTGCATTTGTTGCAGTAGTGAGTCTGCCTCAAGTTTTGTCTTGCCTGAGCTTTCAGAAAATTCAGCAAGAGTCTCCAATATAGGACCCAAAAGTGTCAGCACTTTACTCACTGCACTTGACCACGAGCTCCATCTGACGTCACAGGACCTCTCTAGCTTCAAATTCGTTTTCCCTGGCCGCAGCTGTTGCTGGATTTCCATAAATCTAGCATGCCTATGTGACCCCGTCATGAAACTATACAGGTTGTTAATGACGTCAAAATTTTTTGATATGCTAGGGGACACCTCTGATGCTGTGCACAGGACAAGGTTAAGGCGGTGGGAATTACAATGCACATATACTGCGTGAGGAAATGTTTTCTTTAAAATCACATGTACTCCTCCTTTATTGCCGGACATAACTGATGCCCCATCGAACCCAAATCCAACGCACAAAGCTGGATCCAGCTGCAATGGCTCCAATACTTCCAGGATTTTTGCTGATATAGCACTTGCGCTCATGTTCCCTGTCTCTACAAACCCCACAGCCCTTTCCTTCAGCAGGCCTTTATGTATGTATCGGATACAGACTGCCACAAGCTCTTTTTTTGATAAGTCTTTACATTCGTCTGCTAAAATTGCATAATGTGTGTCTGTCTCATCGTGCAAATCCGCCTTTATTTTGCGGATAATTAATGATGCGGCGATTTCCAGGATTTCATTTTGAATATCAGGGCTAGTGAGTTTCGCGTTTCTAGGCAATTTGTC
Source organism: Abramis brama (assembly GCF_963993115.1). NCBI lineage: Eukaryota > Metazoa > Chordata > Actinopteri > Cypriniformes > Leuciscidae > Abramis > Abramis brama. The sequence goes on along the minus strand of NC_139985.1, from coordinate 20,415,906 downwards.
CAGTCGCCTTTTTATTTCTGGGTGATAGGTGGAGATCAGTTGAAATAATTCTAAGAAGTTGCCTTTGTTCAGTGCCTCTTCAGTTTCACGATGCCCACGCAAGGCAATGTCTTGTTTTGCACAAAATAAAACGAGGTCTATTACAACTTTAAAGTGTTCTCTATTTCTTTCCACAAACGAACTGTTGACAGCATCTTTGTGCAGCTGGTTAATTATATTTCCCCGTCCTGGTTTATGGCTTTGTCTGTATCCTTCAGACCTGCCCAGCGCTGTAGCATGTGCCCTGCTAGCCTCGTGTTTAACACAACACTGGGAGAGATGCTTCCAGTCTCTAAAGCCAGTTTTTATAAATCGGCTCTCAGTGGCTGCTTCAGGGAAATGGCGACATGGCTTACAAAACACAGCGTCTCTCGAAATACTGTACTCTAGCCATGGGAACTTTTCATACCACCGGACATTAAAACTTCTTCCTTTGCCTGCTATAGTGGTGACTGGAAATGAACTGAGTTTGGGCTGGGTAACAGGGTCATCAATGGTGGATAAGTCGGATGGGGCTGTTACATCCTCAGTGCTGGCCCTAGGCTTAGCCGAGTCTGAAACAATGAACGCACATAACACTGCTATAGTAAATCATGATTCATTCGTGTTCATTATTGCACATTTGTATATAGGCCTATTACATGGCTGTATGTACCTGTACACTGGCATGTAGGTGAGGTAGATGTTAGAGAATGGAGCACTGGTGGTGATGGAGAAATGGCTGAATTAACATAATCACAAGCAGAGCTGTTCAGCTCCTTACTACTCGAGACTGATGGCTGAGGCTCCTGAACATCTGCATTATCTTCCTCCTGCGGCGGCCGTGGTCTTTTTGACACGAACTTTAGTAAGTTGCTCTGTTTCATTTTATTTTAACATACTTAGCTAAACTTCAGTGTCCCTCTATGAAATGTGCACGTCGTTGTGAAGGGGGGATGGGCTGTTCGCAATCTTACGCAGGCATTTCATCATCACCATGACAACCAAACAAGAATCAAGAAACATTAAGATTTATTTTTATAGGTCAAGTATTGTGATAATTGCAAGATAATTCCCTCCTTCTGTTGCGATTATCACAATACTTGACCTATAAAATAAATCTTAATGTTTCTTGATTCTTGTTTGGTTGTCATGGTGATGATGAAATGCCCGCATAGCGCATTTCGCAGTCAGATTGCGAACAGCCCATCCCCCCTTCACAACGACGAGCACATTTCACAGAGGGACACTGAAGTTTAGCTAAGTATGTTAAACTAAAATGAAACAGAGCAACTTACTAATGTTCGTGTCAAAAAGACCACGGCCGCCGCAGGCCCAATATTATTGTTGAATATTGTTAGGCTACCTTGTGAGGCCACTGACTGGATGGGCCTGACTGACAGGTGGGTGGGCCCAGGCCCATCCAGGCCCACCCGTAGTTACGCGTAGCTCCGTAGAACGGATTGCGAAAGCGTGGGCACGGTTTATGAATTTGTGGGTACAGATTGCAAAAACTGAAGGCACGGTTTACAAGTCTGAGAGCACGGATTAGAAACTCGTGAGTACGGTTTATTAATCCGTGGGCACGATTTGTTAAACCGAGGGAACAGTTTGAGAATTCGTGAGTACTGTTTATAAACTGAGCGGACGGATTGCAAAACCGTCGCCACGGATTGTTTTTTTTTTTACTCACACAGGTGACTTCCCGGACTCCGTATCCTCCCTTAATGCTGACTTCTGTTGACTTGGGACAAGAGAACGACGCATTTTAAAGCTAATACTCGCACACACAATTACCGATATCAATAGAGCTGCATACACTTATTTTTTTATTTGCGTGTCGCGCCTCCCCTGTGGCTCTTTGGCGCCCCCCAGGGGAGGCGTGCCTCACCTATTGAAAACCACTGATTTAGAAAATAAGTAATTTACCTATATATTTGTACACTATTATTTCCTCTGTGTGTGACTTTGGTTTGACTTTTGGGGGCTTAAAGGAAGGCTGATGCAACAGAGAATGCTATTTCAGTATGTCACCTGGTACAAAGTCTCACCCAAAGATGATCTATAGGAGGTGACCATTTGTGGACAAGGAAGTGTGTATATATGTTAAGCTGGACACTTTTTCTGGAGTGCCTTTTCTGCAGAGGAGGTGTTCGGCTTTGTTTGTTAATAAAGTCTAATATTTCTGGCATCAAAGATCTCGAAGTCATTTCCCTGAAAAGAATGAAACCACAACACATACCAGCAGCAAGGTCGACCGTGCCCCCTTGGTGTGAAAGCCCACTCCACCCGGAGTGTGGCCTCCTCTTGGGCTCTAGCGCATGGCACCTTGCAAACAGACATCTGCAGAGCTGCAGGCTGGGCGACACCTAACGCATTCGCGAGATTCTATAATCTCAGAGTGGAGCCAGTATCATCCCGTGTACTCGCTTCAACTAGCCGGTAACTTGGATCCGCTCAGGTGTCTTCGCTTGCTCGCCATTCCACTCCACGGACTGCCATCAGCAGCACTGCTTGCAGCGCGAGCATATAACGAGCAGCAGGTGCATTGCATATTGTCTTTTGCTTCAGAGTCTTTTGCTTACTGCTCGGCAGTTCTACTGTTCCTGCTCTACAATCTTCTGACAGTGTTAGATTTCAAAAGAAGAAAACGAGTCTGCTTCTTCAGGAGAAAGCCTCTTCAAGCTGGTGTTGGTGTTACAGCGCAGACAGCGCTGGCCGCGATCTCACAGAGAGCAAAACAGCTGTTTTCACAGCTTAGAATGTTGCGCCTTCAATGAGAATGTGAGTGCTCACATCAGGCTTGCACTATCGTCCTGTTTGTGTAGCCGCGGTCATCCCCGGGTGCTTCAGCACCAGAGAGAGCAGTTTCCTGAAAGAGCATACACAGTTTGACACTGCGTCTTTTTCAAGACGTCATTCAAACCATGTGTTTCTGGATGTGGTCGTTTCCTATCCTCATGTGACGGCCACGATCACTGTTTCACATGCCTGGGCTTAAGTGTGCTGAAACTGTGCTCGAGGGTGGTTTATGTTCTCTCTGAGAGCATGACCACGTCGGCACGTTGTTCGTCTTGCCTTTCTCATTAAGGTTTAAGTGATCAGCGTGCCGTGTGCCGTCGAGCTGCCGGCTAACAGCGTGGGTTGTCACAGCAACCCAGCGCGCGTCGCTCGGCGCTCTAGATGCGCGGTCGAGACTCAAGTGCCTCAAACGAGGTGGAGTCCCCTCGCCTATGCCCCGATCTAGTTCTTCTTCTGGTGCACCAGAAAAGGGCTACTTCTGCGTATAGCCAGGGTGACCGGAGTATTATAGTCAGGGCTTCCCCGCCCGGTAACCAATCCGTGTGGGCCCCTCACTCCTCTATCGCATCGCAAACATGTTGAGACTCTGTTTGTGGGTGGTTAAATTCTCTTATGAGAACATGACCACATCAGCATGTTGTTCATCTTGCCTTTGTCTGCTGCTCACCTAACAAAGTCTCTTAAAAGTGTGATTAAGCTACAAGCTTTATATTGTTGAGTACTTAGCAATCTTGTGGTACTTAGTTAGTAATCTTATAGAACAGGAAAGTTATTCTTCATGACCAGAAAAATAGCCTTTCTTGAGAGTTTATAAGAAGAAGAATCCTTCTTGAGAGTTGATAAGAAGATTGTACGGTCGGTTCAGTGGACGAATGGATTATTCGATGTGAAATTAATTCTGTTAAAGGTTATTCTAAAATTTGATCTATAGCCTATCTGTATATTCATTGTAACGATATTAGCTCAAAGGGGAAATATTAATAATAATCCATAATTACTAATTATGATTAATTATTAATATTTGGGTCAGTTAATTAGATTAACTTTGAGGTAAGCCAATTAATATTACAATCAATTAATCAGTTCCAATGAACTCTTTGATTATTCATTTATTCTAAGAAAAGTGTATCTTTCATGGTCACTGAAACATAATTATTCCTTAGCATGTACAGCAATTAGAGCATACTGTAACAAGATCAAGATCGTAAAAGGGACTTTGTATGCAAACAGAGGATCAGAAATCAAATTCATAATTGTGCACAAGTTTTATTAACTAAATCACAAACATAACTAACACTAAACAAACATACATACATTCATACATACATACATGCATAGGTAAAGGGGTGAGTGATGTGGAACCGGAAACAGGAAATAGAACTATGGAGCAAGATCTATTTCAGTATGAAAATAACCATCAGCTGATCATTTTCAGAGCACCTCATTAAATTGATATACTTGCATGGTCAGTTGCAATCGTGGACAATTCTTGAATTGGTTGAAAAATGAGTCCGTTGGTGGGTCTGTGAGGGTCAAAGGTCATGTTGCAAGTTGCAATCGTTTCTTCTCCGTTGGATGAAGAAGATAGGATGAACTTGTATTGTCGCTGTTCTCATGGCTGGAGTGCAGATTGTGGCCTACACGCTCTGGGCCGGCAGGACACAAAGAGCACATGGTGAGAGTTGTGAGGGACTTCGTCCGTGCTGAATGAAGTCACTGAACTCCTGAGGTTGTCCTTGATACTGGAGTGAGCACATGTCCTGGATGCTTCGAAGCCTCCTGAAGTGCAGAGAAAGCAAGGAGTTGATCGTTGGACGATGCGGTGATGGTAGGTTTGCAGTTTTGCAGTCTCCCTTTTTGGTAGCATGAAAGACCCCTCCCCCACCAACGTGAGGAGTACAGTGGAGGCCAGCAGCACAAACACAAAAAGGTGGGCTGATCTAGTGAAAGGGCCTTTTTAAAGCTTGACAAAGGACAGCCCTATGCAGGCTGGTTCACCCAATGAGAAGGGTAGAATTTCTGGCGGGAGTTTCCTCTGTCACCAGGATTTACAAGCCTTTGTCTTAAGCGTGCTCACTCGGACTGGCATGCTGGATTGGTGTTTAATGACACTACTAAGAAAGATTCTTAGTAATACTAATATGTTGCACAGCTATTGGCATATCATGTACACAATCATTTCGATCTTCAAAGTACCAATTTATCAAGACCAAACATGGTATAAGTGGGGTACACTGACCGTTGGTCCTGTAATAACTACATAGTGTCAAAGAGATCATAGTATCAACAGAATTATTAAAAGACAAAACACACAACAGTAAATCATTCTCAAAATGTTCTGGAATGCATGTTAATTTCATGTTAGTCAATTCATCAATAAATTAATGCAGGAGAGTCTGTTTTGCAGATTGTTTCTGTCTTTCCATGGTCTCTCTCTTGCATTTGGCCACATTCTTTAACACCCATAAAACCTTATCTGATCGTGGTCATGACAACTAGGACCCTCTTGGCCTGTTTGGGGGATGGGACGCAGATCCCATAGAAGTTTGAAAGTTTTTATGGTACATGTACCAAATGTGTGTCTGATTTGGTCTCATTCGTTACACATAATTGATTATAATTCGTTGTAATTAATTATCTATATATAGATATACAAATATATGGGCTATGTATTCCCTTTTTGGGCGATTTAAAATATGTATGCAATACTTGATCATAACCATGATTAATTGTTAAATATAATAATAATAATAATAATTCATTACATTTATATAGCGCTTTTCTTGGCACTCAAAGCGCTTTACATAGAAGGGGGAATCTCCTCAACCACCACCAATGTGCAGCATCCACTTGGATGATGCGACGGCAGCCATATTGCGCCAGAACGCCCACCACACACCAGCTTACTGGTGGAGAGGAGACAGTGATGAAGCCAATCAGTGTATGGGGATGATTAGGAGGCCATGATGGACAGAGGCCACTGGGCAAATTTGGCCAGGATGCCGGGGTTACACCCCTACTCTTTCGAAAGACATCCTGGGATTTTTAATGACCACAGAGAGTCGGGACCTCGGTTTAACGTCTCATCCGAAGGACGGTGCTCTTTGACAGTATAATGTCCCCGTCACTATACTGGGGCATTAGGACCCACACAGACCACAGGGTGAGCACCCCCTGCTGGCCTCACTAACACCTCTTCCAGCAGCAACCTGGTTTTTCTCAGGAGGTCTCCCATCCAGGTACTAACCAGGCTCAGCCCTGCTTAGCTTCAGTGGGCAACCAGTCTTGGGCTACAGGGTGACATGGCTGCTGGTGGTATATATATATATTCCCTTTATTTGAGCTAATTCGCTACAGCTACCTGGATCATAATCATACACTGTTCGCTCGTTGGCCAGAGGAGAACTGGCCCCCGACTGAGCCTGTGTTCTCCCAAGGTTTTTTTCTCCATTCTGTCACCTGATGGAGTTTTGGTTCCTTGCCACAGTTGCCTTGGCTTTTGGCTTGCTTAGTTGGGGACATTTAATATTCAACAATATTATTGATCTGCCTTACTTAAGGTGGACGATGACAAAATGTTCTTCTAGAAACAAACTTTGTTGTATTATTTTCATGTTATCACTGTGAAGCTGCTTTGATACAATCTGTAAAGGTGACTTGACTTGACTAAGGCTAATAAATATATGTCACAATCAGTTGCTGGGTCATTATTTAGTTGAACGATATAACTACATGATGTCTCTCTGTCTCTGTCATTCACACTGATAAGATGTTTGAATGAGTGCTGTATCATGTCACTGATTCTGTCTTAAATAATTTCTGTGCATGACTGCATATTAATCTACATCCATATTTTTTTTTAAATTACATATAAAATGTAAATTTTCAAACGAAGGTAAGGATAAAAGCACATCCGGAATAACTGCTGTTAGCTTCTGTGCCTCGGCAAGCACTCTGTGTTCATACTGTCTGTGTTATTTATTGTTGTCTGTCCCGAAATAGTAAAGCTCCAATACAGAAATCATTGTGAACAAACAAAAATTCAGATTGTGTGATTCTCCCTGCCCTCGTTTCCTTACGGGTGGGGATACACACAAGCTGTGTGTTATGTGTTTGGGAGCGGAGCATTTTTTGTCAGCCTTCGAGGGGGCTGAATGCGAGGATTGTGAGAGGCTGACACTTCGCACGCTCCGCTCTCACCTGTCACTCTTTGAGGTGGGTGTTCAGGTTAGCATTCCCTGCGGTTCGGGCCCCGCTGCTGCAGAGTCCTAAAAGCAAACGGGATAAGTGCTTTCTGACAGCCAACATAGTACCTCCACTACGGGGCCATCCATTTTTTCCTGACTTCCACAAAGAGCTATCGAGGTCGTGGAATAAACTATACTCTTCACAAGTATTTAGTCCTCAGGTTCATGTATATTCAGACATCAGAGGACTAAAAGAGTATGGTTATGGGGAGATGCTGAAGGTAGAACAGACGTTTGCAAGCTATCTGACCCCAAGCTCAGCATCGTACTTGAAGGCCCCGACGCTTCCTACTAAGGTCCTAAAAACATCACCTACATTAGTGGGAAAAGCCCATACAGCAGCAGGTCAGACTGGTGCATGTCTCCACACCATGTCAATATTATAGACATACCAAGCTGACCTGCTGAAGGATCTGGATGATAATGAGGAGGTGGGGCCTGACGAGGTTCGAGAACTGCGTCAGGCCACAGATTTGTCTCTTCGGGCCACCAAAGCTCGCACCATTGGGCGGTCTAAGCCGCGGAGAGTGCTCTCTGGAACATCGCTGTACAATCTGAGGAACGTTCTTCTCGCTAAGATGGCTTCGGTAAAGAAGAAGGCCTGACGTCAAACTTCTGAGGGCAGCCCCCTCCGGGGTGGAGCGGTGTACACCTCAGTGCCCGTGCCACATTTGCGCCCTCAGGAGGCCATTCTGCCAACCCCGCTTGGGGCGCAGCAGTTTCCAGCGAGCTTGTGAGTCAACATCACCATGACACCTTGCAGGCTCGCGCCCTCTGAGGAGGGTTGAAAATAAGTCAAGTCAGTTGTTTCCTGCCAGTATGCTTCAGATCACTGTAGTGGCTATTCTAACTACATCAGAGGCCAGCCAGAAATGGAGGATTCTGCCAAATATATCTCAATGGGTCCTGCAGATTGTAGAAAAAGGTTACAGAATCCAGTTTGGTTCTCGTCCACCACGATACAATGGGTTGTTACTCACAGTAGTATATCCAGAGGCGGCTCTGGTGATGGAACAAGAAGTGAAATCTCTTTTAATCAAAGGAAGCTTTAGAACCGGTTCCTCCACCCGACAGAGACTCAGGGTTTTACAGCCGGTATTTCATTGTTACCTAAAAAATGGATGGAGGGTTGCGTCCTATATTAGATCTAGTCTTCTGAATCGTTCTGTCAAGAAACTCAAGTTCAAGATGTTAACGTTAACCCTCTGAGGTCGGCAATCACACCGGCGTGATTTGCTCGGTTTTTTTCTTATCAGTTCAAACGAGACTCCAAATAATCTGTTGACTTTGATCTTACAAACTAGTTTCATACATCAATCGATCCTGTTAAGTGTGTATTATTTTTGTGTATACTCACAATAAAAACAAAGTGTTGTGCTTTTTGCAAAAAAAAAAGAAAAATAAACATGATGTGAGTTCTGCTTTCTCTCTGTCAGTGAAGTCAATTCTGAAACGCGTCCGAAAATGAACAATAACTCAGCGAATACTCAGTCAAACAGGCAAACAGACACACAGGCATGAAGCTTGAATTCTCTTCTTTTAAATGAAGTAATTTTTATAAAAAACAAATATTCTCAGTTTATGTAATCTGTATGAAAAGAGCGAGATGTCAGTCGTTCTCATCTCAGCTAATTATTTTGAATGTGACCCCGCACACGGAGAGCGCGCGCCATTCATGACTGAGGCATCCATGCAAACTGTGAACGCCCCCATATCAGCTCGAGAAAACACATCAAGTTTATTCAGATCATTGTACTTGTTTACACCGTCTCGCAGCGCTGTGAGGAATAATACTATCGTAATAATAATAATGGAAAATGTACCTCAGAAGTGCTGGTATTTCGAGGAGCAACGGATTCTGAGAATACTGTAGTACGATTTTTTCATTCTCAAGTGAATCGCGTTTCTGTGTGTGAATGAATGAACGGCAGAGATGCACGCTGTTTACCACAACTCGCAAAAAGACGGTTTAAATTTGAATCGCATTTCTGTGTGTGAATGAATGATCCGCTTTTAGCAAAATATATTGCTATACTGAGATGAGTAAAAATCGACTGAAATATGTTGAAATAAAATGTATTTGTATAAGCAACGTATTAAACTGCAAATTAACATTTATATTTCTTATATAAACGAAAGACCTATGTTACAGACATATGAAAGACAACATTTCATTGACTAGTTTTGGATAGATTATACATTTTTACTGTAAAATATTTGCCACCTCAAATAAGCTTTTGTTTGCCAATTTTTGGTAATATGTTAAATATAGTATGTTTTGTCAAAAATAAGTAATCAAATAATATGTTATTATGTGTTTGTTCCAATGTAGCCTAGGCTATATTCAAAGTAATGAATCCTTAACTTTGAAATATGTATGATAAAATGTATACTTTAGTTTTTACAAAGAAAGATTTGAATTGTTGTTGTAATTGTAACCTTTTTAATAAAAAAAATATTTACAAGGTAGATGTAAACAAACTATTAAAAGGTAAATATAAGCCTTTTTTTTTAATATTTTTTATTGTGTTTTATTAGTGACAAATTTGGGGAGAGGATACATATTCCAAAACTGAAAATACAGTATGAGAATTAACTGCACAATTACTAGACATGAAAAAAAAAAAAAGAGATGCTTCCAACTGTGAACCTGTCAGGATACAGGCACGGAGACAGAGGTAAGTGAATCCAAACACAGCTTTATTCAAGTTGACAAGAGTGCAAGGTGAGTATTCAGTGAGTTCAAGTGCAGATTCAATGAAGATCACTCGGTGCGGGGCAGACAGCAGGTAAGCATGTTCACTTCAGGTTTGTAGATACCAAACAGTCACAGTTCATAAATACTTGTCTTTCCTCTTTCAGATGCAGTCGATAGCAAGCAAGCAAGCTCGGAGGAAACACAGGAATCTCGAGAGGAAGCAGGATCATCGGTAACATGGAATCAAACAGGATTTCTGGAGACAGCAGAACAATGATACAGAGGTTAGTGTTTCACAGGTGAGTATACGTTACGTCTCGGAATCTTGATACATCAGAGACTCAGGAGACAATGGATCATGGTCTGTTCCTGTTGGAGGCTTGACAATGAACTGAGGCTGTTGTGAGTGTTTTATAGAGCCTGCTGATGAGGCTGCTGATTATGAACAGGTGCAGGTGATTAGTAATCTGGAGAGAGTGAATGCAGGTGTGCCAAAGAGGATTCTGGGACTTGTAGTGTAGAGACAGACGGTGAACGTGACAGAACCAATTTGGTAGAATATATATATATATATATATATATATATATATATATATATATATATATATATATATATATACATATTGCTCTTGCATTCTTTCTTGTGGCTCAGTGACACACCTGAATGAATGGCTCATTAAGTATGCGGGCCCCATTGTCTCCTCAGGTGTGAACCACTAAATATGCATGATGGTGTTGGATCGTTGACGCCCACTCGCATATTGCCTTTCCAAACAGAAAGTGTCTTGCAAAATTTAAATCAATGTATTGTTTTATGTGAATGATAAGGCAGGATGATTTTCAGATCATTTTGAAGAAAAAACTCTAGGCGACAAAATGCATTATTCAGAAGTCTTATTGACACATATTTAGTAAAAGTTGTACGTTTTTAGTTCGTGTAAACAGCCCCTAAAAGTTGGGGAGGAGCCGAAGAATGCCACCATTTAAAAAGTTTTAAAGAGGAATAAGGCAATCGCAAATTTGTGAACATTACGGAGCGAATCAGAATTTTTTTAGGGGGGCTGGGTAGAAATTTAGAGGGGCTGAAGCCCACCTAAAAAAGGGTTAGCCCACCTGTTTAATTACGGAGCATTCAACACCTCAAATGCAGGCAGTAAGCCTTCAGAAGAATGGCAGATTATTCTATAACTATTCTAAAATATTTTAGAGCTATGTGGATTCAACCCACTTTAATTTCCTCATTCGTTTGAAATAAAATTATATTACATGATTAGTTTGTGTAGTTTATATTCGTCTTAGGATAGGCTGTGACAAATATTATGTGCGTTACACTGGTGTAGCATCTGGACCAATCAGACACACACAAATTAGTCATTATATTTAATGAATAATCCAGCAAACTCACTCTCCCAACAAAGGTCTATGAAACTTCCCCCAAAATTTAAATTCTAAATGAAGCTAACACACTGGCAGAACCCAGTGTCCTGTTACAGGACACAATAAGACTTTTTACGACCCCAAAAGGAATTTGCAGAGAGTTGTGAATCTCACTTAATTCTTGCTGAGATTCTGATGCTGAGATATATATAGATTCTATTCTATATATAACCACTAGAGAAATGTATAAACGTATCTAATTTTCCCATCTCATGATTTTCCTTTTATGTGGTTTGGCCTATGTACTCTTTTAAACTCTTTTGGTTTAATATTTCAGACTTGCATACTATGGTTAACCAAAATCATATGTATGGCATGTTTAGACTCTATAAACTCCAATCTTCGTCCCCCATTTGTTAATATACATTACATTTTGCTAACTTTGCGACGCATTAGTATTATAAGAATCTTGAAGATTCATTTGTTAACCCTCTAGGGTCGGCAGTTGCGCCGGCAATACCAGCTCGCTTTTTTTCTTATCAGTGCAAAAGATACTCAAAATACTCTGTTGATTTTGATCTTACATATAAGTGTTGTACATCATTTGATCCTGTTAAGTGTCTATTTTTGTTGTTGTTGTGTATACTCACAATAAAAACAAAGTGTTGTGCTTTTCGCCAAATAAAGAAAAATAAAGTGAAGTGAAGTCCATTCTGAAATGCGTCCGAAAATGCTTGTCACACAGGAACGAGTGATATGTCTTAATAAAGCTTGAATTTGCTTCTTTTAAATGAAGTAATTTATATAAAAAACAAATATCCTATGTTTATTTAATCTGTATGAAAAAAGAGAGATGTCAGTCATTCTCAGTTCAGCTCATTATGGCTCATTATCTGCAAATGTGAACACGCCCACAGAGAAACAGGCAATCCATGCAAACGTGTCAACGGCCACATCAGCTTGATAAAACACATAAAGTTTAATCAGATTAATGTACTTTACGTCATCTTGCTTCGCTGTGAGGAATAATCCTGGGAAATTGACCTCAGAAGTGCTGGTTTAGTTTAATTTCGAGGAGCAACTGATCCAGCTGAGGATTGTGAATGGTAGGCTAAATTCTTTATTCGTAAGTGCTTTGTTCTAATCGCGATATGGAATAGTGTCTGTAAACCCAAAAAGTCTGTTTAAATATGAATCGCGTGTCTGTGTGTGAATGAATGAACTGCATAGATGCACACTGTTGTTTACTACAGCTCGCAAAAAGACTGTTTAAATAGAAATCGTTTGTCTGTGTGTGAATGAATGAACGGCACAGCTGTTGTTTACTACAGCTGTAGTAAACAGCGCGTTTTTACCTAACTATATTGCTATACTGAGATGAGTAAAAATCAACTGAAATATGTTGAAATAAAATGTATTTGTATAAGCAACGTATTAAACTGCAAATTACCATTTATATGCTAATATATCATGTTATATGATATGTTACAGACGAAATATGAATGTTTAGACAAGATTTTGTTGATTAGTTTTGGATAGATTATAAAGTTTTTACTGTAAAAAAAAGACTACTGTCACATCAAATAAGCTTTTGTTTGCCAATTTCTGCTCATGTGTTAAATATATAGTATGGGATGTTTGTCAAAAATAAAGTAGGTATATTGAATTATCAACTAAGATGTTATTATAGTGTTTGTTCCAATATTCAAACTAATGAATCCTTAACTTTGAAGTACGTATGATAAAATGTATACTTTTTACAAAGAAAGATTACACTTGAAACATTGTTACAATTGTAATTGTTGTTGTAATTGGAACCTTTTTAATAAAATAGCAAAAAAATATATTTACTAGGTAAATCTAAACAAAACAAAATCTAAATCTAAATAATTTCATTAAATTATTTTTATTGTGTTCTATTAGTGACAAATTTGGGGTGAGGATACATATTCCCAAACTTTCTGAAAATACAGTATTTGAATCAACTGTACAATTACTAGAAATGTTTACCTTGGATATTATACAATTTGCATGCATACAAAATTTGTGGAAAAAAAAATATTTTTTTTCAAGATGTTTCCAACTCTAACTTCGAACCAATTCTGTTAAATTTTTAACCTTTGAACCAATTCTGTAGAAATAATTATATATTTATTTTTTTTCTTTTGTCCTCACATTCTTTCTTGTGGTAGGCTACCCTCTCAGTGACACACCTGAATGAAAGGCTCATTATGCGGCTCATTATGCAGGTCATTGTCTTCACAGGTGTGAACCACATCATTATTCATGATCACTCACGCCCCCACGCATATTGCCTTTCCAAACAAAAAGTGTCTTACAAAATTTAAATCAATGTATTGTTTTATGTGAATTATTAGGCAGGATGATTTTCAGATCATTATGAAGCAAAAAAATCTAGGCGACAACATCCATTAGTCAAAAGTCTTGTGGACACATATTTAGTATGTGTTTTGTGGCCTTATTTCAGAAACTTTCATTTTTAGTTTTTTCAGTAACCATGCATAAACATTATTCAATACAAACATGTACATACATGTTGAACACATATTATGGTAGCCCTGTGTGTGCTAAATAGAGTGTAATAACACCTTTGCCATTAATATGTTTATAAGCAACTGAAAAAAGCACAAATGTGACCCTGGATCACAAAACCAGTCACAAGTCGCACAGGTATATTTGTGGCAATAGCCAACAATACATTGTATGGGTCAAAATTATCTTTTTTCTTTAATGCCAAAAATCATTAGGATATGAAGTAAAGATCATGTTCCATCAAGATATTTTGTAAATTTCCTACCGTAAATATATAAAACATTTATTTTTGTGAGTGAATGCAGCACAATCGTGAACATAAATGGGCAATTTTAAAGATGATTTTCTCAATGTTTCGATTTTTTTGCACTCTCATGTTCCAGATTTTCATATAGTTGTATCTCGGCCAAATATTGTCCTATCCTAACAAACCACACATCAATGGAAATCTTATTTATTCAGCTTTCATATGATGTATAAACATCTCAAGGACCCCAAAAATACCTCAGACCCCAGAGGGTTAACCTGTTAACCTTTGCCAGTGCACCAGCGCACTGAAGCGTTTTTTTTTTAAATAGTTCAAAGTTACTATCAGATTAATGTTATTACCTTGACAAACTATACATCATTAAAAAGAAGACTCAAGTTTCAGTATATGACCACTATTGTATTCTGAGAAACTTATAGTGACAGTTATGTCTTAATTTGTATCAGGAGTTATGAAATGAAAAAATGAGTCGATACCTTTAATATGAATTATGACTGTAAGACGCTCCCATTCAGAAAAAAAACTCTTGTGCTGTCGTCATGACAGCGCTTGACAAAACAACGTCCCTCAGGGCTTTTAGCTCAAAAATGTGCAGATATGGAGAAATATTGATAGATTCTCATAGGTTTACATCAGATTTCTATAGACAGGAATAATATTTATTGAATTTATACCCAAACGCGTCGATGTAATTATTATGAGCGCTGGATACTCTGATGTACTGTGTTTTCAATCCATACCAGCAGCCTGAGGTCGCCCTATGCACAGTATAGTCCATATATCGAACATATGAAGAAGTGCCATAATCATGTGACATTCCAGGAAGTCCCTGACACATACAAAGCTAACAGAGATCGCTGTAACATGCAGATAAAGACGTTTTGAAGACAATAAACATGTTTGCAATGATATTTGATTTACCTGTGTTCTTCGAGCCATGTCAGGTATTTTCATAATAATAGATTATATTTATAATGTAATGCTAATCGATATAGACTTTATCATCGTGCAGAATACTATAAAATAATATATTTTATAGTATTCTAATTTTATAGTATTCTGATTCTGAAAAATCAGATCACAGAAGATTATTTAAAACACTTGACTTGCGCTATAAAGTAAGTTTGGAGCACAAACATGGTTTTAATCTCATAAATTGTAGTGTATTGATGGTGTGCTAAGCTAACCCTAGCCCTAGGTGCACCTGCCATCTAGCTGTTATTTTTATGAATTTGTTTAAATAGGAATGCTTACTGAAATGTTTCTTTATTCAAGAAGGGCATTTGATACAGTTTCAAATGTGAAGTGAGAACTTTGATAAAAGAAATTAGGGATTGAAACAGTGTGAATAGCCAGTCGTTAGTAATTATAATGCAGACAAAAGAAAAGCATATTTAGAGCCATAACCAGGCCGGAGAGGTGTGAATGTGTGCAGGGGAGACACAGACTGAATGGGGCTCGTTTGCACCACAAAACAATAGACAATAGACTGAATGCTGGATGCTTAGAAGATGACTAAACATCAGTTGCATTTTAGAGTCTAATCAAAATAAAGTCATATGACCTGATCTTGAAAAACATTTAACTAAATACAGAGTTTTAGACTTATCATCTTCAGATTTTAAATATAACATGGTCAGACATGTGGCTTTAGCTGCAGTGCATTTCTAGATTGATACAATGCCAACTTAGCCTATAACAGGGGGGAGGATCAACCAAAACAGTGACGGCAGAAACTCTGCCAAGGGAAAGACACGGGCTCACCGCAGGGAGCCGTACCGTGGAAAAATACACATATGGGACCGCCGTAGGGATCACAACATATGGACCCAGCCTAACACAAGTTCCACCAACGCATACGAGTGTGGTAGGCCTAGCATAGGATGCTCCGCCACATCCGAAGCTGGAGGAGCTCAACAGGTTCTGACGAAGGGGAACTCAACTGGAGCAGAATGGTGCACGTATCCAGTCCATAGGAGGGGAATGGCGCAGCAAGCCGGCACATCGAGCGGGGCTACGGTGTTAGCTGGCTTCTATGTGAAGAGAGCACATGGGAAGCAACTGGCTCGACACGTAGGCTATAGAATCTAGCGAACGTGTTAGGTGTCGCCCAGCCCGCAGCTCTACAAACATCTGTAAGCGAGGCACCTTGTGCCAACGCCCAGGAGGCGGCTACACTCCGAGTGGAGTGAGCTTGCAATCCCGGGGGACAAGGTACACCTTGGGGACTCATACGCCAAGATGATGACATCCACTATCCAGTGGGCCAACCTCTGCTTTGAGACAGCCTTTCCCTTCTGCTGGCCTCCATAACAGATGAAGAGCTGATCTGAGGTCCTGAGGCTTTGCGTTCTATCAACATATATCCGTAGGGAATGGACTGGAGAGAGAAAAGCCAGAGCTGGGTCTGCCTCCTCCGGGGGCAGCGCTTGCAGGTTCACCACTTGGTCCCGAAAGAGAGTAGTAGGAACCTTGGGCACATATCCAGGCCGGGGTCTCAGTACAACATGAGAGTTAGCCGGCCCGAACTCCAGGAAGCATCTGAGGTCGAACCTCCGCGTCCCGTCCAGGAACCAGACATGGAGTGTCCAGACCTCTGCGTCACGGCGCGGGTGCTATATGGTGCTCTAGCGTCGCGGGTGCCATATGGTGCCCGTCACTGAGAGAGGAGGTCCTCCCTCAGAGGGATGGGCCAGGGAGGGGCTGTCAAGAGGAGTATGAGTTCGGGGAACCAGGACCGGTCGGGCCAATAAGGGGCGACTAGCAAGACCTGCTCCTCTTCCTCCCTGACTTTGCACAGTGGCTCACTGGGGGAAACGCATACTTGCGGAGGCCCCAAGGCCAGCTGTGTGCCAGGGCGTCCAAGGGTCCCCTCGGTCAGGGAATAAAACAACTGGCAATGGGACGAGTCTGGAGAGGCAAACAGATCTATCTGTGCGGCCCCGAAGTGGTCCCAGATCAGCTGGACCGTCTGGGGATGGAGTCTCCACTCTCCTCTGACCACAAACTGTCATGAGAGCGCATCGGCGGCACGATTGAGCAGGCCGGAGATACGAGTGGCACGACGCAACCTCAGATGCTTCTGACTCCATAGGAGGAGGTGACGGGCGATTTGCGACATGCGACAGGAGCGTAGACCACCTTGATGGTTGATGTACGCAGTGTCCGCAGTGTTGTTCCTACGGACCAGTACATGCTTGCCGAGCAGCGACGTTTTGAAGCGTCTCAAGGCAAGGTGCACTGCAAACAACTCAAGGCAGTTGATGTGCCAATGCAGTTGGGGGCCTGTCCAGATCCCCGCTACTGCATGCCCGTCGAATGTGGCCCCCCAGCCGGTGTTGGAGGCATCTGTGGAGACCACAGCATGTCTGGACACCTGTTCTAGGGGCACTCCGGCCCGGAGAAACGAAGGCTCTAACCACAGTTTTGCGGCAGGCTGGGGTGATTCTCACCCAGAATGTGCCGCTGTGCCATGCCCCCCTCGGGACTCGGTCGTGAAGCCAGTGCTGAAGCGGTCTCATATGAAGCAAACCGAGCGGTATTGCTATGGCTGCGGCTGCCATATGCCCCAGGAGCCTCTGAAAATGTTTCAGTGGAACCGCTACTCTGCTCTTAAGCGTACTCAGACAGGTCAGCACCGACTGGACACGTTCCTCTGTGAGGTGTGCTGTCTGTTGGACCGAGTCCAGCTCCATACCGAGAAAAGAGATCCTCTGCACGGGGGCGAGTTTGCTCTTTTCCCAGTTGACCCGAAGACCCATATGTTGGAGCAACACATCCCTGTGTTCGCACAACTGTTCTCGGGACTGAGCTAGTATCAGCCAGTCGTTGAGATAGTTGAGGATGCGAATGCCTCACTCTCTCAAAGGAGCAATGGCTGCCTCCGCGACTTTCGTAAAGACGCGGGGAGACAGGGCCAGCCCGAAGGGTAGGACATTGTACTGATAAGCTCGACCCTCGAACGCGAAACGCAGGAATGGCCTGTGTCACGGCAGGATGGAGACATGAAAGTACGCGTCCTTCAGGTCGACCGCTGCAAACCAATCTCGGGGACGGACACATCGAAAGATGTGTTTGTGCGTTAACATCTTGAACGGGAGCTTGTGAAGCGTTGCAGGTCCAAGATTGGTCGTAACCCACCTCCTTTCTTGGGTACAATGAAGTATGGGCTGTAGAAGCCTGACTTCATATCGGATAACGGAACCGGTTCTATCGCATCCTTCGCCAGTAGGACTGCGATTTCCGCACGCATAACAGGGGCACATTCGGTCAGTACTGAAGTGTACACAACGCCGCTGAACTGAATCGTGTAGCCGAGTCTGATGGTATGGAGGAGCCAGCTGGACGGGCCAGGATGCTCTCTCCAGGCTTCCACAAACCGGGACAGAGGAACCAGAGGCACCACAGACGTACCCGGAGTGGGGCAGTGGGTGTAGGACAGGGACCTGGCTCGGAAGGCCCGGAGGCGGCCCGAAGCAAGGTCTGATTGTGCGAGGCAACACTTACCTGACTCCACTGGTCGGCAGGGGTTACAGGAGAAGACGTAATCGGGTCCTCGGAGCGTACCCGGCTGCCGGGTGGCGACACAAGATGGGACCGTGGGGTGCAAGGCTTTACAGGGTCGCACACCGCCAGTCTGACCTTCTTGGGGCCCAGGAACAGAGGAATTCGCTCTTGTGACAATTGGGGTACCACTGGACTCCGGAGAGCCAGTGGCGGAACGGTAAACACCTGAAGAGCTCGTTCCTCCGTCCCCGGGCAGCCTGTATCAGGGACACTTAGTCTTACAGTTGCCACCTGGCTTGGCAGTGACTGATACAGGCTGGGCGGCCTGCCTGCGGCTCGCACTACGCTGAGGCCTGGGTGAAGGCTGCTGCTGTAGGCCAGAGGGAGTGGAAGCGGCGGCAGGGGGACGCCCTCGGCGACGAGTAGGTGGAGGAGCTGCCACCAGCGGCGGGGTGATGGCAGCAGCGGGATTGCCTCTGACCCTGGGTGGTAGAGAACTGTTTGGTGCAGAGGATTGCCTCTGCCCCTGGGTGGTAGAGAACTGTTGGGTGCAGCTCTCCACCGCGTCGCCGAACATCCCAACCTGGGAAATTGGGGAGTCCAGGAACTGAACCTTGTCCGCATCCGATAATTCAACCAGATTGAGCCAACTATGGCACTCCTGGACCACCAGGGTGGATATCACTAGGCCGATCACGCAAGCCGCAACGCTTGTGCTCCGGAGAGCCAAGTCAGTTGCGGTGCGGAGCACTGGTGAGCGCACGGCCTAGACTACCCTCGTGCATGTCCATGAGTGCTTTGGCCTGGTAGACCTGAAGCAACGTCAGGGTATGCAAAGAGGAAGCGGCTTGCCCACAGGCTCTGTACGCTCTATCCGTAAGAACAGACGAGCGACCACAGGCCTGAGGGGGGAAACGAAGATCTCCCACCCAGTCCGCAGAGGCCGCCGGGCGCAGGTGCGCCGCGACAGACCGCTCGACTGGGGGAATAGCCTCGTAACTCTTCACCAGTCCTCCGTCAAGGGTAGTGAGGGGGGGAAAACTCTCCAGGTCGCTTCTGGCAGTAAAAGGTGCCATCCACGATCTAGTAAGCTCTCCATGCACTTCGGGAAAGAAGGGCACTGGGGCGGCAGTGGGACATGGTGGAGGGTTCCACTCTAGCCCGACAGCCTCGGCGGCCCGTTTCAGCATAGCTGACAACTGAGGAGCTGGCTCGGGCAACGTTACACTCCTCGAAGGGGATAACGCAGCCGAGTCGTCATCTCCAAAGGTCAGCTCACCCTCCAATGCTGCGATCAGCATCCTGTCCTCTGGGGGAGCCGCGAGTGAGACATCTAGTCGGTCCATTACAGAGGGACCAGTGCTCTCAGCAGGGGGCTCCACTGATATCGGTGTGATGGAGGAGTGAGGAACCCACAGGGAATGGTTACCGGGCGGAAAAAGACACAAACGCACACAGCGCGCCATTGCGCGCATTGGCTTGTTCAAGCATGCTCGAAGAAGATAGGCTCCCTAGCATGATGCCATTTCGTTGGACGTCGACTACGTCTGACGTTCTCGACTGAAAGGGAACTTCTGTTTTCGCACAGGCGCAGTGAGGGAAAAAACACTGAGTTTAGGGCAATTGGTTCGTAGCTCTGCTTCAACTGTGCGATATAGTCACGAGGAGCGACCAAAATTTCTAACATGCCAGAAATTCATCCGATCATCCGATTGCCGGTCAGGAGAGGTTAATTGCCTCTCGTTTCCCCCTGTACACTGCACGAACTTAAGATACACAGATGAAAAATAGGTGCAAACAGAATACGATTGTTACGTTTTGGTTGAAGCAGAGGAGGAGGCAGGATCCATGTTTATGTTTACTGTGGCGAGCAGGACGAGGCTGAGGGCCGCGAGAGAACGGCGCGAGGCCGGTGGCATGATTACTGATGAGCGACACCTGTGAGACGCACTGGTCTTGTAGGCCATCTCTCACGGAGGAGCACGAATTTCCTTAGCAATGCTAAAACACACATCAACCGAACACTTGTTTAGCGTTCATGTAAACACTACATTCAGATTCACCAATGGGAATGAATTCAGTTAGATTGAAACAAAAGGTGTGCATGTAAACAATGAATGGCAATTCCAGTAAGCAAAAGCCGAATCCAAAAGCCGAACATTTTGGATGATCTCGACGGTCAGACATGTCCGGGAAAAAGAGGATGGTAACCCCTACTACTCAGCTTTCTCCACAGAGCAAGAGCCTGTTAGCTTAGCTTCCAAAAAAAGATGGCTGACATTATTTGTACATTCTGTGAGTGAGATCCCACCCCTTATGGGCGGGTTGAAAACATGCGGAACTAGCTCCTACTACTGGCTGTAGTTTCTAGCCTCTGGCCAAAAAATCCTCCGATGACGTAAAATGACGATTTTTGCGTCATCTGAGGATTTTTTCCAGACAAAAAATACATAAATCTCTCATCTCAGGGGGATATGAGGGAGGGAAGCACGGTAATTCGAAAATACTATAGGTTTTCTACTGATACAAAGCTTAATGCTAAATGCTGAAGTATCCCTTTAATTATGCACACCCTCTGGGCCAATATGAACTAACAAAGTAAGGTGGCTATATACTACACCCCATCAGTTATATTTAGTTCTATACTGCCACCTGTTGGCGCAGTTGTGTAACTAAAGCCGGGGACACACTTAACCACTGTAAGGCCGATCATGAATGTAATTTGATACTTACGACTGATCATGTGTGACTCCGGCATTTGAGAACAACTTTTGTTATCAAGATCATGAGAAAATATTAAGTCATGATAACGTGAAAACAAATTCAAAGTTCTGGCATGAAATTCTAGATGGCGCAGGCTAACAGGTCTTTTAACTCACCTGTCCATAATCACATCGTTATCTATAGGGCGCGCAGACGATTGGTTCCTGCCGTATCAGTAGCCAATGAGCTGCTCAACCTTCAAATACTTGGGTAGCATTTGCCTTAGCAGTGCAGCACGCTTTCATAAATCCTCTGAAATTCAATATATAAGATAAGTGCATAGGTTTTTAAGCTATATCACTATGCGTTTTGCATAGTCTGCTTCATCAATTCCCTATGAACTAAGCATTTACAATTTTTAAATCATGTGTCATGTCAACAGTCCTTATTTAATGCTTAGAGTGAATTACTAATATTGGCAACTAGACAATATGCATTTAAAATGTATGCAGCAGCAAGCAGGCAATATAAGGATACAGAGACAAGCTTTGCCGAACTCTTAAGTTAAATATGTTTTTGTTTGTATACACATATCTAACAGAGCTACAGCAATTCCTAGAATTTGTACAGCAGCAACATCAGATTGCAATGTAAGCGAATATCAACAGCATTAGAACACTAGCAGATGTTGCGGTTAAGTAGACACTGTACATGTTTGTTAATTTGAGTCCATGTGTCGGCTAATGAGTCGATCATGAAATGTAAACATTACCATGATTTAAAATGCAAAAATAATGTATTTACCTTATTGTATTTGTATTTACTTAGAGGTACACGAGCAGCTGCATTTTCAGCAGAATTATATTTGGGCACATACTATTTCATAACTATAGGAAGAACATCGATATATGCTAATGTCGGATACCTTTTCGTATTAGACATCACTGCTCACACATAGAATGATAATTGTCATTTCAACTTACCTAGAGCGTGCCAAGGCAGTTTCCATGTATTTCTCAAACGAAAAGCAAGCAGTGATCACAGCAGCTTGAGTTCTTACCAGAACCAGGAAGTATGACCATATTAGCCCCGTTCTGTCAACACTGCATTGGCTCCCTATTAAACATCGTATAAATTTTAAAATATTGCGGATTACTTACAAAGCACTAAATGGTTTAGCTCCGCAGTACTTGAGCGAGCTCTTAACGCATTATAATCCTTCACGTCTATTGCGATCTCAAAATTCCGGCCAGTTGATAATACCTAGAATATCAAAATCGACTGCTGGTGGTAGATCCTTTTCCCATTTAGCACCAAAACTTTGGAACAGTCTTTCTAACATTGTCCGGGAAGCAGACACACTCTGTCAGTTCAAAGCTAGACTAAAAACACATCTCTTTGACCTAGCATACAGATAACACATTATAGACTTTTATAATTCAATGTTAGGCTGCATAGATTAGATCAGCCAGAACCGGGAACACTCCCCATAAATCCTGATGTACTCGTTACATCAGAAAAAGAATGGCATCTACGCTAATATTAGTCTCTCTGTTTATCCCGAGGTTTACCGCAGTCCGCCGTATCCAGGCCGTATCCAGATCTGATGAAGGACCTGTGCCTGGACGCAACGACAGCACAGTCCTGAAGTGTTAACTAGTCTCTCCCCTGTGAAGGCCTCCTTCCCCTCCCTCTACCTCTCTACAGATAAAGCATTGTCAGGATAATTCCGGTTCACGTGGCTACGCGGAAGTGATAAAAATTATGTATTATACATTTTAAGGCCAGACAAATAGTTTGTTGTGGGTTGATTTGTAGGGAAGGACCACATGCCTGCGCACATATATTCAAACGCGCATACCTATAGACTGAACTCGTAATACGCATGTGCACGCGTTCTCACAGGTTCTCATTTTTAAAGTTTGCGTAGAGAGAATTTAAAGAGATTTCTGTTACAACGGTGTTGTTTTAGCGGCCCCTAAGTTGATAACTAATCATCGTTGCGACGGAAGTTAGTTAATCCAATCCAATTAATTAATCCAAACTAAATTTAGCTGGACAATAACTTTATTCTAGAGCTGCTATAAAGCCAAAACAATCTCTGTTACTTTAATTTCCTATTATCACTGTAAAGCTGCTTTGGAACAATCTACATTGTTAAAAGCGCTATATAAATGAAGATGACTTGACTTGACTTGATGCTGTATCATTTTGGCAAACGCTCCACCGGGTATGTGTGTGTAGCGACTGGGCTATTTGAATCATTCATTCGTTTGGCCTGAATTAACAAATTCAGACTCTCTGTGTTTTCTAAGCACATTCCTTCCCAAAACGTTCTTTGCTAAGCTTACTAAAGCTTGTAAGCTCCTGACCCCCCCCACAATTACAAATCATACGCCGGCTCCAGAGAGACTGGAGCAAATGGACTTTTACGACACTAATTGCACCTCAGATACACTCCAGAACCTGAAACTAACATTCCTCTCTGCACCAAAGAGATAACGAAACTTTCTATGTGACATACACACACATACACACACACACACAAACATCCTTTGTGTGTTATTCAGGATAGAAATAATTATGATTTTCTAGTGTTTAGCTCTGAAATTTATTTTTGAAGAATGTTTCTCCCAGTGGAATTGCATCCCGTAACCCGATCTCACGGAGCAGGTCATAAAGTTTGACCACCAATGTTTCAGCGGCTCATCAAGCTCCTCTGCTAGAGAGATAACGGAAAGCCAACATTCGGACGCACACACATACACAAACTTTGAATATTAAACTTAGAATATAAGCATGTCATATGTATCTCCTATACTCCTGTTTACCAGACAGGTTATATTCACTTCGTTTATGACGTTTATTTGAATGAACAAACCTTAAATGTGTGTAATTATGCATATCTTATGTAACTTGGTGCTCCTATAATCTTCATATGACAAGTTTCATATCTCTGTAATCCTTGCAATCTAACAGAGTCGAATTTCGATAGCAGAATGCAGTAATGTACATTGTTTTACACATTTCATATGTCTTGAGCAAATCGTCTCAAATTTGATATCCCTCATGACTCACTCGAGTGGGCGTTGTCTGTCAAGACAAAGAAAAATCTTCCCGCCCGAGATGCTCTAAGATGATTGGTCTGCGTACGCAAAGTAGGTGTACATTAAGTCTTTCCATAAGAAGACCGAGCTAGAGTTCTTCGGAGAGCACTTTTACGAACCCTCTTCGTCAGCGAGAAGATCCATATGGCTCCCTTTTTGGGAGCGTTCTCCGTTTTTCTTTTTCTTTAAGTCTTTTCTTTATTTTCGTCTTCGGACTCTCCCTACGTTCAGCGAAGCAAACGTAGCCGGCAACCTCAACTTTAAAGAGACTTGAACATCCCGCGGCCGCGCTCACCGAAGCAAGCCCTGCTTTCTTAAAGGGACACTCCACCCATTTGCATTAAGCTTTGCATTGTTAGAAACCCAGTCATACTATTGAATGGTCGTGCAACACTCTCTCATTTTCCCCTGAGACGGGAGAAATCCGTTATTTACCTCTTACACTTCCTCCTACAATGACGCAAAAATCGTCATTTTGCGTCATTGTAGGAGGAAGTGTAAGAGGGGGGGATTTCTGTTGAGACTACAACACTCGTTCCTCATCTTTCCCAGGGGGCGGGACCCGCTCACGCTACAGACCTATTACAGATCAGTGGGTGGGACTTTACTCTCTGAAACTGAAAGCAATATCCTCCATCTTGTTTGAAGCTAAGCTAACAGGCGCTGTGGAGAGGAGACAGATGTAAAGTTATGACAATAGCGGAGGAGAGTGCTCAATATGATATAGAAGAAGAGGATTTCGGAAGTCTGATGCTTGAATCAGGTGTTTGTGGCTACCTTTACAAGCCGCATTATAGCGAAGAGCTGCCGAGGCAGAGGACCTGCCTGCCGCGGACGAGGAGCCCGGACTGGCTCGAGTTAGGGCGGACTGGTGGCGCCGGTGATCTCACTATGCAACTACGAACCGCTACGAACACAGAGGTAGAGTCCGTCTGCGGCAAATAATTTCAACGATGACAATTTCTCCTGGACGAAATCTCTGAATCAGACGAGGACACGGACGTTTGTGCTGTGAACTATCCTAGTTTCGCACCGCATATGTTCTGACTGAACATCCAGGTACCATGCAATAATTCACCTTTTCGAAAAAAATACAAACGAGGAGTAATGCACTAATGAGTTCGCCAACTAACTAGACATTTTGTGTGAAATGAATTTCAAGCTCTGGTGGTAGCTAGCCTTGTAGACGGAAGAGTGATTTCTCTTATTTAGGCAGATATGCGCTTTCTGGATTAGTGGGAGTTGGCTTGCAGAGCTGTGCAATGTGGTGCATTGTGGGAGTTGTTGTCTTTCATACAAATGCGTCCTGAAGTTATTTTTTGTCTTTCCTCGGTCACGAAGGCACCAAATTCAAAATTTATTTTACATTTCGACTACATATATGACCCACTTTAAATAAAAAGCAATGTTCAAATGGGTGGAATGCCCCTTTAAAGAGACACACGCACGACTCTGCGTTCTTCAGCAACAAAGAGAACCATTTTGCAAGATAAGTTTATTGAACTTTTAATGTAATCTGATTTCTTGTTGTCTCTCAAAGGTTACCTGGTCTGTGATTTTACCTAACTGTGATCTTTCTTTGATCGCACATGTTAGTTTCACTTTCTCTCATCTCTCTCTCTCTCTCTCTCTCTCTCTCATTTTCGTTATTCGTTTAGTCTTGTATTTGTTTACGTGTCCTGTACATACATATTTACTCGTGTAAATTTTAGTATTTTGTATTCCTTAGTTCAATGTATTAGTCCAATTATTAAAATTCCATATATCCTTGATTGCATCTGTCTTAAATGCTCATAATTACGAAGTCAGTGATTTGTTGATCTTAAGCTACATGCTTTATCTTGTTACGATTTCAGTAACCTAATTTTATAAACACAGAGAGTTGGTTTTTTTCAAGGCCAGAAAAAATACTCTTTCTTGCGTTTGTAAGAAGGATAATTTTACTTGAAGATTTGATAAGTTAATCTTACGTTAATGTTTGCTGGACAAACAGATTGTTTGATAACTAAATTAATTCCATTGAAAGTTATCCCATAACTTCGATTTTAAATAAGATTATTGATATATGAATGAGGAATTATAATTCGTTGTGATTGGTTATTCATATATACATATCGATCTAGTTTCAGTTTCGATAAATTAATGTAACTGTAATATGCAAAATATTAATCATATTCATGATTAATTATTAAAATTCCCTATAGTTCATTTGAGCTAATGTTAAATGTACTACTAATGCCAGTGCGGTTACATGTGTGTGCGCAGGAGAACATCAGTCATTTTCGTTTGCGGCGCGTTTTTGCAGCGGTGGGCGTTTCAATCACGGACATGTTGTTGATCTTGAGTGGTGGCCATCAGAGTTGTTTATTATAAGTTAGAATCACTCACTAAATGTTTGCGGTACATTTCTATTCTCTTGGTGGAGACACTGCTACACAGCATCTGCATTAAGCACCATCACTAAATTCTGGGAACTTTCTGGGTTTCTGGGCATTCATGTTTAAAATATTAACCTTTGCTTTAATAACGAAACATCAAACATGCCTTGTTTAAGAAAGATGTTTTACAGTCTTGCATTTAATGCAGGAGTAAAATACTAGCATTACAGCAGCAGATATGCATATTAAGATACAGCAGCAGCAAGCCTTTTACGTAAGGTTACTGCAACTAAGCATAGTGGACATGAGAAAATGTTCATGAGAAAATGTATAGCCATTTAACTGGGGATTTATTACTTTATTTACCAACTTCCAATAACACTTTTCCAAGGCTGATGTTTTCATTTACTTGTGTGTGTTCGGGCTTGGCTCAGCTGAATACATTTTAGTCATGCTCTATTATTCATCCATTGTCCAAATGACTCCTATTTTGACCAAATGACCTATTTATGAGGGTTTGACAATGACGAATATCAAATGATGCCAAATCATCAAACTATTTGCTCAGGTGTTTTTTTTTTCTTTTTCTTTTTTTCTCATCTCTATTAGCCTGCAACGTGTTATCATTTGTGAAAACCACACATAATGCACGTTCTAATTGGATATGTTTGAGCTTTTTTGCTCTGGCACACATAGTCATAGGCCACTAGAGTAAGGGAACCTAGGTGGTTTGTGGTAATTTTCCCATTCAAATAAGTTGCCACTGTCAGCACAGGCGGTTTGAGTTCCGCGTGCTCGAAATGGATGACACGAGCTGTTTATTCTAATGGTGATGTGGACATGTTCCAAAATCGCAGGTTAGGTGGCCAAATTGCCCATTGGCTCTGTATGGACGCCTCTGGGGGTGCCAATGCACTGCGTGGCAGGCCATCAAGTGCTTAAGGAGCCCCCTAACTACCTATTCTTCACCATAGTCCTCCTCAGTACCACGAAGTGCCTATTCTGACCCCTAACCACCTAAACTTCACCAATGTCTTCCTCATTGCCACGAAGTGCCTATTGTGCCCCCTAACCACCTAAACTTCACCATAGTCTTCCTCATTGTCCACAAACTGCCTATTCTGACCCCTAACCACCTATCCTCTTCCTCATTGCCACAAAGTGCCTATTGTGCCCCCTAACCATCTAAACTTCACCATAGTCTTCCTCATTGTCCACGAAGTGCCTATTCTGACCCCTAACCACCTATCATCTTCCTCATTGCCACGAAGTGCCTATTGTGCCCCCTAACCATCTAAATTTCACCATAGTGTTGTTTTTGGTGGCCTGTTTTAATTTTAGTTTTAGTCTACCTTTATGAAAAAGAAGTTTATTCAAGTGTGCTATTAGTATACCTTTTAAACTAAAAATAAGAAAGTATACTTTCAGTCTACTTTTTAATCTGAATATGAAAATAGAAAGAGAAGAGACCATTTCGGATGGGAGGTAATTAAAGGGGGGTTAAATAGATTTCACTTTCTGTAATGTTGCTGTTAAAGCATTTACAAAACTGCAAAGTTACAACACGCAAAGTTCAAGCATGGAAGATTTAATTTAAAGAGATTGCTTTGTAAGGACTACAATGATGCTGAGAGGGACTGTGCTGCATTCCTTCCAGATAAGTGGCATCACAAACCCTAAAGTTACATAAATCCAGCTCCCGGAATATGATTTATAGCATATTGAGACAGAATGAGCTAATGAATGACTAGAAGATAACTACGCATAAGCTACATAATTCATCAACTAACCATCCGGAAATGGGGTCTACATGTTGACGCTTCTGAGTCTCTCCATCTTTGTCTGACTCAGTTTGAATGTAAAGCTAGAAGTTTTGAAATTGTCTGTGAGAGGTAATCAAAGCTGCAAAACGAGCTGTTGAAACTCCACCCCCTGTGCCGGGAGCAGCAGCCCGACTGCATCCAAAGGGACAGACAAAAACTATGCACTTTACTCACCCTCGATGACAATTCCAGCATAGTACTGTATATGAAAATATCTTTGAGGCATTCCAAGTCAAACCCCTCACACACACCCTGGGGACACTGGAGACCCAACACACATTGATTTCATAATTGTAGACAAGGAAGGAACAACCGGCCGTGATCAGGATGGGAAATAAAGGAATCTGAAAAGAATAGCGAAACATTATAAACAAATACTGCAGAAATATAAGCTTTTAAGGTGTAGGGAGCCACGCCTTCAGTGATATACAGTCTAGCTGGATTGAGCAGAGCGACTAATTTACATGATCACTGTTAGAGGAGGCAGGGTGATGGATAAGGGTTGCTGAAGGGCAGAGCCACCTGAAGACTAAAGTGTGTAGCTATAGCATTGCATAGGTCAGGAACAGTGGTGGAAAGTAACTAATTACAAATACTTTCGTTACAGTACTTGAGTAGATTTTTAGATTTTTTCTACTTTCTTGAGTATAATTAAATTGTGGTACTTTTACTTTTACTTGAGTAGAATTAAAATAAAGTATTCAACTTCGCTACATTTATTTTTCACCAAAAGTACAGAGTACTTCGACAAATTTAAGGTGCCGACGGAGCAACAGAGCGAGCTTACATTTCACAAACACTTTTCAAACGACTGCGTGCGGTGGAGGCTGAGCCCTCAGCCCTGCGCTTCAGCCAATAACAGACAGTTCTGAAGCGCTTCAGCCAATAACAGACAGGTCTGACTCGGGTGCAAAACCAATCAAAACTTCCAGTTCAGCTGGGGGGCGGGGCGTTCAAACCGCGCTTTGACATTCAATCACTGGCGCTCGTGTTTAGAATCCGTATTGCTAACGTTTCAATATTTTATTGAATATAAGTGAGCTATGCTCATATTCTGATTTTAAAATGTAATTGTGGCAACTCCTGAAATGGGTCATCCCATTGATATTACCAGAGCATTGAGCAGTTGAAGTAAATAAAAAAACTCGGCTCATAACATGGACACCGTTATTGCTTGGACGGAGCAAGAACAATGTAAGTGTCTTGAAAACATTAACACAGTTCAACTGAAAGGTAAAGCTCGCCCTCTTTAACAATACAGTTAAACTAAATGTACGAAGCAAACTTTGTACAAAGCTGAAAAACCCTCAACAACAGTGAAATAAGATCGCATGATTTGTCTGTCAATCAGATGCAGCAATAGTAGGCTCCCAGCACATTTTCGGTAGAACGAAAAAAAAGAGCATTTAATTTAACGTTAACCATACCCCACTTAATTTTTTTATTTTTTTTTTACTGGCACTTTTTTATTCATACTACATCTCTCTTTTTTTATCGGACCTTTCAATTAACCTTTTTTGCTTTCAATTATGAAATTATTCAAATAAAAACATTCAAATGATCTTACCTGGACTTACTTTTAAAGATTAGTAATACAACATTTTCTCTTGACAACAGGGAAAGTTAGTATGTTTGCTTAGCATACCGTCAAAAACTACAATTTATGAGTTTAATATCATGTTTTGCTTCAAAAATCAAAATGACTTGAAATTACTTCTGTGGTTTCATGTGGGAGAATATATTATTTTATTAAATTCTATAATACAGGCTATGTTGATTAGCATTGCATTAATGGGTTAGTTTACCCAAAAATGAAAATTAGACCATGATTTACTCACACATAATTAATATAAATGTCCTAGCTCCTCCAAGTTTTATGATGGCAGTGAATGGCTGGAAAAAAATTTAAAACCCAAAAAAGTGCATCCATTCATGATAAAAAAATAAATAAAATAAAAATACTCCACATTGCTCCAGTGGGTTAATAAAGGCCTTCAGAAGCGAAGCCATGGGTTTTTGAAAAATACCCATATTTATAACTTTATAATCTAAAATAACTAGCTTCCGCCAGACGATCGTACGCATAGCCTACTAAGCAAATTGACTTGCGCCACAAGAGTAACCTGTGACACATGTAATGATGTAGAATGTAGGAGTATCGTAAGCTTAGACGCCTCTCGTGGTTTAAACAAATAGGGCTGTGCAACAAACTGAAGCTCCTCTTCTATAATATATATACGTTGTGCGTCGAGTCAGGGGTTAGTCTTCCACCGTAAATCGATGCGTATGGTCGGTCGTCTGGCTGAAGCTAGTTATTTTAGATTATAAAGTTATAAATATGGGTATTTTCCTTACACAAACACATGACTTCACTTCAGAAGGCCTTTATTAACCCCCTGGAGTAAAAGTGGAGCACTTTTATCATGGATGGGTGCACTTTTTTGGGCTTCAAAGTTTTTCTAGCCATTCACTGCCATTATAAAGCTTGGAAGAGCCAGGACATTTTTTAATATAACTCTGATTGTATTCATCTGAAAGAATAATGTCATATACACCTAGGATGGCTTGGGTGAATAAATCAGGGGTTAATTTTCCTTTTTTGGTGAACTATCCCTTTAAAGACATACATCATTCTTATGAAAATACCTAAGATATCGCTATCATGTGTTTGTCTTCATGTTTCTTCAGTCAAATGTCTCTATTTGCATGTTATTATATCGATATCTTTGCGGATGATGTTGTCGTGTTGGCCTCATCAGACCAGGACCTCCAGCATGCACTGGGACGGTTTGCAGCCGAGTGTGAAGCGGCTGGGATGAAAATCAGCACCTCCAAGTCCGAGGCCATGGTTCTCAGTCGGAAAAGGGTGGTTTGCTCGCTTCAGGTTGGTGGAGAGCTCCTGCCTCAAGTGGAGGAGTTCAAGTATCTTGGGGTCTTGTTCACGAGTGAGGGAAGGATGGAACGGGAGATTGACAGGCGGATCGGTGCAGCTTCTGCAGTAATGCGGTCCCTGTACCGGTCTGTCGTGGTAAAGAAGGAGCTGAGCCGCAAGGCGAAGCTCTCGATTTACCAGTCAATCTACGTTCCTACTCTCACCTATGGTCATGAGCTGTGGGTCATGACCGAAAGGACAAGATCCCGGATACAAGCGGCCGAAATGAGCTTTCTCCGCAGGGTGGCTGGGCGATCCCTTAGAGATAGGGTGAGAAGCTCGGTCACTCGGGAGGAGCTCAGAGTAGAGCCGCTGCTCCTCCACATCGAGAGGGGTCAGTTGAGGTGGCTCGGGCATCTTTTCCGGATGCCTCCTGGACGCCTTCCCGGGAAGGTGTTCCGGGCATGTCCCACCGGGAGGAGACCCCGGGGAAGACCTAGGACACGCTGGAGAGACTATGTCTCCCGGCTGGCCTGGGAACGCCTCGGTGTCCCCCCGGAAGAGCTGGAGGAAGTGTCTAGGGAGAGGGAAGTCTGGGCATCCCTGCTTAGACTGCTGCCCCCGCGACCCGGCCCCGGATAAGCGGTAGAAGATGGATGGATGGATGGATATATCGATATTGGCATTTCCTGAAACGTCATAAGTGAATCACTTCTATGAATCTCACTTGTGGACTTTCTGCACGAGGTATGAATCAGTGTGTACTGGGCTTCCAGTATGAATGAAACAGAATTGACATGAGAGTGTTTAGCGATCCATATCGCTATCATCTCCCCATTTTGGGTAAAAATAGAAAAATAATACTAAAGTACTTTGTAACGAAGTTACTTGAATAGTTTTTAAGCAAACTACTTATTTACTCTTACTTAAGTCATATTATTTTTCAGTACTTCTACTTGTACTCAAGTAAATTATTACTTAAGTAGCAATACTTTTACTTAAGTACAATTATTTAGTAGTACTCTTTCCACCACTGGTCAGGAATGTGCTCGCGTGACCTTAATCATGAAATTGGCGACTACTGATTGCCAGATAAACGTCTCAGGAATAGCATGATCGTCTAACAAGAAGATCTGCCTTAGTGATGCAACCGAGCTTCATTAGCACATACAACATAAGTTTTGCCACCACTTCGAACCCAAAAGGATGTTAGCAGCCGCTATAGGATAATTTCTGTAAAGCGTGAATGAACGAAGCCTGAGCAGGCTCGATAATTCATCTAACATTTGCTGATCAAAATGTCAAAAATCAGAGATCGGATATGCATCCTTCGTCTAGCTGGATTGGGTCACTTAATTAGGCGCTGAGTGGGCTAGTGTTAACAGACGAGAGATAAATGCCCTGCCTTGAAGAGATACTTATTGATTTTTTTTATTTTTTTTATTTTTTAAATACATATATATATAACCACTAAATCTTAATCTTATTAATCTTAGTACAATACTTACCTGAAGTGAGGTGACGACATACCGATAAGATACAACCTCAATCACACTTGGTATTCTGTTGTTGACTTTGAGCGCAGAATCTATTTCTCAGCTGCGCAGCGCACACCTGACATTACTCTCGAGTTGCTCTTGTATGAATGCAGTTTTATTCACGGCCGAGAGATCGCTGGCCATGGAAACCAAGGGAGTCCCTTGAATAGAAAAATCCGTGAACATTTAAATCATACAGATGAGTAAATATAATGTCACTCGAGTCTTCTTGACTGATTCTTTTTTTTTTTTTTTTGGTGATTGGTTTGAATGATATAATTTAATCTTATAACTATTAGTTCTCCTGTGTTAAGCACATTTTGGCAAAGTCTGTGACCTTTGACCTGAACATCCTTAGTCTGCCTTCTTTGTACATTTAATATCAAATACCTATTACGTAAATATTTCTATGACACATATTGGTGGATTAAAGTAGTTGCCAAGAACATTTGTGTTACAGCGATTGTACCATATTTCTGTTACTGAAGAACTTAAAAGTAAGTATTAAAAGATCTTGATATGAAAGAAAAAAAAAAGTATATATAGAGTGTGGAACAGTTTATAGAGAATTATCAGCACTGTAAATGTATCATTTACTTCCTTTGTATTATATACTCCTTCTACATAGGCTATATACACTGTAAAAAAAAAATACATCCCCAAGTCAAAAATTTCAAGTGGCCGATAACATCTACATTTTTCAATTACTCTGACGTATTATTTCTCATTGAGCCAATGTTAACAGACTATTGCAACAAGAATTTCACTTGGGCCAATTGAAAAATTTAGATGTTATTGGTCACTTGAAATTTTTGATTTGGGAGGGTTAGAAATTTTTTACAGTGTATATGCATATAAAGCCTGGTTTATACTCGACGCGTCCGCACGAGCGCGAAGGTGCGCGCGGCAAAAATGACGTCATCGCAGTGTGGGCAGTCGCGCGCGTTGGGTGCGCAAGGGCCCATTTCGCCTGGCAGTGTGCACGGCAGATTTTGTAACAACGCGCGCGGCGCCGCATACGAAGATGAACGACTTCGAGCCGAATCTGGCCGAGCTCGAACTTCTCACCACACCGGCACCCAGTTTGCACGTCTAAATTAGTTGCTTACATTTAAAAAATGAGCATTCAATGGCATAAAAAGTATTTTTAATGAACATAATGGTCCATGTTTAGTAAAAATGTTCATGAAACTTAATGCAATGTTTAGTGAAATTAGAAAATATGTAAGAGATTATTAATTTAGTTATATTGTATGCACATTCTCATATCCATATATTTTGTTTTATTGTCACGAGTAATAATCTTTTTGTAGTGTGGTATTGGTGGTGGTGTACTAAAATAAACATTGTCACGTGTGTGTATAGCTTTCTTCTTACCTCTGATTCCTGATGGTTTAGAGGACAATTACTCGAGTCGCCCCCTGTCGTTTCAAAGAATAGTACAACGGCGAGCGCGTCAAGTATAAACGCCTCGTCTGTTTGGGGACTTGTTTCCTTTAAGGTCAGCTTCTTTCTTTGTGATATGGTCATATTTTTTTTTTTTTTAAAGTTATAATTTAACGGCATTAATTGCTGTTGTTTTATGTTTGAAAAATAGATAGATATATCACAGAAAACGAGCTGAGATACGTAAAATAATATGCCCCCTTTGATTGGTTGAAGTCTGCAATCATCTAGGTATAAGTCGAGATCTTCCCTGCGGTCGGGAAGTGATTGACAAAAACACCTCCATAAATGCCGAAACAATAACGAATTCAGAGAAGGGGCGTAAACAAGTTGAATGGGTAGGCCTACTGCTCCTTTAAGAAGGAAGGCACTCTCACAATGGGAGCGGATGAGGAGTGCGAGCTGTAATATGGCATATGCACATAAATCCGATTTAATATCTTAGTTGCTCTTAAGCTTGTTTTAATTCTATTCAGCAACCCAGATGTTAGTATTTTGCAACTGCCCATGAGTGCGTGGGATCAACGACGCTGAAAATAGAATACCACTGCGCTGTGGGATATCAGTTACGTGAATCTTTGCATACACTTGCTACAGCCATTTCAGCAAGCTATCCGGCCCTACTGTTTAAAGCATTACAGTATGTTGCGTTGCAGACTGCAGTATGTATCGGCAGTTTAAAAAAAAAAAAAATGTTTTTTAACCCTTTCACGCATAGTGGTCACTACAGTGGACAGCTATTAAAAAAGCATTTTCTTAAATTTGCACGGGGTTTTATGGCAAAGTTGCACATCAGCCTCTTCATTGGACCCTGGTGCATCATCCTATAAATTGCAACCAAGTGGCAAGCCTTTGTGTTTCGATTTTTTCCCCCTCCAAACCAAGATGGCCAAGGGTCAGTCAGACATGCCAAGTTGC
Source organism: Abramis brama (assembly GCF_963993115.1). Classification (NCBI taxonomy): domain Eukaryota; kingdom Metazoa; phylum Chordata; class Actinopteri; order Cypriniformes; family Leuciscidae; genus Abramis; species Abramis brama. The sequence goes on along the minus strand of NC_139985.1, from coordinate 20,380,652 downwards.
TCCGGAATATCCACCCATTCCTTCTATCCTAGGAGACTCTTGTAGGTAAAAAAAATATTGCAGCATCAAGCCATATCTAATGAGTCATATCGCAGTAAAACTTTCCAAGTTTTGATTTTAGATTGAGAGAAAACTCTGATTAATCACATGTCCACTGTAGTGGACGTCATGCATCAATTGCTATATTTCAGCTACAATTCGTAATTATAATGTGAATATTGTTTTTGAAATTTAAAACTTAAACTTAATCTGCAGTGACTTTTTTTACTGTAAATAAATGTACTTGTATTATTAGAATGTAATTTTCATTGACATCAAAAAAAGTCATGTGATTACATAATGTATGACACTTGTAATGCATTACTTTACTTGTTAGATCAAAAAGTAATCTGATTTCGTAATGCATGTTACTTGTAATGCGTTTTTTTACTCATAACATCAAAAAGTAATCTGATTACGTAAAGCATGTTACTTGTAATGCGTTTCTTTACTCATAACATCAAAAAGTAATCTGATTACGTAATGCATGTTACTTGTAATGCGTTTCCTTACTCATAACATCAAAAAGTAATCTGATTATGTAATGTGCGTTATTGTAATGTGTTTCTTTACTCATAACATCAAAAAGTAATCTGATTACGTAATGCATGTTACTTGTAATGCGTTACTTTACTCGTTACATCAAAAAGTAATCTGATTAGGTAATGCACATTACTTGTAGTTAATTACTTGTTAGATCAAAAAGTAATCTGATTAGGTAATGCATGTTACTTGTAACACATTACTATACTTGTAACATCAAAAAAGTAATCTGAATGCGTTATGCATGTTACTTGTAATGCATTACCCCCAACACTGATCATTTCAGATGAGATTGAAAAAAAAAACGTATCGCTAGGTTTTCTCAGAGGAGGGCTATGATAGAAATGTGCATGTCCATCTTGAACATAATCAGAATGATCAGCTAATAAGGGTAAATCTCCATACTCTGGTGCACTGGAGGGAGCATCTGAGTGGTTTCCACAGTTGTACCTTGACAGACTGTAGAAAATTCTGATGGAATCACGTCCTCATGTTCTGATATCAAAGATACGCAAAGTGCAACTTGTATGAAGTTGTATGAAGCCTTTGCAATATTTTGCATTTATATTTTTTGTATATATTTTATAGTTTTCACATGATTTGATATAATTGTATTGATTAGTTTGTTAAATTCACATACTTTATGTGTTTGATTATTGTCTTATATTTAATATAGTATATCTTAAGTTTAAACCAACCGCATGCTGTCCACTCAAGTGGACATCTGAAGATCTCTTTGAAAAATTTGTAAAAAAATTAAATAAAAATCAATTCTTGTTTTTCATGCCCTAAGAGCAATAAAAACACATAGGAAAAAAAATCCTGACTGAGGTTATCATAATTCATGCATGAAAGGGTTAAGAAAACTACCACGTTTATTTCTGAGAAAAAAAATCTCTCTCAAAATACTTTGAAAAAAAAACTCAAATATATATTTTTTGCTATCAGTGTGAAAACATTTTCTCTAAAAAAAAAAGTGTTTCTCTCAAAACGCTTTTCTTTGCTCTCAATGCAATTTCTTGCTCTCGTGTCAGGATTTTGTTTCGCTGTGAAAATTGTGTCATGGGCGGGGCCACGTTTCTATTGGCCAGTCGGGTGAGCATCGTCTTGTCTTGGGAGTCGAACTGAATCATTACACCATTGTTCGGTTCACCGGCATAGATTCCGCCTCTGCCTTAGTTGAGCACGGACACTCCAATGTTTGGGTAAGATGATGACACACAACTTGATGGGTAGCTGGCTGAGCAAGTTCAGCTCCACTTATTTATTTATTTATTTATTTATTTATTTATTTATTTAATGTTTATTTGACAGGGACAAACGCATAGAACATTGCTTTATAAAGAATACAAAGTAGATGCCATGCATACAGGTTTATAGCCATGACTAATTTGCAACCCCTGTCCCTGGTTAGGCTTGTAAAATTAAAACAGAGATTATAGAGTATTGAATTAAAAAATTATAACTATTAAAATACATACAATAAACACATCCCATACATGAAATAAGATATGGGCTTAAATGGATGTAGAAATCACTATAAAACAGAGTCTAGACACATTTAACAATACAAAAACACAAAAGTATGCATATGTCTGTGCATGTTAACATATGCAACTTTATGTTTGTATGCATTGTGTTGTATCCTGTACAGTCAGTGTTCACAGAGTTGTTTCAGTTTCAGCCATTGCTTTAAATGTGCATTAAAAACCTTGAGTTCTGTAAGTGTTTTAATTTCTGATGGTAAGGCGTTCCACAATTTTATGCCTCTTACTGAAAATGATGTCTGACCAAATGTTGTTCTACGTTTTGCGGCTATACAGTTTCCACTTACTGTGCCTCTCGTTCTTATTCCACTCTTTTGTTTCACTACTAGTTGACAGAATATTTCTGGTGCAAGGTTGTTCACACACTTAAAACGTAGTTTTAGAAATGAATAATTTACAAAACTGTCAAAACTCAAAACATTATGCTTCCTTAAAATGAGGCAATGGTGCCATCTTGCAGGTTTCTGGTCCATTACTTTTAATGCCTGTTTATACAATGACCTAATGAGTGTAATTGTTGTTTGATTGGCCTGACCCCAAACAGTAATGCAATACAATAGATGAGAAAATATCATAGAATGCATAAACTGCTGTGCTGCCTTAATGGGTATGTATTGTCTTATTTGCCTTTAAATTTGTCTTGACAGTTCTGCACAGTCTCTTTACATGACTAACAAACTTAAGATGAGAATCTAAAGTAACCCCTAGAAATTTAAATTCATGTACCTCATCTATCTCCTTCTCATCAATCTTTATTCAAAAATTTTCATTTACCTTTCTTTTTATTGAGAAGCACATAGAGACTGTCTTATAGTTCAGGGTCAGATGATTATTTCGGAGCCACTGTGATACACCATCCAGTTCTTTTGAAAGCATCTCAGCTGCAATCTGAGTTTTTTTTGCTGAGACATATATAATTGTGTCATCTGCATACATTTGGCATAAAATTGAACCTTGTGGTATTCCGATTCGACAAGTTTGAATAGATGACTGGGTGGTATTTATTTTAACACACTGCTGCCTGTGTTCTAGATATGATCTAAACCAAGTTATTGCATCATGTGACAAGTTACAATTTTCTAATTTATTTAAAAGAATTTCGTGATTCACAGTATCAAAGGCTTTTTTCAAGTCCAGAAATACTGCTCCCACTACATTACCTTCATCTAATGACTGTTTTATCATTTCAGTGAGGTAACAGTTTGCCAACTCTGTTGAGTATCGTGGTCTAAACCCAAATTGTTTGGCATGTAGAAGATGATTACTTTCAAGATAATCGACAAGTTGTTTGGCAACTGTTTTTTCAAGAACCTTTGAGAGTGCAGGTAAAATTGAAATCGGTCTATAATTCGAGACCTGGTCAGATGCTCCAGACTTAAAGACTGGAGTTATAATAGCCGTTTTCCATTGCTGAGGGAATTCATTTGATCTTATGGATAAATTTACTACGTGTAACTGGCATTAAAAGGAGAGAACTGTGTTTTTTTATAAAAGCTGTATCCAAGCCAAAGTTATCCTTGGCCTTAGATTGCCGTAACTGTCTAAAAACTTCAGCAGTTTCTCTCTGGTCTACCTCTTTTATACAAAAAGATGTTGTTTGGTCTCTCAGCATGTGTTTTAATTGTACTGGTTGAAAATTGTCAGCCAATTCCTCAGCTGATTGGATAAAGAATCTATTAAATTGGTTTGCAATTTCAGTCCTTTCCTTACTGATGATTCCATCTATATTTAATTCCGCTATTAATTTTTGTTGTTTAGGCACTCGATTAGTTAACATATTTAGGTGTTTCCAAAGTTCTGAACTTTTCCCTCCTGATTCAGCCATCAATTTCATAAAGTAGTTTGTTTTTGCTTTGCGTAACTCCCTAACTACTTTATTTCTTAATCCTTTAAAAACAAATATATCTGTGTTAGTTTTTGTTAATAATGAATGTTTGAGCGCAAGGTCTCTTTTTTTCATCAGCTGGAAAATATCCTTATTCAGCCATGGTAAAGCCCTTCTACGTTGTGAATACTTCAGTACCTGAGTATATTTCTGAATCACATCTGTTAGTGTTTTCATCATTGTACTACAGCCGGTATCTAAATCATGAGTTTGCTTAACATTATTCCAATTTATATTCTGCAGTTCATCTTCAAGTTGAGTTATTTTATTCTTGGGAATACCTGTAAGTTCTAATTTATGCCGAATATTACAGAAGGATTGACGGTTTTTGGAGAACTTTCTAACAATTAAAATCATATTGTGATCAGAAAGACCTGTGATCAAGTTGTACGTTTTACTCACTCGCTCAGTTCTATTTGTGAAGATCAAGTCAATTAGAGTTTTACTGCTTTTTGTTAATCTTGTCGGTTCTTTGATTATTTGGTGGAAATTATGTTTTGAGTAGATCATTTTTAACTTTTGCCTATTACTATTACTTAACCAATTTATGTTAAAATCTCCTTGGAAGATAGTCTCACAGCGACAATTTAACTGTTTAAGTAAGTCATCACTGAAGATTAAACATTAGAAAATAGCACTCATATTCATGAATGAATGTGTATTATATTATTAGCTTGCTAATCGCTAATTCGCCATCATGCTAGGTAAACTTGCAAACTCACCTGGTTTATACTATTTTTAAATCAAATGCCAAATGAATGTTTTGATTTAGATAGTTTCACTCCTTATTTAGTGAGTAGTGAGCTAGTTTCTACATTTGCACTTGCTAGCCGCAAAGCACCTGAATAGTAACTGCTTGTTCATCATATACAAAAACAGTGAGTGAACTTCCATAGCACTAAAGACTTTGCAAGTGTACAGTTGCACGTGAAGTGTTGCAGCATGTTTGTGTGTTTTTGCAGAGTTCCCTTAAACAAGTCCATGTCACCAAGTCCAGCCTCCTCGCCTACCAGGTCACAACCTCACCATGCAAAGAGGAAATTGACTGACTGACTGCATCATCTTTTAGGCCTTAGGATGGTTCCACAAAGAATTGACTGCACATACAACATGAATTTACTTCAAACTAAGATTTGACTTTACATACAGCAAAAGACACTGCATCTATTTGTGTCTCATTAGCTCTCAAAAAACTTTAACCTTACAGTTTATTAAATATTTTAACACAGCTAACTCAACATTAATTGTTTTTTAATCTTCACAATGTATAGCCAGAGGACTATCACAAAAGTATTTAGGAAAGTAAAGACATACTAGAGTATGCCTGTTTAAAGCTGCTTTGTATTGTTGTGTATTTTAAAAAGCTCTATAAATGTTCTAAAACGATGTGCATTTTGCTTGTAGTTTTGTGTTAATAAAAATTTAATAAATTACATCTCATAATTCAGTTGAATTCATTATGTATTGTACTGTGTAATTTAATAAAAATTTTATATAATTTTTGGTTCACTAATTTTATTACATTAAATGTTATTGTATTGTATGATGTTCTGTATTAAGAATTAATTATGACATAAATCATATGCATTAGCACACAAATGACATGCTTGTAATAAAAAAAAGCATATTATGCCCTATTGCTTAATAACAAATAACTTCGTCACAAAACATACTTAAAATGTTATTTCTTTAAAATAAAAGATTATTATATGAATTAAGGGGTTTGATTGATTACATTAAGATTTGTGATTCCATAATTTTATTATACTGTTCTTTAGTCAAGGCTAGACAACCAATTAATATTTATACTAAGTACCCACAAAACATAGCTAGCATTCTGTCATTTATTTAAATGTCTAAACTGTTAATAAGAAAAATAGTAATATACACAAATAAACACTATTTTATGGGTCTTTTAATAAATAAAAGTGTACTTGTAACATATTGCGCTGATTATTACAATAAAAAATAATGACAATTATAATTGCATTACGAATTGCTGTGAATATGGTAAGGCAGTATCAGGGCAGTATAAGCTCAGGTAAAGCTCATAGCACGATCATCGGATAACGTTAGCTGTATGCTATGCTACTATCTAAGCTAACTAAAAAACACACTAACAACGAGAAATGTTTAATTTCACAATCTATAGCTTCGGTTAAATACTAGTATATGAAACGTATAATTTAAAATACATTAATGACTCGTTATAACGTAGTACAAACGTCTTCTATAATAAAATGATTTTGTATGATTTGTAACCAGGCACTAAAGCGATTACCCATAAAACGTGCTTTGAACCAATCGGATTGCTTGGGTCCTAAGCTCGGACTCATCTCTCCAAAGTGACAGGATTGTTCACCACACCGGTGAACCGAACAATGGTGTAATGATTCAGTTCGATTCCCAAGACAAGACGACGCTCACCCGACTGGCCAATAGGAACGTGGCCCCGCCCATGACACAATTTTCACAGCGAAACAAAATCCTGACACAAGAGCAAGAAATTGCATCGAGAGCAAAGAAAAGCGTTTTGAGAGAAACACTTTTTTTTATAGAAAATGTTTTCACACTGATATCAAAAAATATATATTTGAGAGTTTTTTTCAAAATATTTTGAGAGAGTTTTTTTCTCAGAAATAATTTAAAAAAATTCAAATTTAGATTTTTTTTTTATGTTCTATGAGAAAATACTTTCTCTCAAAACTTTTTTTAGTCTCAAATATTATTTTTTTTTGCTATTGGTATGAACACTTTTTCTCTCAAATATTTTTTTTTTCTCTCATGAAATGCTTTTTTGCTATCAGTGTGATAACTTTTTCTCTCAAACTTTTTTTTTTTTCTTTCTCTCAGATCATTTATTTTCTCGCATGTAATAAAGACACAATTCTAGCTCCATACAGGAAGCGCCTACCAACGTAAAAGCCTTGAAAGTGGAACTTGAACTTGAAAAACCATGTGTGGAGATCGTCTCTTATGAGATTTAAAGATGCCACGCGCTTGTTTCCTACACAAGTGTGTCGCACTCGCGCACCGCGAAAGTTGCTGAGATCAAATCAACAATATGACTTGTGTTGTTATGGTTGGAATCGAAATGCGAGTGAGTGAACGCCGGTGTCGGTTTCTGCGAACTGAATGGAAGCGTGGTTGTTGTCGCGTCGGCATCTGCGAACTCAAACATGTGTAAGTACCGATCTTTTATACAGAAAGTATAAAGACGTGATTGGATAGAGATGAAGGTAATAAGGGACGTAGTAATTAAGTCTTCCTGGCAGAATTTAAGCTAAAGCTTTCATTTTGGGGCGGTTTCCCGGACAGGGTTTAAATTAAGCCAGGAGTAGGCCTTAATCTAGAATAGTTAATCGTGTTTTAAAAAATTGAAAAATTTTGAAAAAAAATTGTATACAACTGTTTTCAACATTGATAATAATAACGAATGTTTCTTGAGCATCAAATCATATTAGAATTATTTCTGAAGGATCATGTGACACTGAAGACTGGAGTAATGATGTTGAAAATTCAGCTTTGATCACAGGAATAAATTATACTTTACTGTATATTCACATAGAAAACAGCTGTTTTAAATTGGAATAATATTTCACAATATTACTGTTTTTGTTTGTATTTTTAATCAAATAAATGCAGCCTTGGTGAGCAGAAGAGACTTCTTTTAAAAACATTAAAAATCTTACTGACCCCAAACTTTTGAACGGTACTGAACATATGTATATATGTATATGTGTGTGTGTGTGTGTATCCAAGTAATACACGTGTCCACTTTGAAACACAATGTTAATCTGAAGTTAAACCTGCCTCCTGGTAGGTTTAATTTAAGCCTCGATTTAGTCCTGGAGTAACTCTAGTCTTCCTCCAGGAAATCATCTTATTAAACTCTGGACTAAACTAAATCTAGGACTATTTAAAGCCTTGACCGAGAAAGCAGATTTCTGTTAATCTGGTTTAAAGAGCAATTTTAGTCTAGGATTAGGCTTAATCTCTGTTCGGGAAACCGCCCCATAATGTATGTAGCACAAGGCAGATAATCAGGTCTGCCTCTGATTTAATTAATCAGATCTAATTTACAAACACCCCTGTCCTTCATTCGGAGGGCGACACAGAGCACATAGTGTCTTCCGCTGATTAAAGTTACTGACACTCCAATCAACAAATACAGGTTCTGTTCTTCTTGGACTGTCTGCAGAGAGCAAATGGCACCTACCATTTGAGTAAATCATTGATCGCCGATCTGGGAACACAGATCTCTTTTTCCTGAATCAACAAAAAACATTTTGTTTTACTGCTCTGCGGGGATCTGCGGCGCCGCGCTGTCGGGCGATCTCGCAAACCCCCCCCCGGATTTCTTAACACTGATTAACACTTCAAAACAATAAGACAGTGTCCGACCAGATGTCAAAACATGTGGTCACTGCTAATCTCATCAATTCAAGAAAACGCACACACATAGTAATTCCCCCACGGCTCGCAAGAGCAAAAGTTTACCACGAGGTGTGAACTCTGAATGACCGCACGACAAACGCACACACACACACACCAACGTATGAGACACTATAATCCCTGACCACGTGTGGTTAAAATTACCCTGTAAAATATATAAAATGTATTTCTTGTTGTGTTTCATGATCCCCATACCTAAATTACTATATCTATATGCTGTATTGGTATGTAATCAATTTGTTGTGTATGTAATCACAAAAAATCATGTATCGTTGTGTTATTAGCTCACAGAATCATCATTCGCGGTATTGTTTTGTTCCAAAGAACCCAACGGTGTTGAATCTTTAACCCAAAATGCCAGAGGATGCATTCTTTCATTAATATCAGTTTATAAATGTTTATGAACGAGTTTATTTCTTCAGGACAAAGTCGGAAGAGGCGTGTACTTTTGCAAAACGAAAGGAGGTGGCCGCAACACGTCCTTCCAAATGATTGGCTCAGAAACAGGATTGTGATTGTGGCTCCTTCAAAACACGGTGCCAGCTCTCTCCTCTTTGCAGTTCGCCAGAGAGAGAGACCCGCCTCCTTCCTCCAAGAAACCTTCGTTTGCTTTTTTATTTTCGTTTTTACTCTAAGTCTTTCTTTTCTTGATATTCTACCTCAGTTTGATAATTTCCTTAAAGAAAAAAACCAACGAAACCAACTTAAGACTAAATCATCTTTGGCTAAGTTTGCGCACGCTCTGAGTTACCATCACAACGACTCCGCCTTGACGACGCATCTGACCACGTGTTTCCAGGCTCCTTTGTCCACACAGACGCACCAACGAGGGCCATAGGCAAAACACGTAAAGTACATCCTTAAATTTGCAATCCGAAAGAAATGCTGTTCTAAGTTTGTCTAAGAATTACTAGAAGCTTTGGGGTCTCGTTGTGAAGGAACGTTTTAAACTGTTCTGCCTTTCTTTCTTTCTCTGACTCTCTTTCTCACTCTTTTACACACACACTTACACTCTCACACACACACGCGCTCCCAAACAAACGCACGTGCTCTCAAACCCACGCATCCTCCTACACGCTACCATCTTACACACACACCTAAATTACTCTAACTCTCCCCTTCTCTCTCTCTCTCTCTCTCTCTCTCTCTCTCATAATTTTATTTTATTTCTTATTACGATCGTGTTATATTGTTTGTTTGTTTGTTATGCATATTTACTCCTGCGTGTTTTGATTAGTACATGTAATCTTTAGCTTGTGTTATATTAAATTCCATAATCTTTTGAATTAAGTCTGTCTCATTTTGTTCCATTACTAAAGTCCCTGAAAGTGTGGTTGAGTTACAGCTCTACTTTGATTTTACTATTAAAATATCTAAATTGTCTAAAACACGAAAATATCGTCCTGGTGGCCACAGGAGGGTTATTTGTCGGTGTTAAAGACGATAGGTTTCTGTTCAGAAATTATACATGCTGTTTGCTGGATGGACAGTTTGCATGATAAATGAACATTAACTTCTACCTAAATTTCCCCTAATTAAAATATAATTCTATCTACCTATATCAGTAGTTACTACGAGTAATCGTGTTAATTATTGATATAAGTTGAGGTTTGACCTATTCCCTTTTTGGAATAATTTAATTTGTGTAAACGGCATATACATATTCATATCGCATGAATATTACCTCTCATTTGAGCTAATAAATTTCCTAAAATAGAGGCATTGTTGTTACATATATTGGTGTTTTAGAATGCGGGCACTTTCAAACTTAATTTTGGAACAAGATATTCAGATTTATATTCATGTGTGATTTTGGGAGTTTAATGTTTTGTGCGCGCGTTTGAATCTTGTATTGATAAGTCGACTCAACAACTGATCAAGGCGAAAAGCCGTATCAGTAACCCGCCAGTATTCCCTGGTTGTGGAGAAAACTGCAGTTTTTACAGTATTGTTACAAGTCTAAGTTAGAAAAAAAAGAAAAATCTCTTTTTGCTTGACTGCGTACATGTAATTCTGTCTTAAGACCTGTGTTTGAACAAAGGAAAGTTCCCTCAGGCTCGTTACCGGTATTCTGTAAACCCTGAGAGCAAAGTACTCCGGGTCAGAAAAAAAAGAAGATCTTTATGTTATATCGTTAGCGACGATAAATACGGGTTGTAAAGAGCTGGTCTAGCTACCCAGTAAAAACCCTGTTTCAAGTGTCTGTACAGACCAGGCACAGAAGATCCGCCGTGATCTTTTTAAAATTTATTTGCAGTGTGGTTTTTGTGTTTGCAAAAGGTCTGCACGCGTGGAAATTGTGATTGCTGAAGTCAATCTTACAGGCGCGTCTCATTCTCAAACTACCACCTCGTGACTCTGTTCCGCTAAAGCGCAACACTGCCACCGTGTGGTCAACCGCAGGTAAGACCTGTTGGTCATTTCTTCCGCCTCGATTTTGTTGCTTCAAAATTTACGGCGATGAGTATCTAATAAGCTGTTTAAATACATATTTGCATTTACAGCTTGCTAAGTTCGTTAAAACAATCCTTTTATTTTGGACTGAGACATTTTATTGCGAATTTAATTCCCGGAAGGGGAATAGAAACTTTAAAATTATAAGTTTCTCACTCCAAAAACACTGATAGTTCACACGGAGAGAGAACAGCGTAGAGCTTAAATCGGGCCCAACAAATCAAGCTCGACCCAACCCGAGCCCGAGCACGTTGTGTCCGAGCCCGGCCTCGACCCGACACGTTCACTGTAATTATGAGCCCGAGCCCGATTTAAACCCGACCATTTTTAATACGTGGGCCGTTATAACCAGGGGCGGCGCCAGAATTTTTTTAAGCAGGTGCTGCTGTGCTAGATTATTAAGGCTACAGGGGGGAGCTGCACAGCTATATAGGCTATATTATATACATACTATTAATAAATGAGCAAAAATTGGCCACTCAATATTCAATATTCAATTATTTTAATTATCACAATTAAAGTTTTAATTTTATTAAATTAAACAAGCACAACATTCAGCATTCAATCAAATATTCTTAAAGATTAATTATTATTAATAATGTTACTTCAACATATTGTTATTTAAACATGTGTGAGCAACAAGCAAGATGTGCATTTGTAAATTCGGTGACCGCGTGTGTTACGAGTTTCAAATGGTGTAAGTGACCGCGGCGCGCCGGCGACTTCATGTCATGATTATAATGTCTGCTATATTGCTTTTTATGTATTAAATCCAGGCAATTGGTTGATGAAAAATGTATTAAAATTAAAGGAACACTCCACCGTTTTTTGAAATAAGGCTTATTCAAATTCTTTCATACATTTAGATAGGTGGGTAAATGCATTTTTGTCTCAGTGCATGCATTGTTTTAGTTTGACAGGGTCGGCGCTAGCTTAGCTTAGCACAATGAATGGAATCCTTTGTTGCCAGCTAGCATGTCCTGAGTAAAAGTGATAAAAAAATTAAAAAAAACCACGTAATTACTTCTTGTGGCCTGCGTATTCACAACGAGTACAAATAGCGATGCAGATTAACACTATGTGATTTCTTAGGCAGATATTGACTTGGGACTATATTATGGGGAAGCACAGGCGAAGCACGGCTACTCACGAACTGGTGGTGTGAATGTGGGGGAATATGCCGACTGAAATAGAGTGTCTGTGCTGTGGCGAGTGAGACAAGTTACTGCCATCGATAACCAGGCTCAACGTGTCAGATCAAGATGAGCGTGCCCGCAGTTGTGTCACAGCTACCGAGGATTTCACGGTGCTGATCCATCCGGCAGTACTCGATTTTTTTTTCCGGTGTGATAAAGTGAACTGGAAAAAACGCCCCACGCCGAATGGACCAAATGGACAGCTGTCCACAGAGTAAGTGATTATTTTAAACATGACACATGTATAGTAAACTGCTTGTAGCCTTCTCCTCATAGTAGTTATACTAAAACTCCTGAGCCTAACTCGGTGAGAGAAATATAGCTAACTTAGCCCTCAGTCATTTCATTTTACAGGTAACGATAACAGCGATTTTTATTTTAGTTTGGTTGTTCATGCTAAACAGGTTGAATTCAACATGAGGTTATACTAGAGGAGGCTAACGTTATTTGAACCGTAGTCTATATACAGCTTCTCAGCATCTATCTTACAACCGAATAAAGACACAGATTAACATAAGGAAGAGTAATAAAAGACAACTTACATGTGCACTTTGTTCTGCTTGTGCTTTGAAAATAGATGGGATGGGGACAGCCGTATGTTTCAGACGTAGTACCGTCTTTCTGGGCCAATATTCCATTTTTTCAAAGTAACTTAGTCCTCCGGTGCAAAATGCTCTTTGCAAACACGATACTGTTTGATTTTGTAAAGAGGCGTTGAAGTACAGATCTCCAGAGCAGCTAACTTAGCCATTTATTTCTCAGTTCCACATTCGATGGAATTCTGTGAAACATTACATTCGTGTATGTCCTTTGCTTGTTCTCACAACCTTTTGCTACGCAGATAATTACCATGTTTGCTGTAACTGTAGCTGTAACTTCTCAAAAAAAACAATCCAAAAGCGAAGACACTCGGTGCAGATCACGCGTGTTGTTCTTCTGTGTTCTGACTCCTTGCACACCGGTATGTTGACAGAAGTCGTGGGATTTCATGTGTTGCGTGATATGTCTGCGCCCAAGTAGCAGTGCTTCGCCTAAGTAGCCGTGCTTCGCCTGTGCTTCCCCATAATATAGTCCCAAGTCAATATCTGCCTAAGAAATCGCCTAGTGTTAATCTGCATCGCTATTTGTACTCGTTGTGAATACGCAGGCCACAAGAAGTAATTACGTGTTTTTTTTTTTTTTTTAATCACTTTTACTCAGGACATGCTAGCTGGCAACAAAGGATTCCATTCATTGTGCTAAGCTAAGCTAGCGCCGACCCTGTCAAACTAAAACAATGCATGCACTGAGACAAAAATGCATTTACCCACCTATCTAAATGTATGAAAGAATATGAATAAGCCCTATTTCAAAAAACGGTGGAGTGTTCCTTTAAGATACAATTTATACTAAACGAAATTCACTTTAAAGAAAAGCTTTCTTCAAAACAAAACTTAAACTTGAAACTATGTGCTTATTTAATGGCTAAAACACGTAGGCTACTACAGACTCTTTTTGTACAAATTGCAGCACATTCATTTAATTCTGAATTTTGCACATGTAAGTTGAAAGGCATTTGTTTGTGCAAAACATATCTGTAACATTTATCAAGTTCATAATTGTGTGTGCATTCATTAATTATTATCTTAATGAATAGACCTAATGCGACAAGGAAGAAGCATGCAAACTGCGTTGTTTGTTTATTCAGAAATGGATCGGAAAAGTAACAAAAGCGGATATTGAGGCCTGAGGCCGACTACTATAATAATTTCTGTCATGGCAAGACTGCTTGTCTGTTCATCGTCGAAGTCCCCGTTTTTTTGCTGTCATAGGCGAGCAGCGTGCGCATTTAATGCACGAGACAAAGCCAACACATTATGTTGTGTACACTCCAATCCATGTCGCACTTAGAATAGCAACAGAATAGCCTACAGCACGCACAGCAGGTGTGATGCGTCACGCGTGCGAGACTGCGAGTGCGAGACGCTGCGCATGACACGTGACGTGCTTTATCAAGGGCCCGACCCGACCCGGCCCGAGGACAGTGGCGGGAAATATCGGCCCTACCCGGCCCGCGGGTCGGGTCGGGTCGGGTCGAGTCCGGGCTCGGGCTCGGGCAGAGAATTAAAGCTCTAGAACAGCGCCCCTCGTGGCCGCACCCCTCCGGGTCAACTATCCCTCTTCTGCTCAAATTCACTCTACTCTGTTTTGTCTCCATTTCTAATCTGCCTCAGATGATTCTGTTCGGTTTATTTTCATTTAATAATAATTTAATAACAACTTCAATGTTATGGTGATTATTTTATTTTATTTTTAGAAATCTTTCTATTTCTCTGAAGAAAAAAAAAAACTTTTTGTTTCTCCTTTCCCAGTGTATTTGGATTTGATCTTAAACCAATTTTGAATTTAAATTTAAATTGTCAAACAGTTAAGGTGAACCACGGAGAGGAAGAGTGCCCCCTTGAGGCTCCAGTAACCCACTACAGCGGCCTACCGCCCCCTTTTCCTGTTTCCACCTGCATCGGGTTCCTGCTAACTCCCGACCGGGTTAGGGTATTTTCCAATAACTCTCATCCGTGTCTAACTTCCTTCTGTTTTACCATTAATTGGCAAAAGCCGCACACTTTCTCTTTCTTTGGTTTTTCCCTTCCAGGTTAGTTTAATTTTCTTTTTCTCTTCAAAGTTTTTTTTTACATTTCTTTTGTTTCACCACCTTACCTTTCGCAGGTTCATTGTGATTTTTGTCCTATTTCCACATAACTCAATTTGGTGTAAGCAAAAAATCTTAATTCACTTTAGGCTCCCTTGTTCATTCCATGTTGTGTGTCGTATAGGCAAGAATCTCAGCACCTGCAGTGGACTGTGGGAGTCCCTGGTTGACCTCTCTGGGCGAGTCTGCCGACTGACGTTACCGACACTGACCGTGCAGTGACTCTTGAGTTTCTTTTATCTCTGCCACTGGCGGCGGCACGCAGTAAGTGACATCAGCAATCTGGTGCTTCGGAGTGTCAGCCACCAAGCCGACGCAAAAGTCAATTGTTGGGACCGCTGCACAAACTATAGGCAGTCCCTGCCACGCCAGGTTACCCTGGTGAGTTCTGTGACGCACCCACCTTTGCATTGCGTTCGGTTGGTTGATATCTCCGGGACTACCAGGATTGTGTTTAAAGTCACCCTGTTTGTGAGGTCGTGGCCGTGAGCAGAGTAACGGAGAATCCAAGGTCACGGCGGCCAGGTGTTTGGGGCGCCAGAAAGGTTGACCGCGCTCAGCAGGGGCCGGCTGGAGTTGACCTCAGTCCATCTCAGGTGAACTGAACTTTGATAAATCGAAAAAACAAACAAAACAAAAAACCCTGCCTCTCATTATAAGTCACATAATCTTAAATATTCCCCCGCCTACACTTTCTAAGTGTTTGGGTTTACCTCTCTCTCCCGAAGGCACATCCTCTGTGCTGTTAGTGGTCAAATTGCAGCACAGGTCAAATCACTCAGGTTTATTCTCACTGTGATATCCTTGTTTAATTTTCGCTTCTTCCTTCCCCTTCAATCTTCTCTTCCTCGTGCCTTGCATGTTCTGTTGTGACTTGTTTTTCAGTTCACCAAAGAGACCCCAAAAGGCTAAGTAATAGAGTGACAACTGGGCAGCCTCTATTTCGGGTCCTATGCTGACCCGCCTAATTGTCTAAAGTCAGTTAGCCCAAAGGGTCTATAGACGGCACACCGTACTATAGCTCATTAGCCTCACGACACGCTGCATTGGCCCTTCTTGTGTGTGGTGTTGTGTTTCTCTCGCCTACAGTGAGTCAACATGTCGCGCTCATCCAGTCCTGCGGCTCATTGGAGTGATCTGGAGGCATGGCTAAGCGCAATGACAACCGGCTGTCTACCCAAAGACATCGGCGACACAAAACTCATGACCCGGCACGAACTGGACTCGAACGTAGACCAGCTCATGTCTCAGGACCCCACGCAGGCCTACAGTTCAAAGGAATGGAGCCGGATCATCGGGGCCCTCGCGCATTACCTGGTGGCACAGGCACGTTTGCTGGAGGAGGACAACGCCAAGCTGGAAAAGGAGACCACTAAACTAAAGACTCAGCTGGAGGAGGCCTGCAAACAAAAGGACCAGGCACAGAAACGTCTGGAGGATCTCCTACTGGAAGCCGAAACTGCGGAGGAAACACGCCCGGAACTACAACAGAAAGTGGAAAGACTGCAAAAGGCCCTGGAGGACCTGCGTCTGGACACGGACAGGATAGTGGAGGCTGAGAAACAGACCACAGCGGCCCTCAATGACAAGCTAATACGTGGAGATGCTCTTCTAGACCGAGCACACATAGAATTAAGAGACAGAGACGCTAGGGTCAAAGCTTGCGAAAAACATTTGCAAAAGGCCCGAGCTGAAATTAACAAGCTCATCCAACAGAGACACGATCTTAAAGACGAACTTGACATTGTCCACCGTGAACTCAAACATTCATACGGACTGCAAGGTGGTCTGGAAGGGGAGACACACATCACTCCGTCTCCCCTCACCAGCGAACCTGCACTTCGCAGCCAATCCCTTAAAGCTAAAGAAGAAGAGGAAAGCCCACGTCATGACACTATCCCACCGGCCGAACAAGGGAAAGGCCCCGTCCCGGAGGGGCGAGCC
Organism: Abramis brama; assembly: GCF_963993115.1. NCBI lineage: Eukaryota > Metazoa > Chordata > Actinopteri > Cypriniformes > Leuciscidae > Abramis > Abramis brama. The sequence continues at coordinate 20,363,900 of NC_139985.1, read as the reverse complement.
ACCAGTCATCGCACAGCATCTAAAGAACTGGACAAGCTGGCAAGAAACATCCCTACGTTCAACTCAAATCCAGCAGGGGGCAGCGACGTGCACGCGTATTTAACAGACATTGATTTTCACTTACAAACTGTGGCCAACGTCACTACTTGGGACAAGTTATATCTTGGGATCACGTCTGGTCGTGACGTGAGGAGTTTCCTAGACCGGCAACCAGAAACTGTCAAGATGAATTACCCACAACTACGACAAGCTTTGATTCGCGAATTCTCTGACCCAGAGTCAGACCAAGGCATCATAGCGGCAATGGATCTCAAACAAGCTCGACTGGAGACCCCGCAGGCTTACTATGGCCGCCTGCGACAATCGTATTTCGGATCAAAGAATGAGGCAAATATGGAGGAAGATATAAATTTCAAGACCCTTTTCTTGCGGAATCTCCACCCAAGCCTAAGTACGCATTTGGGGGTCCTTGTCTGCCCACGGACCATGTCAATCCAGCAACTACGTGACCTGGCTCACAAAGCATACGTCAAACAAAGGACTGTGTCTGATAAAACTGTAAAATACCCCTCAATTTGCCCGGTCTCTGAGCCCTGTCCAGAACTGACATTAGAGGGCGCACAACCCCCCAGGTACAGACCCGTCAACAAAGAATCCAGGCCGTTCCAACCCAACAGAGGGCAGCGCGGGCGGGGAGGGGGTGCCCGCCCAAGACAGCAAAATGGCTATTTCGGGGGATCCTGGGACCGGCATCGCTTCTCCCACAACCAAAAGGGAGGAGGCAGCTGGGATGCCGACCGACACCCCAGAAGGGGCCGACCCCAATCTCCCCGAACAACCAGCCCAGAGAACCGGCCAAGGGACCCCTCTCGACGTGACACTGGTAAGCTCAAATTGGAGCCCACATCCAACAGAGACAGTGCAGTCACGTCTGAAGAGGCAGAACTTCTGAGCGTGCTCAGAGGGTTTCTCCAAAAGAAACCTCACAAAGAAGACAAAGATAAAACAGACACTGCATGACTAAACCATATGCCTGAAACCAACACCACTCCCAACACTCCAGCTGACAGCCCACCTGACACTGTTGGTAAACCGCAACCTATGAACCTCGCTGCCACATCACTGAATGACAGCTCCACCCACACGCTCCAGCTGACAGCCTCACAGAACACTGCTGTCAGACCACAGACTGTTAAACTAGCTGTTGCATCACTTAATGACAGCGCTACTCATTCCCTCAAACTGACAGCCCCACAGAACACTGCTGTTAGACCACAGACTGTCAAACTCGCTGTTGCATCACCAAATGACAGCACCACTCACTCCCTCCAGCTGACAACAACACTTCCTGAACAGGACTGCAGCAGCTCTCACAACAAGGTACCAGACAGTGCTGTCTTGTTGATCTGCACCCACAACGAGCCACCCGAGACCTACCCTCACTGCTTGTCAATCAACACACAAGACCCCACACCACAACTTCTGGGTAACCTAATTGAGAAAGGAGTGGCACGAAAACTTTACTTAACCATTACCTTGGAAAAGGAAATGCAGCTCGAAGCCCTGGTGGACACCGGCTCTGATCTCACACTAATTTCTGCACAACTGTTTGAAAAACTCAAGTTTGAAGCTCAAAGACAAAACCGAACTCTTAAATTCCACACTTGTGAGCTGAATGTGCAGTCATACAGCCAAAATGACATCCAGCTAAGAAACGTAGCTCCCATTCACCTGGCAATCGGTCCTATGAGTATAGTCCATCCCGTCTATATTTCTCCAATGAACACTTATCAATTTCTCATAGGCAAGGACCTGCTGGATCGTTTTGAACCCTTATTAGACTTCAAGCACCTGCAGGTTTGGGCTCAAGTGCGTGAACCCCTCCCCCTCCAGCCGCACAAATCCATTGAACCAGACTGTCAGGTCACAGGGGTCACGGGAATACCCTCAGCCAGACATGAGGACACGGTCCCCACAGCTGATCAGGGTTCAAGTTCGCTACTCTGCACTTTCAGAACCACCCAAGACTCTGATAACTACTGCCCCCAAGTAAACACTGCCCTGCAGCTGCAGGATATGACCACAACAGACATCACTCTGGCACTATGGGCAGACAACTCAGCCATAAGCCTCTCACTATTCAATGCAATCATTGAAAAGACTCCAGACCTACCCTACACCAGCAAACGCACCCGTTTCCCTTTGAACTCAGATCCATCCTCACTGACATCTGCCAAAGGGATCTGTGCCTTGAACTTGAAATGGAATCACCGATACTTGACCCATTACTTCCTGATCCTGGAGGATCCAGCCCACGACGTCTACATTGGAGCAGACATCTTGATTCGCCTCAAGGCTCATGTGGACACGTTTAATGAGGTTGTATGGGCTCCACTGACTTCACAGCCACCTGCTCCCATCAGTCATGACAATCTACTGTCAGGGCAGACCATCCCAGAAGTCTGCACTCTAATCAACGAACAAAGAACGGTGGTACCAGCTTACACTAAAGGAGTCGCTGTGCGGCTCAACCTGCGACGTGGCCAAACCTTAAACCACACACTGGCTTTCTTCCAACCTTCACCTGAATGTGTGGAACTCGGACTCACCCTCGAAGCCACACCCCTCACTGAAGTGTCATCTCGGGTAGTCTATATTCTGTTCAACAATTGCACAGCAACTGACATCAGCATCCCCAAAGCCTACTGACTGGGATGGCTAGTCAGCCACGACTTTCATGACTTTGACCTAATATTACCCGTCATAGGGCCCATTCCACCTGCACTGATACCTGAAGGACATACTGACAACACATTGTTCACAGCACCCTTCCAATTCATTGCCATCACATCTGTCATGTCGGTGGCCAAAGACCATGTGTGCAGAACGGAGCTGACAGAGGACCAACACCTCGCAGTGTACACAGTCTCCCACCAGCCCGTCGCTGAGACTGATGCACCTGCCATGCCTGTTAAAACCGACCCGACTGATGACAAGCCAACAGATGAACCGTACCAAGGTTTTGAATCTCAAGTGCAACAAATCCTACAGGATGCCGATGCACTTCAGGACGATGCGGACCGCCAAAGGCTACGACAAGTCCTGTATAAGTTCAAAGAATCCTTTGCGAAAGACTCTTTAGACTGTGGTCTTACCAACCTCCACACGGTGCGCATCCCCACGCACCCCGAGGCTCCTCCCACCTTCGTCAAGCAATACAAAATTCCCATCGCCTCACATGAACCAGTTCAGGAAATCATCGAATCCATGCTTGAGAAGAATGTTATCAGACCATGTAATAGCACCTACTCTGCTCCAATTTGGCCCGTTCTCAAACCTAATGGGAAATGGAGGCCCACCATTGACTATCGAAAACTAAATCAACAGGTGCCATTGTCACGGTGGCCCATGACCCAACTGGAACAGGAAATACCTCGAATCAGAGGTGCCACCATCTTCTCAACACTCGATGTGGCCTCGGGATTCTGGACCATTCCAGTGCACCCAGACGACCAACATAAGCTGGCATTTACATTCGGCAACCGACAATACACCTTCAACAGGTGCCCGTTCGGGTACGCCAACTCACCAGCCGAGTTCAACATCTTCCTGAACAAAGCCTGCCCAGACGCCAGGATGAGAGGCAACTTGATTTACGTCGACGATGTGCTCATGAAAAGCACGACGGTGGCCGACCACCTGAAAGAAATAGACTATGTTTTGAACCAGTTATCCGCTGCCGGCGCCAAAATAGCCCTCCACAAGGGACAATGGTGTCGCACCAAGGTCAACTACGTGGGCCTGCTCATTGGACCCCATGGCATCGAACCACAATCTAACCGTATTCATGCCATTCAGAACATCAAGCCTCCCACTAACGTCTCTGAACTACAAAGTTTCCTAGGAGTATGCAATTACTCCCGACAGTTCATCGAAAACTATTCAGACATCGCCAGGCCTCTAACAGCTCTGCTGAAAAAGGACTGCCCTTTCGTCTGGTCAGACGCTCAGGAACACGCCATGGCAGAACTAAAAAGACATTTATGCACAGCTCCATGCCTTGCTTACCCTGATCCGCAAAAAGAATTCCACCTAGAAGCTGGGTTCTCAGACCAATGTCTCAGTGCTGGCCTATACCAACGGCACGACCAAGACAAAAAGGTGGTCGCATATGCCAGCAAAACGCTTCTACCTCCAGAATGTAAATTCTCAGACTGTGAGAAAGCTTTGCTCTGTACAGTATGGGCCATTCAGCGTTTCTCCAACTACATTGGAGCACAGAAGGTCATCATAGAGACTTGCCACCAGCCCGTAATGTTCCTCAACAGCCAACGGATACGCGATGGCGCGGTCACCAATTCACGCATAGCTACATGGCTAATGGCTCTCCAAGGACGAAATGTCGAGGCCCGATATGCACAAAATCACAAATCTGCTCTGGGTAACGGCTTGGCGGCATGTCAAAACTGCTCTGACAACTCACCTGCTGCAACGCCAGAAACACCCGAGCCCCAGCAGCCACAACTGACCTGTCACAGGTACTTCGAAAAGAATGCTTGCGAAGGTATGCCCACAGCTTACGTTGACGGATGCTCCTACAACAGCGAGGGCATACTTAAGGCAGGTGCAGGGATACTGTGGGTCGACAACCACCCATGCCCACCACAATACTTCAATCTGGGTCCCCAGTCATCACAATATGCAGAGATAGCAGCCATTCTCCTAACTCTGCAAATCGCTCAGAGAACGTCTCATCTGCCCAACTTACCCATTATAGAATCAAGCCGAATCTACCGACTCAAAGACGTTGTCAACATTGGATTCTGGCAGAGCGACACCCAGTTCAAGGTACGGACTCCAGACGTGGTCGCGTACCACGACAGCGACCCACAACTGTACCTAGCACCTAACCTGCACATGTGCACCCTCACGAAAGACATTCACTATCTCTGTCCCAGCAAACCTTTTCTCAGAGATAATACAGATGGAATCTGCGGCCTACAACAACTAGCCAACGAGGCACGTTGTCTGGCTGATGCTAAGCCTCGCGGCCAAGTCACTGGGACGCAAGCCGAGATTGTAGGGAACCGATGGCTCGTGAACACTCCGGTGCGGTCAGCGACGCTGACCTATGACCAGCACGACACCGCTACTCGTGTCACCCTGCTTAACCAAAGCATGTGGATTCAAGTTCCCAGAGGAGCCATCCTCCACCTGGACGACCTAGCGTTGTTTCATCTTCCAAGTGAAGAATACCAATCCGAACTAGAGATTCCCTCCTTCTTTAGGGATCACAACTTCACCCTAGATCCAGAACTGGAAAATTGGATCAAAGAAGAAGGGCCACAGATCGTCGACATCACTCCTCTGGATTCAGCCCTTCAAGCCTTGTCTCGACTACCCATCTTGAACACTTCACCTATCGCCCAAGCATGGACCGCAGCTGACACTGCACTGTGCATCTCCACCATCATCGGACATACCCTCACCTTGGGCTTGGCCTATGTCCTGTACCGAAGAGTCAACGCAATCCGAACCTCCACAACCAAGCTCACAGAGGCAGTCTCCCTAGGCTTCCGGAGAAGCCCTCGGAGGGATGACACCTCGCCAGAGAAGGCTGAAGACCTCATCGAACTAAACCTTCAGTCTTAACAACCCCTGTGCAGCCTCCTCCCATCCATGCACCTGCCATCTGACCTTTGTTACTGTGATGAGCCGACTAGGCCCACACACGCCCTGTCAACTCATCAAGGGGGGGACTGTAGCACAAGGCAGATAATCAGGTCTGCCTCTGATTTAATCAGATCTAATTTACAAACACCCCTGTCCTTCATTCGGAGGGCGACACAGAGCACATAGTGTCTTCCGCTGATTAAAGTTACTGACACTCCAATCAACAAATACAGGTTCTGTTCTTCTTGGACTGTCTGCAGAGAGCAAATGGCGCCTACCATTTGAGTAAATCATTGATCGCCGATCTGGGAACACAGATCTCTTTTTCCTGAAACCCCCCCGGATTTCTTAACACTGATTAACACTTCAAAACAATAAGACAGTGTCCGACCAGATGTCAAAACATGTGGTCACTGCTAATCTCATCAATTCAAGAAAACGCACACACATAGTAATTCCCCCGCGGCTCGCAAGAGCAAAAGTTTACCACGAGGTGTGAACTCTGAATGACCGCACGACAAACGCAGACACACACACACCAACGTATGAGACACTATAATCCCTGACCACGTGTGGTTAAAATTACCCTGTAAAATATATAAAATGTATTTCTTGTTGTGTTTCATGATCCCCATACCTAAATTACTATATCTATAAGCTGTATTGGTATGTAATCAATTTGTTGTGTATGTAATCACAAAAAATCATGTATCGTTGTTATTAGCTCACAGAATCATCATTTGCGGTATTGTTTTGTTCCAAAGAACCCAACGGTGTTGAATCTTTAACCCAAAATGCCAGAGGATGCATTCTTTCATTAATATCAGTTTATAAATGTTTATGAACGAGTTTATTTCTTCAGGACAAAGTCGGAAGAGGCGTGTACTTTTGCAAAACGAAAGGAGGTGGCCGCAAACACGTCCTTCCAAATGATTGGCTCAGAAACAGGAGGAAGGCGTGGCTGTGGCTCTTTCAAAACACGGCGCCAGCTCTCTCCTCTTTGCAGTTCGCCAGAGAGAGAGACCCGCCTCCTTCCTCCAAGAAACCTTCGTTTGCTTTTTTATTTTCGTTTTTACTCTAAGTCTTTCTTTTCTTGATATTCTACCTCAGTTTGATAATTTCCTTAAAGAAAAAAACCAACGAAACCAACTTAAGACTAAATCATCTTTGTCTAAGTTTGCGCACGCTCTGAGTTACCATCGCAACGACTCCGCCTTGACGACGCATCTGACCACGTGTTTCCAGGCTCCTTTGTCCACACAGACGCACCAACGAGGGCCATAGGCAAAACACGTAAAGTACATCCTTAAATTTGCAATCCGAAAGAAATGCTGTTCTAAGTTTGTCTAAGAATTACTAGAAGCTTTGGGAAATTAGAGACCAAAGGCCTCTGTGAACAAGTATGCCTTGAGGTGCTTTTTGAAGGACAACAATGTGGGGGCATGACGTATGTGGAGAGGTAGTTTGTTCCAGAGGGTGGGGGCAGAAACACAGAATGCTCTATCACCAAAGGTCCGTAGCCTGGTGCGAGGAGTGGCAAGCTGGTCCTTGTCAGAGGATCGCAGGGACCTTGGCTGTGAGCAACGGTGGAGGAGATCTGCGAGGTACTGGGGTGCAAGTCCATGGAGTGATTTGTAGGTTAGGAGCAGGATTTTGTATGAAATGCGGGATTTGACAGGGAGCCAGTGAAGCTTCTTGAGTGTGGGGGTGATGTGCTGCCATGGCTTCAATCGTGTCAGGACCCTGGCAGCTGAGTTTTGGACATACTGCAGTCTATCCAGGGTCTTACTGGGCAGACCATACAGCACACCATTGCAGTAGTCCAAGCGGGATGTGATGAAGGCATGGATGAGTGTTTCAGTCACAGAGTCAGAGAGTGATGGCCGGAGTCTGGAGATGTTTTTGAGGTGAAAGAACGCCGACTTGGTGGTGGTTTTGATTTGGGCCTGGAGTGAGAGTATGGGGTCCAGGATGACACCAAGGTTGCGTACCTCTGGGGATGGCCTGATGGTATAGCCATCCACAACCAGGAAAATATCACTAACCTTCTTAGCCAGTGATGGAGGGGCCACCACCAGGAGCTCCGTCTTCTTATTATTAAGTTTGAGTAGGTTAGCAGTCATCCAAGTTTTTATTTTATGCAGGCAGTCGACAAGGGATATGGGAGGAAGCTGAGCCGAGGGTTTGGTACTTATGTAGAGCTGTGTATCGTCAGCATAGCAGTGAAAACTGAGTCCATGGTGACGAATGATTTGACCAAGGGGGAGCATGTAAATGGTGAACAGAAGGGGGCCAAGTACCGATCCCTGGGGCACACCATGATTGACTGGAGCAGGGGTTGAATTTGAGTCTTTGATGGTGATGTATTGTTTCCTACCGGAGAGGTAAGACTGAAACCAGGAAAGAGCAGAGTCAGTGAGTCCTAAGTATTCATGAAGGCAGTTGAGGAGGATGGGGTGGGAGACCGTATCAAAAGCCGCAGAGAGGTCCAGGAGGATGAGGAGACTGATGAGGCCATTATCGGCAGCTGTGAGGAGGTCATTCATGATTTTGATGAGGGCGGTCTCGGTGCTATGGTGGGGTCTGAAGCCAGATTGAAAGGGTTCACAGAGCTCATGGTGGGACATGTGTTGCTGTAGCTGAACAGCCACAGCTCTTTCCAGAATTTTGCTGAGGAAGGGAAGGTTGGATATAGGGCGGTGGTTGCTGGGATCATCCGGGTCCAAGCCAGGCTTTTTCAGTGTGGGGATCACCACAGCAGTTTTGAAGCTGGTGGGGACCACCCCTAGTGCCAGCGAGATGTTGATGATACTAGCCATGGCAGGGCACAGGGTAGGCAAACATGCCTTTACCAAGGTAGTAGGCATGGGGTCCAGCTTGCAGAAGGTGGACTTAGCTTTAGACACCAGGTCCATGACTTGGTTACGCCTTTCTGCCTTTCTTTCTTTCTGGTGGTTGAGTTACAGCTCTACTTTGATTTTACTATTAAAATATCTAAATTGTCTAAAACACGAAAATATCGTCCTGGTGGCCACAGGAGGGTTATTTGTCGGTGTTAAAGACGATAGGTTTCTGTTCAGAAATTATACATGCTGTTTGCTGGACGGACAGTTTGCATGATAAATGAACATTAACTTCTACCTAAATTTCCCCTAATTAAAATATAATTCTATCTACCTATATCAGTAGTTACTACGAGTAATCGTGTTAATTATTGATATAAGTTGAGGTTTGACCTATTCCCTATTTGGAATAATTTAATTTGTGTAAACGGCATATACATATTCATATCGCATGAGTATTACCTCTCATTTGAGCTAATAAATTCCCTAAAATAGAGGCATTGTTGTTACATGTACTTCTCAGAAATATACTTCAAATTCCATATAGTATGTTTTGCCTATACTTGTTGATCGAGATATACTTAAAAGTATAATTAAGTATTCTAAGTATTCTTGGCTTGTACTTGTGTTTACTATTTTGATTGAGTAGCTTATTAAATACTTTTTTTAAAACATAATATTACACACTGTCTTATAAACTAACATGTTCAAGTTTATATAATAACAAGCTTTCGGGTGGAATAGCTTATAGAGTAAATAAAATAAGCATGGAACTGAACCTGATCTTGTACACAGCGATAATAATTCCCTCACGAAAAATACGTTTATTCAAGTGTTCTATTACTATACTTCTTTTCAACTAAAAAAAAGGAAGCATACTTTCAGTCTACATTTTATATACTTCTAAAAATATACTTTATGTACTTCTCAGAAATATACTTAATTCCACTTAAGTGTACTTGACTTATACTGAGAGAAAAGTCCAAGAATATTTGGCCTGTACTTGTACTCAATCTTTTGATCAAGATATACTTAAAAGTTTAATTATTTAATGTATACTTGGCTTGTAGTTGTGTTAACTCTTTTGATCGAGTAGCCTATTAAATATACGTTTTACATAGTTTTTCATATACAGTCTTATGAAACTTACATTGTTTGTAAATATTAATTAAAATATAGATATAAAACAGATATGTGTCACATTCACCGTCTGTCATCGTCTTGTCATCACTACAGTTCCCAGAATCCTCCTTGTTTCCACACCTGAACTCACTCCCTCCATTACCCACCTGTTCATCATCATCATTTGCATCACCTGTCTTGTGTTCATCTGTCTGTGTATTTAAGTTCTCCCTGTTCATCATTCAGTTGTCGGTCAATGTTTGTGTTTAGCACTCTGTCTGTGTACGCACACCGTTTCGAGTATTCGTCAGTTTAAATAAATATTGAGTATTTTGGATCTTTGCCTGGAACTTCATCTTCTTCTACCCTGAGACGTTACAGATTGACCGACCCAAAGTTATGGACTCCAGAGATAACCTGTTGTCCCTATTCAACGCAGCGCCGTTCATCATCCGGTTGGTTCCTGCCGCCCGAGGGGTGGTCTCCTACTCCGCCATGGCCCCCTGACTAGTCTGCTCTGCCTTGGTCGTCTGGACCATCCTGGAGTCCGTCCATTCTTCACCCGGTTCACCTCCCCGTCACGGACTCCAGGATGCCCACCCGGGTCGTGCCTAGCGGGAGGGGGGAGTTATGTCACATTCACCGTCTGTCATCGTCTTGTCATCACTACAGTTCCCAGAATCCTCCTTGTTTCCACACCTGAACTCACTCCCTCCATTACCCACCTGTTCATCATCATTTGCATCACCTGTCTTGTGTTCATCTGTCTGTGTATTTAAGTTCTCCCTGTTCATCATTCAGTTGTCGGTCAATGTTTGTGTTTAGCACTCTGTCTGTGCACGCACACTGTTTCGAGTATTCGTCAGTTTAAATAAATATTGAGTATTTTGGATCTTTGCCTGGAACTTCATCTTCTTCTACCTTGAGACGTTACAATATGTTTCTAATTCTGCGTGTCTTAATTTTTGGGTAGGCTAGGTAGTGCACATAGGAATTTACTCTAATTCTACTTTTTCCCACCATTGACTGAATTTTCCAGCTATCCATGTTTTCACTGTTATACGGTAGGGGGCGCTAGCCTATGACACATCTTCTAGTGCAGAATCTTCGGATCAAAACACAGGAGAAGAAGAAGCTGAAACAAGTGATAGAAGATTGCTCACTCAAATGTAAAATAACGTGATCATCAAACATTAAACAGCTTGTAAATCAAAACTGCTTAATGTTTCCAAATGAAATGAAGCGTAACCCATGAAGAGAAAACGGCTGTGAAGCTGTGGGGGTGTTGGACTCTATCTCCTCCATCTGTGTTTTGATCATCGTTCTGAATCTGATCAAGGCGTAGTCTTTGACAAAAATGTCAATCTTTTTTGTTTAAAATGTTGCCTTTATTTATGAAACTTACCAGTATTCAAGTGTTGATAAAAAAGGATGCATGAAGCTAATACAATGTTTTTAAAATTAAAGTAGCCTACTGTTAAAGGTATTTTTCAAGTATAAAAAATAACATTTGAACATAGTATACGCCTACTGCAAGTGTAAAAATTATATACAAAAAGTAAACTATAAGTATAATGTTAAGTTCACTTAAAGAAAACTTGTAGTATAAAACTACTAAACTAGTAGTTTATTGAGAGTACACTAAAAGAAAACTTGCAAGTATAGGCTACTTGCAGTATAAAACTACTAAACTAGTAGTTTACTGCGAGTACACTAAAAGAGCAAAAATAATATATAAATGGTAAACTATAAGTATGATGTTAAGTTCACTTAAAGAAAAGTTGTAGTATAAAACTATTAAACTAGTAGTTTACTGAGAGTATACTTCAAAGTTGTAGGGGTAGGGTGTTCCAATACTCTAAAGAGCAAGGGGGAGTGCTATTCTCCCCTTAAAATCAACCCTCAAAACATAGTGCGGTCCGATGCAGGCTTAAAACGAAGTGGAAGATGAAATTACCCAGGATACCTTGCGGGCTCAGCAAGCCGGTAAATTTTTTTTAAACAAGATGGCGGACACCGCTGGAAAGGAACAATTGAATTGTAATTATATTTTCGCAAATAAGCATGTTAAAATTTCTAAATATGTTGGAATATGTTAGTTTGATGCACATCCAATGGACTGTAAAGTTTTGAACACTAATGTTAGAAAATATTTCACGAAGCTATCTATACGATGTTGATATCTGCCGAGTGCTTCAAGAGAGTCTGCCCATCAAATATACATCTTATCTGGGTAGTTAATCTAATTTTATTTTCGATGTTGGCTTCCAATTATTATAAAAAGAAGACGTGAGGTAAAACTATTAAAAAATAGCCGCGTTCGTCTAGTGCTTCATCTTTTTCTTCACAGCGCGCTGTCACTTCTCCCTAACGTTAAACCCAAACAGCACTGAGCACAATCAGTGATGGTTGTAAAATGCAGTGTCTGCTGATTATAAATTGCGGGAGGTGTTTGATTGTAAAAAGAGCTATTAAAATTATAAGCACAATGATCCGCGCAAGAGACGTTGACCCTGTTCCCATGGCGGCGCGCGTTCGGAAACGGACTGCAACTAGACAAGCAAACTATACTTTGGGTTTCATGTGCGCGTCTAAACGATCAAATACAGACAAAAATATGGCTAAGTGACCGGTTTGGAGATTCACTTTAACACAGTTTATGTCTTAAATGGGAGTTGGTTGTGGAATAGTTGGGAGAAAATGTGTATTATTAGATCCGCATTCGGTCTTAAAGTGGCAGCGTCTAATAAACCTGCGAATGATTACACTTTTAATGTGAATAAAACAACTAAAGGCAAAGAGAAAATTTCTCCCAGCTCTTGAATGAATAACTTTAGCTTTAATGAGCATTAATCTATCTATAATAAACTATGCTGTGTTATTTTACATTTGATTACTTTATTAGATTTCTAGCATATTATTATGGATACTTATATCCTGATCATAACTGGGATAGTTATGTGCATGTATATAATTTGCATATAGTGGTGTCCCATTTCATAGGGAAAGATCTTCAACTCCACTTCCCCTCGTTGAGGGGACTTTACTTTTGAGGGCACTCAAAACCAAGTGGAAGTTTTAAGGGGGGAGAAATGGGACAGGGCCTTAAACATATACTTTTATATACTAAAAGTGGGCCAATTTAGTCCCAAGTGGTATTAAAATAGTACACTTACAAGTTTACTACTAGTACATATTGACATTAGTATACTTACTAAATAATGTATAATTAAAAATATACTTGAACATTACTTAAGTATACTTCATAAAATGAACTTTAAGTATACTTCTTTTTCGTAAGGGTAGTCTTTGGCCCTGTCCCATTTCTCCCGCCTTAAAACTTCCACTTGGTTTTGAGTGCCCTCAAAAGTAAAGTCCCCTCAACGAGGGGAAGTGGAGTTGAAGATCTTTCCCTATGAAATGGGACACCACTATATGCAAATTATATACATGAACATAACTATCCCAGTTATGATCAGGATATAAGTATCCATAATAATATGCTAGAAATCTAATAAAGTAATCAAATGTAAAATAACACAGCATAGTTTATTATAGATAGATTAATGCTCATTAAAGCTAAAGTTATTCATTAAAGAGCTGGGAGAAATTTTCTCTTTGCCTTTAGTTGTTTTATTCACATGTGTAATCATTCGCAGGTTTATTAGACGCTGCCACTTTAAGACCGAATGCAGATCTAATAATACACATTTTCTCCCAACTATTCCACAACCAACTCCCATTTAAGACATAAACTGTGTTAAAGTGAATCTCCAAACCGGTCATTTAGCCATATTTTTGTCTGTATTTGATCGTTTAGACACGCACATGAAACCCAAAGTATTTTGCTTGTCTAGTTGCAGTCCGTTTCCGAACGCGCGCCGCCATGGGAAGGGTCAACGTCTCTTGCGCGGATCATTGTGCTTATAATTTTAATAGCTCTTTTTACAATCAAACACCTCCCGCAATTTATAATCAGCAGACACTGCATTTTACAACCATCACTGATTGTGCTCACTGCTGTTTGGGTTTAACGTTAGGGAGAAGTGACAGCGCGCTGTGAAGAAAAAGATGAAGCACTAGACGAACGCGGCTATTTTTTAATAGTTTTACCTCACGTCTTCTTTTTATAATAATTGGAAGCCAACATCGAAAATAAAATTAGATTAACTACCCAGATAAGATGTATATTTGATGGGCAGACTCTCTTGAAGCACTCGGCAGATATCAACATCGTATAGATAGCTTCGTGAAATATTTTCTAACATTAGTGTTCAAAACTTTACAGTCCATTGGATGTGCATCAAACTAACATATTCCAACATATTTAGAAATTTTAACATGCTTATTTGCGAAAATATAATTACAATTCAATTGTTCCTTTTCAGCGGTGTCCGCCATCTTGTTTATAAAATTTTACCGGCTTGCTGAGCCCGCAAGGTATCCTGGGTAATTTCATCTTCCACTTCGTTTTAAGCCTGCATCGGACCGCACTATGTTTTGAGGGTTGATTTTAAGGGGAGAATAGCACTCCCCCTTGCTCTTTAGAGTATTGGGACACCCTACCCCTACACGAGAACGCGCAAAAACAAGGGTTAGGGCAGAAATCTAGGGTAAGGGGAGGTATTGGGACAGGCCCTTTGTGTCAAGCTGTCATTTTAGTTTTTATTAGTTTTAGTCACGTTCATACTCTTTTTAGTCTAGTCAAGTTTCAGTCGACTAAAAGTCTGAGCATTTTAGTCTTATTTTAGTCTGATTATGAATGTGTCAAATATATCAATGAAACATTTTAATTGTTTATTAATAAACTAGTGTTTTCTGTGTCAGTGTCGGGCTGCAAAGATTAAGTTGACGATGCTGACTCATCATCTTCGCAGTGAACGCGCTTATAGAGAGAACTGCACATTTCATACGGATTAGCCTACATAAGCAGAGAGTATAGCCGGTTTCTTTTCGTTTTGATTTTTTTTTTTTTTTAAAGTAGACAATTCAAGCTTTCTATATGGAATAACTAATGGAATATTGTTAAATTCGCTGATAATCGGGTGACCAGATCGCAAACCAGAATTCAAAGCCGACAAAGCTTAAATTTATGGGCTCACGCACAACTCTTATTCGTCATGATGTTATAACATTTCGTCTCGTCTCGTTTTGGTCAACAAAAATGAAGAGACATTTTAGCATAGTTTTTATTTTGTAAAACACATTTAGTCTCGTTTTTATTCGTCAACAATATTGCAATATTCACTTAATTATAGTCATCGTCACATGATCAGCATTTACGTTGCATCTCGTCTCGTTTTCGTCAGGTGATAAAGGTTCGTTGATGACGATATTTAGTCATAATTTTCGTTGACGAAAGCAACACTACTTCACCATATTCTTCCTCATTGTCCACAAAGTGCCTATTCTGACCCCTAACCATCTATCCTCTTCCTCATTGCCACGAAGTGCCTATTGTGCCCCCTAACCACTTAACTTCACCATAGTCTTCCTCATTGTCCACGAAGTGCCTATTCTGACCCCTAACCACCTATCCTCTTACTCATTGCCACGAAGTGCCTATTGTGACCCTTAACCACCTAAACTTCACCATAGTCTTCCTCATTGTCCACAAAGTGCCTATTCTGACCCCTAACCACCTATCCTCTTCCTCATTGCCACAAAGTCAAGTCATCTTCATTTATATAGCGCTTTTAATAATGTAGATTGTTCCAAAGCGGCTTTACAGTGATAATAGGAAATTAAAGTAACAGAGATTGTTTTAGCTTTATAGCAGCTCTAGAATAAAGTTATTGTCCAGCTAAAGTTAGTTTTGATTGATTCACTTCCATCGCAACGATCATTAGTTATTAACTTAGGGGTCGCTAACACGACACCATTTTAACCCTCTGGGGTCTAAGGTGTTTTTGGGGCCCTTGGGATGTTTTGACATGCCCTGACATTTGTGCTTTTTTCAGTTATTTATAAACATATTAATGGCAAAGGTGTACATTCACTCTATATAGCACAAACAGGGGTACCATAATATGTGAGCATCATGTATGTAGATGTTTGTATTTTTAAGAGAATAATGTTTATGCGTGGTTATTGGAAAAAATAAAAATGAAAGTTGCTGAAATAAGACCACAAAACTCATACTAAATATGTGTCCACAAGACTTTTGACTAATGGATGTTGTCGCTTCGAGTTCTGGCTTCAAAATTATGTGAAAATAGTCTTGCTTTATCGTTCACATAAAACAATACATTGATTTAAATTGTGTAAAACAGGTTTTGCTTGGAAAGCCAATATGCGAGGGGTGCGTGAAGGAGGAGTAGTTTACACCTGAGAATACAATGTCCCACCCACTCTGCATAATGAGCCATTCATTCAGGTGTGACACTGAATGAGCCACAATGCAAGGACAAAAGATATATTTAGAAGAAGACTTATATTGACCATTTAAGATTTTACTTACATCTATCTTGTAAATATGTTTTGCTATTTTATTAAAAAGGTTACAATTACAACAATAATTACAATTTCAACAATATTTCAAGTGTACTCTTTCTTTGTAAAAAAAAAAAGATTATAGGCCTACATTTTATCATATGTATTCATTAGTTTGAATATAGCCAACATTGGAACAGCTAACATCTTAGTTGATGACTTTATTTTTGACAAAAATAGTATTTTATATATATATATATATATATATATAATATATGAGCATAAATTGCTAAATAAAAGCTTTATTTGATGTGGCAGTATATTCTACAGTAAAAACTGTACCCAAATCTAGTCAACAAAATGTTGTCTTTCATATTTCGCCTGACTGTAACGTTGTTTTTATGAAATATTAGGGCATATAAATGTTAATTTGCAGTTTAATATGTTGCAATACAAATAGCCTACATTTTATTTCAACATATTTCAGTCGATTTTTACTCATCTCAGTATAGCAATACAGTTTGCTAAAACATCATCATTCATTCACACACAGAAACGCGATTTAAATTTAAACTGTCTTTTTGCGAGCTGTGGTAAACAGCGCGCATCTCTGCCGTTCATTCATTCACAAACAGAAACGCGATTCACTTGAGAAGGAAAAAAAACTTACTACAGTATTCCTCAGCTCAGTCGGATCCTTGCTCCTCGAAATACCCGCACTTCTGTGGTACATTTTCCATTATTATTATTCCTCACAGCGCTGCGAGACGGTGTAAACAAGTAATGATCTGAATAAACTTGTGTTTTCTCGAGCTGATATGGGGGCGTTCACAGGTTTGCGTGGATTACCTCAGTCATTTGCGTTTGAATAGCGCGCGCTCTCCGTGGGCGGGGTCACATTAAAAATAATTAGATGAGATGAGAACGACTGACATCTCGCTCTTTTCTTACAGATTACATAAACTGAGAATATTTGTTTTTTATAAAAATTATTTCATTTAAAAGAAGAGAATTCAAGCTTCATGCCTCTGTGTCTGTCTGCCTGATTGACTGAGTATTCACTGAGTTACGCGTTTCAGAATTGACTTTACTGACAGAGAGAAAGCAGAACTCGCGTCATGTTTATTTTTCTTTATTTGGCAAAAAGCACAACACTTTGTTTTTATTGTGAGTATACACAAAAATAATACACACTTAACAGGAGAGATTGATATATGAAACTGGTTTGTAAGATCAAAGTCAACAGAGTATTTGGACTCTCGTTTGAACTGATAAAAAAAAAAAAACAAGCAAATCACGCCGGCGTGATTGCCGACCTCAGAGGGTTAACAGAAAACTCTTGTTCTCTCTGTGCAATCTTTAAATACGCGAACCTGTGAGAATGCTGATGGCGTGCACATGCGTATTACGAGTTCAGTCTATAGGTACGCGCATTTGAATATATGTGCACAGGCGTGTAGTGCGCAGGCGTGTAGTCCTTCCCTACAAACCAACCCTCAACAAACTACTTGTCTGGCCTTAAAATGTATAATACAGAATTTTATCTACGAACCGGAATTATACCGACAACGCTTTATCTGTAGAGAGGTAAAGGGAGGGGAGGGAGGCCTTCACCGGGGAGAGACTAGTTGACACTTCAGGGCTGGGCACGAAGTGCCTATTGTGCCCCCTAACCACCTAAATTTCACCATAGTCTTCCTCATTGTCCATGAAGTGCCTATTCTTACCCCTAACCACCTATCCTCTTACTCATTGCCACGAAGTGCCTATTGTGCCCCCTAACCACTTAAACTTCACCACATGGTGCAGAAAGGTTACTCACCTGCGTATCCCTGCAGTGTCAATCAAGAAGCGGAAGTCAGCCAGCTTGCTCTTTCCCTTTGACATGTACGCCACAAATTTCTTAATGCGGTAGACCTGACAGCCGACGTTCTCTTTGAGCTTGCTGCCAGGGTCTGGGCCTTCTCTGTGATGCCTGTACTCCTCCACGATGTCATCTGCAAAAAAGAAAAAAAAAGAGAGAAAAGAGGAAGAGGAAACTTCTTACCAAAAAAAAAGTTAAAAAAACACGCAAAAAAAACAAAACAACGGCAAGATAAAAGTATCACACTCACTCAGCACGGCCACGTGATCGGGATACTGGGGTTGGTCTTCTTCCTGCGGCTGCTGACTGGTGGAAGGCTTCTCGTCACTGGTGTCGGGCTTCGGGCTCAAGTCAGAGGACTGCTGAGTCTCAGAGGGCACCTTGGGTGAAGACTGCTGTGACTTTACAGCCTCTTCTGCAGGAGCGTCTTCCTCATCATCCGGCCCGAGAGAGGGGAGGAGCCTTTGGGCCACCTGCCCGATTCGGACTGAGCCCAAGGAGATCGACCTCCTCTTCAGAACCCGGTACCACCTGGTGACCATCCGCAGCGTCTCGGTGAGGGTGTTGACCTGTTTATTTAGATCTGCCATCTGTGTCCTGAGGAGCTCTTTATGTTTAATGCAGCCCAGCCTGTCACATTCTTCCTCCTCTATCTCCTCTGGGTCTCTGGGAATTGACGGATCTTCATGCAGCAACTGGTGCACCTCCAGGTCAAGAGTTGAGACCATCAGGACGGCGGGGTTGGAGGCCCTCAGGGCAGTCAGCTTAGCAATGCATGCCCTTCTCTTGCCCTTCTCTTCTCTCCACCGAGATCTCGCTGTGGGTTCGAATGTGGCAGTCCAGTCGGTTTGAGAACTTGCCACATGCCGCAACTGGGCAGAGGCCTGCACGAGCGTTTATTCGTCCTGACTCCAAAGCCAAGAGCAGCTTCCTCTCATCTTGGTTTTTGACGTTGTGTGTGAGAACCAGGTGCTGGCCGAGGCGGGCATACATCCGCAGACACAGCGGGCATGTTTCCACAGGCATCTTGGCAGAAACAAGGAGACAACGGGCTCACGGACTGAGTCGTTGGAGGTCCAGTGTGTAATGACTGGGGTCCTCTCACTGCCTAAAGCCTTTAACTGTACACTTACCTGAAAATGGAGTGCAATTTAAAGTAAGTTACTGTTCACTTACCTGAAAATGGAGTGGATCATCCCAGCTATAGCTTAATAGGCTTTCCATGGTCAGACTGGAACCATTACAGGTTATTATTACAGTTTAGTTTTTTTTTTAGTTTTTTTTTTAAACATTAATGTTTCATTGTAAAAAAAAAAAAAAAAAAAAAAAACTGTTATAAAACCATTAAAATATGACTCAAAAATGCCCTGTCCATGGAAAGGTAAGTTATGGTTGGACAAGTGACACCTGTAACTTGTTTGACGTGACCTACACAGGCTTTCCATGGACAGGTAATAACAATTATAATAATGCATGTTTATGAACCCTAACCCTCAAACTTCATTTCAAAAGACGGTTTAAGCAGCTGCTGTAACCCCCTTGTTTATTGTTTCAACGTAATACTTCAACTTCAACAAGGTAATTTCAAAGTGTTATTTTGAGAATATTTCATGTTTCTAGAAGTTCAAAGTGAACTAACTTTGTTTCCATTCCTACACATTTTTTAAGATGCTACTGAACTGTCCATTGTGCCCCACTAAAATGATCCACTTGAGGCACCACTTGAGGTCTCAACACAAAATTGAGAACGCCGGAGAACGGCAGATATTGCTGCGACTGGCAAGGGGGCGGATCAAGCTAAGAAACCTCAAGTGTCCCGAGTGTGGCGTTGCGTTCGAAAACGTGGCACGTGTTGTAGTTTAATTCTTTTCAGGGGAATGACTTCAGAGATATTTGATGCCAGAAAAATTAGACTTTATTAACAAACAAAGCCGAGTGCCCCTCTGCAGAAAGACCCCTGCAGAAAGACCCTCCTGCAAAATTGTCCAGCTAACATATACTACATCCTTGTCCCAAATATGGTAATGCATTCTATAGATTATTTTGAGAAATAGTTTGTACCATGGGACATAACTGAAATAGAATTCTCTGTTGTAACAACACAGCTCTCAGGTTCCAAAGTCAATTCAAAAGTCACCCCCAGACAGAAAGGAAATAATAGTGTACAAAAAATAGTTAAATTACTTATTTTCTAAATAATAAAATCTTCAACACACGCCACTTTAAATCAGGCCATCCAGAGCTGACAGTAAGTATAATCTCAAACTAGCATAATTGTTTTTGTGAATTCATTAAAAAAACAAAAATAAAAAACCTGTCTCTTCAGGGAAAACAGGTGAAAAAGATGACGAGGAAACTCGAATTGCAGGTCACAGAGGAACAGCTGAATAGTCTATGGGCACGTAACCATCCAGACCCTCCAGTCTTGTCAGCTCTGGATGACCCTGAAGGAGGAGAGCAGCCACAACCTCCAGAGACCCCGTTGGCTATTCCCGAGGAGTGTCTCCAATTGCTGGGTAGGTTTTGAATGTTTTATGTAATGGGAATATAATATATTTTTTTACAAGATGGAGAAAAAACTATTGAGTGTGTGTGTGTGTGTGTGTTTATTGTAGATTAATTATTCAAGCAAGTTGCCGGAGATCACCAGATTTCTGCAGGTCTGCAAGGTAAGTAATAGGTGATAAGTTTACATGCATGAAATAAAGTTTTGTTATTGTTTTATTTTTTTGTTTCATTGTTTTTCTTTATTTCCCTTTTTCTTTTTTAGAAAATGACACATCCATTCGTCCATTTCTTCAGGAAAGCAAAGATCTGTGCACAGTTGACCCAAGGGACCTGATTGATGTATAAAATATTTTTTTAGAAAACGACACATCCATTCGTCCATTTCTTCACAAAAGCAAAGATCTGTGCACAGTTGACCTCAGGGACCTGATTGATGTATAACATATTTGTTTCTGTAAATTTATAAATGTATATAGTTCAACTGTTTTATGTCATAGTTTTATATTTATAACATTTTATTAAAAAAAAAATATTATGTTATAAATGTAAATATCTACTTTTCTACTATTCCAGGTCAGCAGGCGGTCAGGGGGATGAATAGGCTGTTTGTGGTCAGTGCACACTTACCGGTCAGGACCGGTCACACAGGCGTTTAGGGGGAGGCTCAGGCGTTCCGTGGACGCCTGCCCGCAACTTGTTAGATGCCGTCGGAACGATTGCAGGTGGTCGTGAGGTCGCCGCCCTGTGGTCGCTCCCCAGATTGCGAGAAACGGGGCCTAACTTTACCGAGATTACTGGCACACATAGTCAAGTCACATTTATTTATATAGCGCTTTTTACAATACAGATTGTTTCAAAGCAGCTTTACAACAGGAAAATAATGCAACAAAGTTTGTTTCAGAAGAAAATAGCGTCATAGTCCAGCTTAAGTGAGTTCAGTGATGTTTCATTTTTGTTGTAAAAAAGTTATTCATTTAGTTGATTTATATATATATATATATATATATATATATATATATATATATAGCCGCTCTGGAGAAAACCATGATGTCATCGTCCAGCTAAGTTCAGTTCTCATATAATGGTGTCAATACAGGCAGATCAATAATATTGTTGAATATTAAATTAAATGTCCCCAACTAAACAAGCCAAAAGCCAATGGCAACAAAGGCGAAAAATCAACAGTGGCAAGGAACCAAAATTCTATCAGGTGACAGAATGGAGGAAAAAACCTTGGGAGAAACCAGGCTCAGTTGGGGACCAGTTCTCCTCTGGCCAACAAACGAACAGTGTATTATTATAATTCAGCCAGCATTATAGGTCAGAAGTTTACCGCAGTCCGCCGGATCCAGGCCGTATCCAGATCTGATGAAGGACCTGCGCCTGGACACGACGACAACGCAGTCCTAAAGTGTCAACTAGTCTCTTTTCACAGGTTAGCGTTTTTGAAGTTTGCGCAGAGATAACCTATTTTTTCGAAAATGTTCAAGGCTTGCACCTTGGAACCTATTTCAAGGTTTATATTCTCAAGCCACCAGGCACTGGTTTGTGCAAATGAGCAGGCCAGAGCGTGTTATGGGTTTTCTGTTAAAAGGTGTTGTGTAAGCGGCCCCTAAGTTAATAACTAATGATCTTTGCAACGGAAGTGAATCAATCAAAACTACCTTTAGCTGGACACTAACTTTATTCTAGAGTTGCTGTAAAGCCAAAGCTCTGTTACTTAAATTTCTTATTATCACTGTAAAGCTGCTTTGAAAAAATCTATATTGTTTAAAGTGCTATATAAATGAAGGTGACTTGACTTGACTGGAAGTCAGATTGGATTGGAACAATCAGAATATTATCCAGATCCATCTGGTTTAAGATCGGAGTCACACGGGTATGTTGAGGATTAGTGCTGATGGCTGTCGTGTCGATGAGGCCTTCACAGGGGAGAGTCTAGTTGACACAATCTCTGCTGACACTTCAGGGATGCTTTGTGTGACAGAGTGTGTCTGCATCCCGGATGATGTTAGGAAGACTGTTCCAGAGTTTAGGTGCTAAATAGGAAAAGGATCTACCGCCAGCAGTCGATTTTGATATTCTAGGTATTATCAACTGGCCAGAATTTTGAGATCACAATAGACGTGAAGGACTATAATGCGTTAAGAGCTCGCTCAAGTACTGGGGAGCTAAACCATTTAGTGCTTTGTAAGTAATCAACAATATTTAAAGGTGCCCTAGAATGTGAAATTGAATTTATCTTGGCATAGTTAAATAACAAGAGTTCAGTACATGGACATGACATACAGTGAGTCTCAAACACCATAGTTTTCTCTTTCTTATTTAAATCTCGTTTTTGAAAAACACCCCTGAAAAACAGGCGAATCTCCACATAACACCGACTGTGACGCAACAGTCGGGATCATTAATATGTACGCCTCTAAAAATTTGCATATGCCAGCCCATGCTCAGTGCCAGGCGGAACTGCGCAGCCGAATCATCAGAAGCAGGTGAAGAAACAAGCAGGAAGAGGATCATAGGGAAAATGGCAGATCTATCTATAATCTATCGGATACCGCTACAGTTTAATTCGAAGTTGTTAGTTTGCTCTGCCCATTTCACCACGGACTGTTTTTCTAACCTGGAACAATATCAAGCAGCCAGGCTTCTCTCAGCGTCTCAAACGGACGAAGGGGGCAATTTCAACTAACGTTATATTCCCGCAAGCGGTAAGTAGTGATTTTATTAACGATAATTTACACTGTGTTATCTAGATACAGCGCGATATTGTTTTTTCCTCGAGAGACATCGTGGCTTGCAAACGAGCGAACGAAGCATGGCAGTTGCTCAGTGTTTGGATGTACAAATGAACACAAAAGTATTTTTTTAGCTCCTTCATCCGAGCCTCTGGAGAACCAGTGGGTTATGTGAATTTCTGATGTGTAATTGTTCAAGTTCAGACAGATAATCTTTCTCTCAAAGTCGTTCAACACTGTTTATGCATCAGTAAATCGTGTTGCAGTGATAAGATCTTCATTCACGCGATCAACAGGCTGTCATCTGCTCAATGCTGGAATAGATCTAAATACTTAAAAAACTTCTCATGATTCGTTAATCCCGATAGCTGTAATAGTAAAAACGTATAAAAGCTGTAATAGTAAAAGTTTTCCAGATAGCTCTACATGTAATGCCAGATATTTCACAATCACATAATCACAGCAGTGGGCAACAACACTGAAGTCTCACAGCAGACACGCCCCTTCAAACAGAGTGTTCAAATCAGGGTATGAAATCAGGCTAGGAAATATGCCTTTTATTTCTAAATTATAACAAATTTTGATCTAAAAAACATACTAACATTATAAGGGCACCCCAGGAAACATTATAAAATAATAAAATAATCCATTCTACGGCACCTTTAAAATGTATACAATGTTTAATGGGGAGCCAATGCAGTGTTGACAGAACCGGGCTTATATGGTCATACTTCCTGCTTCTAGTAAGAACTCTAGCTGCTGCGTTTTGGACCAGCTGTAGTTTGTTTATTATGCGTGCAAGGCAACTACCCATAAGAGCAATACAATAATCTAGCATTGAGGTCATGAACACATGAATTAACTGTTCTGCATTTTTCATTGAAAGCATATGTCGTAATTTAGATATATTTTTAAGATGGAAGAATGCAGTTTTACAGATGCTAGAAACCTGGCTTTCAAATGAAAGATTGGTATCAAAGAGCACACCCAGGTTCCTAACCGACGACGAAGACTTGACAGAGCAGCCATCAATTGTTAGACAGTTTTCTAGGTTAGTACGTGCAGAGGTTTTTGGTCCAATCATTAGAAACTCTGTGTTTTCAGAATTAAGTAGTAGGAAATTACTAGTCATCCAAATTTTTATATCAGCTAAGCATTCCGTTAATTTCTTGAATTGGCAAGTTTCGTCGGGGCGCGAAGAGATATAGAGCTGAGTATCATCTGCATAACAGTGAAAATCATATGCTAATCCCGTGCTTCCTAATGATATCTCCCAAGGGTAGCATGTACAGAGTGAACAGCAACGGTCCTAGTACTGAGCCTTGTGGTACTCCATACTGAACTTGTGATCGATATGACATCTCTTCATTTACTGCTACAAACTGATAACGGTCAGATAATTATGATTTAAACCATGCTAATGCAATAACACTAATGCCAACATAAAAAGAGCAAATCATTTGTGACTCTAATGAGAGCTGTCTCATAGAGGTCTGCACAGCCGCGGGAACCGACCAGATATTTTGCGCCGCGGGATTAAATTTCTGACTAAAACACGGTAGCGGTCGGTAACTCTGGTGTAATTTGAACGGGAGCGGTCGGTCATTCAATATCACGTTCCCGATGTCCTTTCAGAACAGCATATCTTCGCTTTACTTAACCCTCTGGGGTCTAAGGTGTTTTTGGGGTCCTTGAGATGTTCTGACATGCCCTGACATTTGTGCTTTTTTCAGTTGCTTATAAACATATTAATGGCAAATGTGTAATTACACTCTATTTAGCACAAACAGGGCTACCATAATATGTGAGCAACATGTATGTACATGTTTGTATTTTTGAGAGAATAATGTTTATGCATGGTTATTGAAAAAACTAAAAACTAAAGTTTCTGAAATAAGGCCAAAAAAAACATACTAAATATGTGTCCACAAGACTTTTGACTAATGGATGTTTTTTTCTTCAAAATGATCTGAAAATCATCCTGCCTAATCATTCACATAAAACAATACATTGATTTAAATTTTGCAAGACACTTTCTGTTTGGAAAGGCAATATGTGAGTGGGCGTCAACGATCCAACACCATCATGCATATTGAGTAGTTCACACCTGAGGAGACAATGGGGCCTGCATACATAATGAGCCATTCATTCAGGTGTGTCAATGAGCCACAAGAAAGAATGCAAGAGCAATATGTATATATATATATATATATATATATATATACACACACTCACCTAAAGGATTATTAGGAACACCTGTTCAATTTCTCATTAATGCAATTATCTAATCAACCAATCACATGGCAGTTGCTTCAATGCATTTAGGGGTGTGGTCCTGGTCAAGACAATCTCCTGAACTCCAAACTGAATGTCAGAATGGGAAAGAAAGGTGATTTAAGCAATTTTGAGCGTGGCATGGTTGTTGGTGCCAGACGGGCCGGTCTGAGTATTTCACAATCTGCTCAGTTACTGGGATTTTCACGCATAACCATTTCTAGGGTTTACAAAGAATGGTGTGAAAAGGGAAAAACATCCAGTATGCGGCAGTCCTGTGGGCGAAAATGCCCTGTTGATGCTAGAGGTCAGAGGAGAATGGGCCGACTGATTCAAGCTGATAGAAGAGCAACTTTGACTGAAATAACCACTCGTTACAACCGAGGTATTCAGCAAAGCATTTGTGAAGCCACAACACGCACAACCTTGAGGCGGATGGGCTACAACAGCAGAAGACCCCACCGGGTACCACTCATCTCCACTACAAATAGGAAAAAGAGGCTACAATTTGCACGAGCTCACCAAAATTGGACAGTTGAAGACTGGAAAAATGTTGCCTGGTCTGATGAGTCTCGATTTCTGTTGAGACATTCAGATGGTAGAGTCAGAATTTGGCATAAACAGAATGAGAACATGGATCCATCATGCCTTGTTACCACTGTGCAGGCTGGTGGTGGTGGTGTAATGGTGTGGGGGATGTTTTTTTGGCACACTTTAGGCCCCTTAGTGCCAATTGGGCATCGTTTAAATGCCACGGCCTACCTGAGCATTGTTTCTGACCATGTCCATCCCTTTATGACCACCATGTACCCATCCTCTGATGGCTACTTCCAGCAGGATAATGCACCATGTCACAAAGCTCGAATCATTTCAAATTGGTTTCTTGAACATGACAATGAGTTCACTGTACTAAAATGGCCCCCACAGTCACCAGATCTCAACCCAATAGAGCATCTTTGGGATGTGGTGGAACGGGAGCATGGTGCCCTGGATGTGCATCCCACAAATCTCCATCAACTGCAAGATGCTATCCTATCAATATGGGCCAACATTTCTAAAGAATGCTTTCAGCACCTTGTTGAATCAATGCCACGTAGAATTAAGGCAGTTCTGAAGGCGAAAGGGGGTCAAACACAGTATTAGTATAGTGTTCCTAATAATCCTTTAGGTGAGTGTATATATATATATATATATATATATATATATATATATATATATATATATATATTCTTCAGTTTTGGAATATGTATCCTCTCCCCAAATTTGTCACTAATAAAACACAATAAAAATTATTTAACCCTTGTGTTATGTTGCGGGTCAATTTGACCCGTTTAGATTTTATAGTTGCTGGAAATACTGGTTAACCTATGTTTTTTTTCTTGATATTTTGTGACTTTTTCTCATTTATCATCATGAACATGCATGCAAAGTTTCAACATGCTGGTGTTTTTTGACATATACAAACAAAATTACTGTTCCTTTCGTGATGTTCGCGGGTCAATTTGACCCGCATATTTTAACGCTCTAAGGCAACTGTACGGACCCAAAATAATAACATGTCTTGGTTATACTTTGTTATTTTATTTTTTTACTACCTTATGAAGCTAAAAAAATAGGTTTTCCACACTTATTTCAATACAGAAAAATATTTTGTCGGCCACAGATGGTAAAAATTACCTATCATTTATTTTTTCAAGCTACCTGAAATAATATTAAATCTTTTTTTTTTTCTTGATATTTTGTGACTTTTTTGCATTTATCTTCATGAACATGCATGCAAAGTTTCAACATGCTGGTGTTTGTTTTTTTTGACATATACAAACAAAATTACTATTACGTTTGTGATGTTCGCAGGTCAATTTGACCCCCATAGGCTATTCAAAAGCAACTGTACAGACACAACATAAAAACATTTATTTTATGTATCAACTGGGCATCAACTCCAGTTCTAAAGTGTAATTTTATCTAAAAGTGCTCTAACCCAAACCAAACACACTTGAAAAAGCTACATCATGGTGTTCAGAGTTAATTGCAAATTACAAATGAAAATCTTTGACAGACGCAGATAGTAAAATAAGCTCTCATTTATATATTCAAGATATCTGAAATATCTTGAGACTTCGACATAGACTGCAGGAAAAATTAGCTCAGATTAATTGATTAATTGTTCAGTTATGATGTTCTAAGCAAAAAAAAAGAAAAAAAAGTAAAAAAAAAAAATGTATATTCAAATATATATAAATATAATGTATATTCAAATTTTGTCAAAGCAAAACAGTTTTAAAAAATGGTTAAAAAACATTTTCATTAAATCATATCATCAGATATATATATTTTGGAATATTTGACAAATGTTGATATTAAAAGTTTACAGTTTGTACCTGAATCTTTGTTGTTTTTCATAGTGTGATTTTTGAGGAATTGTATTGAATCCAATGCGGGTCAATTTGACCCGGACCATAAGGGGAGTGCACAGAATTCCAACATAACACAAGGGTTAAAGAAAAGGCTTATATTTACCTTTTAATAGTTTGTTTACATCTACCTTGTAAATATTTTTTTTTTATTAAAAAGGTTACAATTACAACAACAATTCAAGTGTAATCTTTCTTTGTAAAAACTAAAGTATATATTTTATCATACATATTTCAAAGTTAAGGATTCATTACTTGAATATAGCCTACATTGGAACAAACACATAATAACATATTATTTGATTACTTTATTTTTGACAAAACATACTATATTTAACATATGAGCAAAAATTGGCAAACAAAAGCTTATTTGAGGTGGCAGATATTTTACAGTAAAAATGTATAATCTATCCAAAACTAGTCAACAAAATGTTGTCTTTCATATGTCTGTAACATAGGTCTTTGGTTTTTATTATAAGAAATATAAATGTTAATTTGCAGTTTAATACGTTGCTTATACAAATACATTTTATTTCAACATATTTCAGTCGATTTTTACTCATCTCAGTATAGCAATACAGTTTGCTAAAAGCGGATCATTCATTCACACACAGAAACGCGATTCAAATTTAAACCGTCTTTTTGCGAGTTGTGGTAAACAGCGCGCATCTCTGCCGTTCATTCATTCACACACACACAGAAACGCGATTCACTTGAGAATGAAAAAAACTTACTAAAGTATTCCTCAGCTCAGCTGCATCCGTTGCTCCTCAAAATACCAGCACTTCTGAGGTACATTTTCCATTATTATTATTACGATAGTATTATTCCTCACAGCGCTGCGAGACGGTGTAAACAAGTACAATGATCTGAATAAACTTGATGTGTTTTCTAGAGCTGATATGGGGGCGTTCACAGTTTGCATGGATTGCCTCAGTCATTTGCATTTGAATAGCGCGCGCTCTCCGTGGGCGGGATCACATTACAAATAATGAGCTGAGATGAGAACGACTGACATCTCTCTCTTTTCATACATATTACATAAACTGAGAATATTTGTTTTCTTTATATAAATTACTTCATTCAAAAGAAGAGAATTCAAGCTTCATGCCTGTGTGTCTGTATGCCTGTTTGACTGAGTATTCGCTGAGTTATTGTTCATTTTCGGACGCGTTTCAGAATTGACTTCACTGACAGAGAGAAAGCAGAACTCACATCATGTTTATTTTTCTTTATTTGGCAAAAAGCACAACACTTTGTTTTTATTGTGAGTATACACAAAAATAATACACACTTAACAGGATCGATTGATGTATGAAACTGGTTTGTAAGATCAAAGTCAACAGAGTATCTGCTGCAGAATCTCAGAATATTTGGCATTGATGCGACAGAAATGGGCAGAAAGATAGTTTTTGTCACAGATCGTGGAGCCAACATGATCAGTGCCTTACGAGGATACACAAGACTAAACTGCACAGCGCACATACTAAACGTGACTCTGTCCAGTGCGTTTGGTCCTGCCGTAATGGAAATGTCTCCAGAGATCGCTGGGCTTCTAACTGATGTTAAAAAGTTGGTCACATATTTCAAACACTCAGGACAGCAGGCCAAGCTAAAAAGGTCACTGAAACAATCCGTAGAGACACGGTGGAACTCAAATTTTGACATGCTGAATTCTGTTTTGGAACAGTACGAAGACATCGCATCTGTGCTGACTGAGAGCAAAAATCATGACAAGATCATACGCATCAACGCCAGCACGCTCAAGTTACTAGTATCATTCCTAAAACCCTTCAAAGAGGCAACTGACGACTTGGAAACCGACAACACAACTCCAAGTGCCTCACTAGTTCTTCCGTGGTCTGTGCGATTAATTGAGCACTGTACATCAGCCACAAAAGACCCTCTGCTCTCGCAACAGTCTGTGTGAAACGGCTGAAAGAACTACTGTCAACAGACAGCACTTTGCCAAATTCGGTTCACATGCTTTATAGAATAGCAACCTTTCTTACGCTAAATCTGTGAAGTTTGAAAATGTTGGATGAAAGAGGGCGTCAGAAGGTGATACAGGGTGTCAAGGAGATAATAGAAGATTTAAAGTTTGATACCCATGGTGAGGATGTTGAGCCAACACCTGCCAAAAGGCCTACTGTTCTCTCTAAATTTTCAGATTGGGAGGACAATGAAGAATCAGTTGGATCGAAATCACTAGATATTCAGATTCAGGAGTATATGACCATGAAACTTGAACTATCAAGTCAACAAAAAGTTTTGCAGTGGTGGAATTCACGCAGATGGGAGTTTTACTTACTCAAACATGTTCTGAGGGCAGAGAGGAAAATGATTGGTTTACAGCTTCAACCAATGAAACTGAAGCAAGGGCGGGGTTTAGACGTTTGAATTTGATGTGCGCTGCGGTCTGCGGAGGGATTCTTGAGGAATAGTCGGAATAAAAGACAGATGTTCGTGGGAGAACGCATTTATTGCAAGGTAAGTGAATTTACTACTATATTTTGTTACAATTCAACATCCTCTAACGTTTACTAAGATAATAAGCGAACATTTAAAATGCACAGAACTAATATCATCGTCTAAATATCGTATTGTATGCATTTTGATTTGACTGTTTCATCAGTCGACCAAAACAAAGCTACTTTGGGGTAACTGGTGTAAAACATGCTTTTCCAATGCTACCTTGCTGCCTCTTAAATTGCTATGCGAGAACAGAACTCGTTCAAATTTTCCGCGATATTTCAACGCCGGTCAAAATGATACATCTCCTGCCTTAGCGCTTCTCTCAGGGCAGGAGCTCGATTCAAATAGCTGTTATTTTTAGTGTATTATGCGCTGCTCTCAGGGCAGGAGCTCGATTCAAATCGCTTTTATTTTTAGTGTATTACGCACTGCTCTCAGGGCAGGAGTACTCAATAGATTAAAATCGCTGTTATTTTTAGTGTATTACGCGCTGCTCTCAGAGCAGGAGTACTCAATAGATTCAAATTGCTGTTATTTTTAGTGTATTACGCGCTGCTCTCAGGGCAGGAGTATAGATTCAAATCGCTGTTATTTTTAGGGTATTACTCAATGCTCTTAGGGCAGGAGTACTCAATAGATTCAAATCGCTGTTATTTTTAGGGTATTACACGCTGCTCTCAGGGCAGGAGTACTCAATAGATTCAAATCGCTGTTATTTTTAGTGTATTACGCACTGTTCTCAGGGCAGGAGTATAGATTCAAATCGCTGTTATTTTTAGTGTATTACGCGCTGCTCTCAGGGCAGGAGTACTCAATAGATTCAAATTGCTGTTATTTTTAGGGTATTACGTGCTGCTCTCAGGGCAGGAGTATAGATTCAAATCGCTGTTATTTTTAGTGTATTACGCGCTGCTCTCAGGGCAGGAGTACTCAATAGATTCAAATTGCTGTTATTTTTAGTGTATTACGCGCTGCTCTCAGGGCAAGAGTATAGATTCAAATCGCTGTTATTTTTACGCGCTGCTCTCAGGGCAGGAGTACTCAATAGATTCAAATCGCTGTTATTTTAGTGTATTATGCGCTGCTCTCAGGGCAGGAGTACTCAATAGATTAAAATCGCTGTTATTTTTAGTGTATTACGCGCTTCTCTCAGGGCAGGAGTACTCAATAGATTCAAATCGCTGTTATTTTTAGTGTATTTCACGCTGCTCTCAGTGCAAGAGTACTCAATAGATTCAAATCGCTGTTATTTTAGTGTATTATGCGCTGCTCTCAGGGCAGGAGTACTCAATAGATTCAAATCGCTGTTATTTTAGTGTATTACGCGCTGCTCTCAGGGCAGGAGTACTCAATAGATTCAAATCGCATTTATTTTAGTGTATTACGCGCTGCTCTCAGGGCAGGAGTACTCAATAGATTCAAATCGCTGTTATTTTAGTGTATTATGCGCTGCTCTCAGAGCAGGAGTACTCAATAGATTCAAATCGCATTTATTTTAGTGTATTACGCGCTGCTCTCAGGGCAGGAGTACTCAATAGATTCAAATCGCATTTATTTTAGTGTATTACGCGCTGCTTTCAGGGCAGGAGTACTCAATAGATTCAAATCGCTGTTCTTTTAGCGCAGTACTCCATGCTGTCAGGGAAGGAGTACTCAAGAGATTCTGATTGCTTTGCATTTTCCTAGAAATGAAGTCCTGTAATATTCCTGTATTGCAGGAATATACAGTAGTATTGATACTATGTGCTGCAATAATTTTCGATACACTAAGCTCAGTTCTAGAATAATTATATTTTTCTCTATAACTAATCATTGTTAATTCTTAAAAAAACAAACAAAAAAAACATCACTCATAAAAACATTCAGTAAACATGGCTGTCAGCTCCCAGGGCATTCTTCAGGGCATCACTTTTGTAAAACTAAAGCTAAGTTCTCCCACTATACCAAAATATACAGTACAAAATACTCTTTTTTTTTTCTTTTCTTTTTTTTTTCTGTTTATATTTTTGCTGGTTTTATAGTCTAGTAAATCAATAGCCCTACACATTTTTAAGGGTATATTTGATTATTTTTAATCGTTTTGTTGTCACATAAGTAGACCATTTCTTTTTGGTCTATTATTAACTTGTTCTTTTATCAAATTTTTCAGTTACCTGAATGAGCTGGCAGAAACTGGATGAATAAAAGGAGCCAACACTGAAGATGCCTGATGCTACCCAGTCTATGATTAAGGCCTGGATGCAAAGATGGAGAGCGTTTGGTTCCACCTGATACAAGCGCACAATCTCAGTGTTGACTTTGTGATGCATAAATGTGATTGCAAAATGTGGATCTATGTTCAAATACTTAATTTTCCACTGAGTTTTGCAGAGAAACAAAGACACTTAATTTCAGGGTTCCTAGGCAATTTGGAAAAGTTTGGCATTTGATTTGAGTAATTTCCAAGTATGGAAAAATATTTTTGTTTCCATACTTTTCCCACCATTCTGTTTTCTAAAATATAAATTTAAGATTTTCTAAAAATACATTTATCAAAAGCAGATTGAATTCATGGCAAAAGTTTAGTGATCATTTAGAGATTGTTTGTCTTTATCATAAGCGAGTCTCTTTTGAATATCACTAAATTAATGTGCATTTACCCCTCTACCAGCAACAGATAAAGGAGCAAAATACCATTTAACTTAGTGGTCACGCAACATCAAACCACACAGGTTATAAAGCATTTTAGGTTTCTTCTCATCCTGTTAGTGCTTATCACTTCCAGAAAACTTTTGTACTGATTGTACTGTATACCAAAAATATAATGTTTTATGAATCATTAATGTTTAATATGGTTAGAAAAATCTAGAGAGAGGATTGCAATTTTAAGTCTGTGTGGAAAAGTGTAAGATTGAAAATAATTAAAGATATTTGAAAATGAACAAAAACATTTTCTTTTACTGTTTCAATTCCCCTTTCTTACCCCAGGGTACCATTTGGAATTCCTAAAGGCAGAGGTGCTGATAGTGCTTAAGGCCTGTAGGTCAAAATGTGTGTACTTCGGGGGTCTACGAATTGTCACACCTTTTACAATGGGGGAAATTGTAATTATCTGATTAGTCGATTTGAACGTTTCACATTTGGGTTACAGACACATCGTCAAGGAAGGCATCAAATATTATAACAGTTTCTCTGTCCCTTTTATTCTCTGGCTCTCTTTCTACACCCTCTCCCTCTCTTTATATCTCTCAGGTAACACTTTACATATATGGGGGGTACAATTAATGGTATTTTGGGATGGGATAAGTTTTTATCATCACATCTATTTTGTAACTTTAAGTGTAACCATATATAGTGTCATTAGACCCTTTCAATTACATACAGTATAATGTGCTAACTAGTTTTGATTAGGTATTGACTTTGAAGTGCTACCTATTGCAAAACAATATCGTCACTCTATAGCAGCAATCTGCCACATATTTAGCTGTTGTTACAACTTGTAACAGCGCTTATTTCCGTTGTTGATATAAGTAGCAGTGGGTGGTAATAGGCAAGAAATCTACAGTTTCTTTAGTCATTCGGCAGTCTAGCAGCCTGAACCCCTGTAGGAAATCCATCCTTACAAAAGTATGGAATTTTGATTTCATTTAATGACTGAACAAAAATTGATTGTAAATAACTAGTTTACTAATTATATTTTTATTGAACTGTCTTTTGGTCCAATTTTGCAACAAAATAATCAATTCAAGCATAATTATGACTTTCCTTTTTTATAGTATTACAAAACATTTCCAGTGAATTAAATGTATAAAACAGAAACATATCACAAAAAAATGCAGAGCAAAGATGTAGCCTATCATTAAACTGTTGTACTTTTAACTAGCTCATATCATTATTCTAAAAGGTTTTTAATTGCTTTATTATTTTTCTTTTAGACGGTTGTCATTGAACTTGAATAGGCTTCCTGTTAAACCAGGCCCAACGCTACGGGTCGCCTGGTCAAATGTCTGTCAGTTCCTCCTTAAATTCTCCAGAAGTGTAGGTCTTCCTGCAAATGAATTACATAAAGATGTTGGTTTCAATGTAAGCTGATACAAAACGTAAAATGTATTTCACCTGAAAGCTTCAGTTTTGGATATTGCACAATGAACATCCTCATTTTAAAATATTTCCTGGACTATTTCTTTTGTGGAGTAAACTTGGTGCGAGGGACATTAATGAAAGCTTATTGTAACGTGGTACCAATGTAAACAAATAAAATTACTTGTAAAAATCTTAAGATCTTTAAGCTAAAATACATTTATAATGCCCTCAAAACAGCACTAAGGACACAGTTATATTGTCACATGCTTATCACAGTTAGTGCATGTTGAAGTCAATTTGAATCGGAGTACTCCTGCCCTGAGAGCAGCCCGTAATACACTAAAAATAACAGCGATTTGAATCTATTGAGTACTCCTGCCCTAAAAGAGCAGCGCGTAATACACTAAAAATAACAGCAATTTTAATCTATTGAGTACTCCTGCCCTGAGAGCAGTGCCGGCGCGTAATACACTAAAATAAAAGCGATTTGAATCTATTGAGTACTCCTGCCCTGAGAGCAGCGGATAATACACTAAAAATAATAGCGATTTGAATCTATTGAGTACTCCTGCCCTGAGAGCAGCGCGTAATACACTAAAAATAACAGCGATTTGAATCTATTGAGTACTCCTGCCCTGAGAGCAGCGGATAATACACTAAAAATAACAGCGATTTGAATCTATTGAGTACTCCTGCCCTGAGAGCAGTGCGTAATACACTAAAATAAAAGAGATTTGAATGTATTGAGTACTCCTGCCCTGAGAGCAGCGCGTAATACACTAAAAATAACAGCGATTTGAATCTATTGAGTACTCCTGCCCTGAGAGCAGCGTGTAATAACACAAAAATAAAAGCGATTTGAATCTATTGAGTACTCCTGCCCTGAGAGCAGCGCGTAATACACTAAAAATAACAGCAATTTGAATCTATTGAGTACTCCTGCCCTGAGAGCAGCGTGTAATACACAAAAAATAAAAGCGATTTGAATCTATTGAGTACTCCTGCTCTGAGAGCAGCGCGTAATACACTAAAATAACAGCAATTTGAATCTATTGAGTACTCCTGTCCTGAGAGCAGCGCTTAATACACTAAAATAAAAGCGATCTGAATCTATTGAGTACTCCTGCCCTGAGAGCAGCGCCGGCGCGTAATACACTAAAATAAAAGCGATTTGAATCTATTGAGTACTCCTGCCCTGAGAGCAGCGGATAATACACTAAAAATAACAGCGATTTGAATCTACTGAGTACTCCTGCCCTGAGAGCAGCGCGTAATACACTAAAAATAACAGCGATTTGAATCTATCGAGTACTCCTGCCCTGAGAGCAGTGGATAATACACTAAAAATAAAAGTGATTTGAATCTAAGTACTCCTGCCCTGAGAGCAGTGCGTAATACACTAAAATAACTGCGATCTGAATCTATTGAGTACTCCTGCCCTGAGAGCAGCGCGTAATACACAAAAATAAAAGCGATTTGAATCTATTGAGTACTCCTGCCCTGAGAGAAGCGCGTAATACACTAAAAATAACAGCGATTTTAATCTATTGAGTACTCCTGCCCTGAGAGCAGCGCGTAATACACTAAAATAACAGCGATTTGAATCTATTGAGTACTCCTGCCCTGAGAGCAGCGGATAATACACTAAAAATAACAGCGATTTGAATCTATTGAGTACTCCTGCCCTGAGAGCAGCGCATAATACACAAAAAATAACAGCGATTTGAATCTATTGAGTACTCCTGCCCTGAGAGCAGCGCGTAATACACTAAAACAGGGACGTCGTTAGGCCTATTTTAGGGGGGCTGGAGCTACCCCAAATTGTTACTAAGCCCCCCTAAATGATAATAAGAACAACAATAACTATTCGATTTATCAATAACCGTATCCTCGTTCGTATTTAGACGCAACAAATGATATATATCCAGCTACAAAAAATAGCCGAAAAGTCGGAAGTTGGACAGATGTACAAAGAGTCGTAACAGAGCTGCCAACTCTCACGCATTCACCGTGAGACACACGCAATTGACACTTTTCACACGCTCTCATGCCACACATCCATTTTCTCACGCACAGAAAAATCGCGAAGCAAAGAGGACACGGAGACCAACAGACTAGACAGACAGAGCAGGTTACTTTATGATATAAAAGAATCTCAACTCTCAGATTCTGTCAATTTTATTACGAAATTCAAACAATAAATACCGTTTTGGCGTTTGTAAATGTGATGCAACAGATCCCTAGCGCACGTGACCTGATCATCTCTAGCTAATAATAAAAAAACAAGAACACTGTTGAAAGATACAGTACAACTTAACGAAATGTATATTCCTCATACATAATATCGATCAATCAGTGTTTTTTATCAGCGTGAAGAGGTCAATAACATAGCTGGAGAACAATTATGTCACATTTACCGACAGCCATTTAATGAACATAATATAGGCTATAGTATGTAGTTGGCAAGAAAAAAAGAGCTATAGAGAGTATTTTGCTAAATATGTGTTCTATGTGACATATTTATTATATTTTCAATTATATCATTAAATAAAGTTGTTGTTATTATAATAAAAATAAAAAAAACACATTATATTTAATTTGAGTTATTTTTAACCTTAAACAATACTACCAGCTGATAGGGCTCTCTGTATGTTTACAGCATTAGGTGAGTTGTGTTTTTTTTTCCTTGAGAAAAATTAACGCCTATCTTATAGGCTATAGCCTACCTAATATTTATCCAAATGAGTCAATATTAAATCAAATTACAATAATTGAATTGAATTTAAATAATAAAAAAGCGTAGCTTACCAGAAATTGTACCATGCACCATAATTTACATATAATTTTACACTTATGCTATACTAAAGCCTGAAATGGGCACTTTTTGTGACAGCAACCCTATAATTTTTTGATCAAAGATGTGGCTTAACTTCAGAATTTGAACTAAAATCAGTATTCTTATGATTGCTCTGAACATTTCTGACTAAGTTCAACAAACATTAAATTACTTATTCATAAACTTAAAAAAAATAATTAATAAAAATGTAGGTGTGACGGGGTTGAGACTAGGGTAACAGGGTTGAAGATGGTAACGGGGTTGAAGAGACAAATACAGCTAAACATATGCATAGTTGTTTTTTACTCAAATTCACTGTAAGATTTTCTATAAACGCAAGTTACAAATACCCTGGGGGCTAAGCACCCCCCTGTCTTCCAATCCTAGTGACGTCCCTGCACTAAAAATAAAAGTGATTTGAATCTAGAGTACTCCTGCCCTGAGAGCAGCGCGTAAAAATAACAGCGATTTGAATCTATACTCCTGCCCTGAGAGCAGCGCGTAATACACTAAAAATAACAGCAATTTGAATCTATTGAGTACTCCTGCCCTGAGAGCAGCGCGTAATGCACTAAAAATAACAGCAATTTGAATCTATTGAGTACTCCTGCCCTGAGAGCAGCGCGTAATACACTAAAAATAACAGCGATTTGAATCGATCTCCTGCCCTGAGAGAAGCGCTAAGGCGGGAGATGTATCATTTTGACCGGCGTTGAAATATCGCGGAAAATTTGAACGAGTTCTGTTCTCGCAAAGCGATTTGAATCTTTTGAGTACTCCTGCCCTGAGAGCAGCGCGTAATACACTAAAAATAACAGCGATTTTAATCTATTGAGTACTCCTGCCCTGAGAGCAGCGCGTAATACACTAAAAATAACAGTGATTTCAATCTATTGAATACTCCTGCCCTGAGAGCAGCGCGTAATACACTAAAATAAAAGCGATTTGAATCTATTGAGTACTCCTGCCCTGAGAGCAGCGCGTAATACACTAAAAATAAAAGTGATTTGAATCTAGAGTACTCCTGCCCTGAGAGCAGCGCGTAATACACTAAAATAACAGCGATTTGAATCTATTGAGTACTCCTGCCCTGAGAGCAGCGCGTAATACAGTAAAAATAAAAGTGATTTGAATCTAAGTACTCCTGCCCTGACAGCAGCGCGTAATACACAAAAATAAAAGCGATTTGAATCTATTGAGTACAGCGATTTGAATCTATTGAGTACTCCTGCCCTGAGAGCAGCGCGAAATACACAAAAAATAAAAGTGATTTGAATCTATTGAGTACTCCTGCCCTGAGAGCAGCACGAAATACACTAAAAATAACAGTGATTTGAATCTATTGAGTACTCCTGCCCTGAGAGCAGCGCGTAATACACTAAAAATAACAGCGATTTCAATCTATTGAGTACTCCTGCCCTGAGAGCAGCGCGTAATACACTAAAATAACAGCGATTTGAATCTACTGAGTACTCCTGCCCTGAGAGCAGCGCGTAATACACTAAAAATAACAGCAATTTGAATCTATTGAGTACTCCTGCCCTGAGAGCAGCGCTTAATACACTAAAAATAACAGCGATTTGAATCGAGCTCCTGCCCTGAGAGAAGCGCTAAGGCGGGAGATGTATCATTTTGACCGGCGTTGAAATATCGCGGAAAATTTGAACGAGTTCTGTTCTCGCAAAGCGATTTGAATCTATTGAGTACTCCTGCCCTGAGAGCAGCGCGTAATACAGTAAAAATAACAGCAATTTGAATCTATTGAGTACTCCTGCCCTGAGAGCAGCGGATAATACACTAAAAATAACAGCGATTTTAATCTATTGAGTACTCCTGCCCTGAGAGCAGCGCATAATACACAAAAAATAACAGCGATTTGAATCTATTGAGTACTCCTGCCCTGAGAGCAGCGCGTAAAAATAACAGCGATTTGAATCTATACTCCTGCCCTGAGAGCAGCGCGTAATACACTAAAAATAACAGCAATTTGAATCTATTGAGTACTCCTGCCCTGAGAGCAGCGCGTAATACACTAAAAATAACAGCAATTTGAATCTATTGAGTACTCCTGCCCTGAGAGCAGCGCGTAATACACTAAAATAACAGCAATTTGAATCTATTGAGTACTCCTGCCCTGAGAGCAGCGGATAATACACAAAAAATAACAGCGATTTGAATCTATTGAGTACTCCTGCCCTGAGAGCAGCGCGTAATACACTAAAAATAAAAGTGATTTGAATCTAGAGTACTCCTGCCCTGAGAGCAGCGCGTAATACACTAAAATAACAGCGATTTGAATCTATTGAGTACTCCTGCCCTGAGGGCAGCGCGTAATACAGTAAAAATAAAAGTGATTTGAATCTAAGTACTCCTGCCCTGAGAGCAGCGCGTAATACACAAAAATAAAAGCGATTTGAATCTATTGAGT
Source organism: Abramis brama (assembly GCF_963993115.1). Taxonomy (NCBI): domain Eukaryota; kingdom Metazoa; phylum Chordata; class Actinopteri; order Cypriniformes; family Leuciscidae; genus Abramis; species Abramis brama. The sequence continues at coordinate 20,324,231 of NC_139985.1, read as the reverse complement.
ACTCCTGCCCTGAGAGCAGCGCGTAATACACTAAAAATAACAGTGATTTCAATCTATTGAATACTCCTGCCCTGAGAGCAGCGCGTAATACACTAAAATAAAAGCGATTTGAATCTATTGAGTACAGCGATTTGAATCTATTGAGTACTCCTGCCCTGAGAGCAGCGCGAAATACACTAAAAATAAAAGTGATTTGAATCTATTGAGTACTCCTGCCCTGAGAGCAGCACGAAATACACTAAAAATAACAGTGATTTGAATCTATTGAGTACTCCTGCCCTGAGAGCAGCGCGTAATACACTAAAAATAACAGCAATTTCAATCTATTGAGTACTCCTTCCCTGAGAGCAGCGCGTAATACACTAAAATAACAGCGATTTTAATCTATTGAGTACTCCTGCCCTGAGAGCAGCGCGTAATACACTAAAAATAACAGCAATTTGAATCTATTGAGTACTCCTGCCCTGAGAGCAGCGCGTAATACACTAAAAATAACAGCGATTTGAATCGAGCTCCTGCCCTGAGAGAAGCGCTAAGGCGGGAGATGTATCATTTTGACCGGCGTTGAAATATCGCGGAAAATTTGAACGAGTTCTGTTCTCGCAAAGCGATTTGAATCTATTGAGTACTCCTGCCCTGAGAGCAGCGCGTAATACACTAAAAATAACAGCGATTTTAATCTATTGAGTACTCCTGCCCTGAGAGCAGCGCGTAATACACTAAAATAACAGCAATTTGAATCTATTGAGTACTCCTGCCCTGAGAGCAGCGGATAATACACTAAAAATAACAGCGATTTTAATCTATTGAGTACTCCTGCCCTGAGAGCAGCGCATAATACACAAAAAATAACAGCGATTTGAATCTATTGAGTACTCCTGCCCTGAGAGCAGCGCGTAATGCACTAAAAATAACAGCAATTTGAATCTATTGAGTACTCCTGCCCTGAGAGCAGCGCGTAATACACTAAAAATAACAGCGATTTGAATCGAGCTCCTGCCCTGAGAGAAGCGCTAAGGCGGGAGATGTATCATTTTGACCGGCGTTGAAATATCGCAGAAAATTTGAACGAGTTCTGTTCTCGCATAGCAATTTAACAGACAGCGAGGTAGCATTGGAAAAGCATGTTTTACACCAGTTACCCCATAAGCAGCTTTGTTTTGGTCGACTGATGAAACAGTCAAATCAAAATGCATACAATACGATATTTAGACGATGATATTAGTTCTGTGCATTTTATTTTTAAATGTTCGCTTATTATCTTAGTAAACGTTAGAGGATGTTGAATTGTAACAAAATATAGTAGTAAATTCACTTACCTTGCAATAAATGCGTTCTTCCACGAACATCTGTCTTTTATTCCGACTATTCCTCAAGAATCCCTCCGCAGACCGCAGCGCACATCAAATTCAAACGTCTAAACCCCGCCCTTGCTTCAGTTTCATTGGTTGAAGCTGTAAACCAATCATTTTCCTTTCTGCCCTCAGAACATGTTTGAGTAAGTAAAACTCCCATCTGCGGAATTCACATCAGTCCCAGTTTCCTGCTCTGAGCAACCTTGCAAGATATGTCCTCTGCATCCCGGCCACGAGTGCACCTTCCGAGAGAGCATTCAGCCTTTGCGGTTGGATTTTGGAGGAAAGACGTTCGGTATTGAAACCGTCATCAGTCAGTGACATTCTTTTCTTGCATGGATATTTAAAATAGTTTGGAAAAAGCTGATTTTGCTAAGCAAGTAAACGGTTTTCGTTCATTTCATATATTGCCTACAATTTTGAGATGTTAATTTATTATTAGTTATTGTTGAATTTATATATTTTCTTTTGTAGGAGAGACGTTGAAATTGACGTCGGCACATTCTTCTCAGGGATGTTAAATTGTTCGGTTAAAAAATGATTTCATTTCGCGATGGAAGGCCTACATATTTTGCTTGTAATGAATGACGTCGTATTTTTTTTTCTTTCTCTGACACTTTTCCTGTGTTGACAGCAAAATGTTACGAATTTTGTATTTTGACAATACGAATAAATAACAAATAGGCTTCAATTTTTGTACATTTTTATTTATTTTTTCTCTGCAACATTTTTTCCCCTACTGTGTTGGCAGCAAAATGTTAAATTTTGTATCTTGACAAGGCGAATAAAATAATAAATACAATTTTTGTGCAGACTACATTTTTATTTTCTCCGTGGAAATGTAAATGTGAAATTATGGAAAAAAGATCTAAATTTAGCGGGATGGTCGGGTCGGGAAGAAAATTATTCTAAGCAGACAACGGGTGAACAAAGAGTGTATATATATCGGGAACGGGTGGGTGCGGATATAACCCCAGCGGGAGCTGGTGGGAGCGGGACTTAAAAAACAGTTTAGAAAAACAGTACCGCGCAGGTACGGTCTAAATCCTGACTGGAAATCCTTGCAGATACCATTACTTTCTAAAAAGGAACATATAGTTAATTTAGCCACTGTATCAAATTAATACCTAGAGTTGTGTTTGTTTTCTTCTAAGAGAGTCGAAAAATAAGCAGATCTAGCAGTTTTTAAGGCCTTTCTGTACACAATCGTTCTTTCACTCCATGATATTCAAAAAAAGGTCTAGTTTTGTTTTCTTCCAGTTGCACTCCATTTTTCTGGCTGCTCTCTTAAGGGCCAGAGTGTGCTCATTGTACCACGGCGTTGGACTATTTTCTTTAATCTTTAATGAAGTTTAATGATGTCATCGCTCTGCTGCAGAATTTCAACGGCATCAACATTGATTCCATGCGACAATTTTTGATGTAAAGTATGATTATGACAATGAGTGGGTCCTGACACGTGTTGTCTAACTCCAATAGAGTTCAGAATGTCTCTAAATGCCAATCCCAATGCGTCTTTTTCATTATCTACATGTATATTAAAATCACCAACAATTAGGACTTTATTAACTCAGATAAAAAATCAGCAAATTCTTTGCTAAAGTCTGTATGGTGCCCTGGTGGCCTGTATACAGTAGCCAGCACAAATCTCAAACGCGATTTATCATTTACACTAGATAGTGTTACATTAAGCACCAACACCTCAAAAGAATTATATTTGAAACTAGACTTCTCAGTAATTCTGAAGATATTACTATAGATTACAGCAACACCTCCCCCTTTGCCTTTCAGACGTGGCTCTGTGTTGCCTATTAGACATAGTCTAATAGGCCACTAGAGCCGAGCCTTACAGCCCAAACTACTTAGTTTAGTGGAACGCATATACTGGTATGTAGGCACATATGTAGAACACCACATTGGTAAGTCACTAGGGACACCCCTTAAAAAAAAGGGGGTACACTAGTACACATAGGGCTACACTGCGAGATGCTTCACGCGCCTTATATGCACCTCATGGCACCTCACATTTCTCATAGTCAAAACTAAAAGCCAGGCACACATAGCTAGCATACACACGGTTCTTGTGGCTCTTCGGAGCAGCAGCAGCAGTACATATGTTTTACATGACTTAACGAAAAAATTAAGTCGTGTAAACGAGAAAACAACTTTTGCTATGTTGAGATCACAAGAAAATATTAAGTTGTGATAATGAGGAAACAACTTTTGTTATTTCAAGATCATGAGAAAATTAAGTCTTGATAAAGAGAAAACAACTTATGTCAAGATCACAAGAAAAAAATAAATCGTGATCACAAGAAAACAAGAAAAAAATAAAAAAAATAATCCATGGCCTCTTTGGGCTTTCGTAGCAAACAATACACAATCACTTACATATTTTACCCATACAGGATTAGATTTAGAGGATCTCTGAGTTAGTAGAGATGCATTAATTTTCCAATTCATGAACAAAACCTGTCTATTTGTCCATTTGCTTGTGAATTTTGCTACACTGGTTGCACTGTGTGTTTTCGATTCTACAAGAACCAGTTCATAGGAGCCATTTGTAAATGAAGCTGACTACACTAGGCACTGCATGTGCACCCAACTTATAGGACAACTAGAAAGAGTGTTTTCTTGCCATTATTTTGTTGGTACACTATCTTATTTATGACATTACATTAAAGCGCCACTGCTAAAAATAAAAAAATACTTACTTTTATATTTTAATTTTATACTGGGATAAATCTGAGATGGAACAAACTTTCCATCAATTCACAAAATCTGAGCTCAAGTCAAACTAAAACTCCTCAATAATTCTTAACATTTTGCATTCACTTCCACCCTTCTCTATCATTCACAGTAAAAATGGATACATTGTTTTTAGTAAATTGAATAATTTAAAAAATACGTTTTTAAAACCCTGAGCAGCTATTTATATTTGTTTTACAAATATTCAGTTGTGTTTGTTATAAGTTTTGAGTTCTTACCAGAACCAGGAAGTATGACCATATTAGCCCTGTTCTGTCAACAACACTGCATTGGCTCCCTATTAAACATCATATAAATTTTAAAATATTGCTGATTACTTACAAAGCACTAAATGGTTTAGCTCCGCAGTACTTGAGCGAGCTCTTAACGCATTATAGTCCTTCACATCTATTGCGATCTAAAAATTCCGGCCAGTTGATAATACCTAGAATATCAAAATCGACTGCTGGCAGTAGATCCTTCTCCTATTTAGCACCAAAACTTTGGAACAGTCTTCCTACCATTGTCCGGGAAGCAGACACACTCTGTCAGTTCAAAGCTAGACTAAAAACACATCTCTTTGACCTAGCATACACATAACACATTATAGACTTCTATAATTCAATGTTAGGCTGCTTAGATCAGGTCAGCCGGAACCGGGAACACTTCCCATAAATCCTGATGTACTCGTTACATCATAAGAAGAATGGCATCTATGCTAATTTTAGTGTTTTTGTTTATCCAGAGGTTTTCCCGCAGCCTGCCGGATCCAGGCTTTATCCAGATCTGATGAAGGACCTGTGCCTGGACCCGATGTCATAGCGGGGTGCTAAAGTGCCAACTTGTTTCTCCTTATGGAGGATCCCTTTACCACTCTACAGATAAAGCGTTGTCGGGAAAATTCGGTTCGCGTATCTCCCCCGAAGTGATACAATTCTGTATCAAAAATGTTAAGGCCAGACAAGTAGTTTTTTAAGGCTTGGTTTGTAGGGAATTACAAACCTGCGCACAAATATTCAAACGTGCATACCAATAGAGTGAACTCGTAATACACATGTGCACGCCATCAGCGTTCTCACAGGTTTCGCGTTTAAAGTCTGTGTAGTTTCCTGTTAAAACGGTGTCGTGTTAAGTTAATAACTAATGATCGTTGCGACGGAAGTGAATCAATCAAATTAACTTTAGCTGGAAAATAACTTTATTCAAGAACTGCTATAAAGCCAAAACAATCTCTGTTACTTTAAACTATCCTTGTATCTCTGTAAAGCCGCTTTGGAGCAATCTACATTGTTAAAAGTGCTATATAAATGAAGATGACTTGACTTGACTTCATAGACTTTTAGTTTGTATTCATTATTTTCCTGTGTTACTTTGTTCTTTTCCGCTTCTCTTGTGTTGTCATGGTTACTCAACTCAAGTCAAGTCATCTTCATTTATATAGCGCTTTTAACAATGTAGATTGTTCCAAAGCGGCTTTACATTGATAATAGGAAAATAAAGTAACAGAGATTGTTTTGGCTTTATAGCAGCTCTAGAATAAAGTTATTGTCCAGCTAAAGTTAGTTTTGATTGATTCACTTCCGTCGCAACGTTCATTAGTTATTAACTTAACACGACGCTAACACGACACCATTTTAACAGAAAACTCTTAAGTTCTTTCTGTGCAAACTTTCAAAAATGTGAACCCGTGAGAACACTGATATTTAGTCTATAGGTATGCGTGTTTGAATATATGTGCGCAGGCGTGTAGTGCGCAGGCGTATAGTCCTTCCCTACAAACCAACCCTCAACAAACTTCTTGTCTGGCCTTAAAATTTATAATACAGAATTTGTATCGCTTCCGCGTAGCTACGCGAACCGGAATTATCCCTACAACGCTTTCTGTAGAGGGGTAAAGGGAGGGGAGGGAGGCCTTCACAGGGGAGAGATTAGTTGACACTTCAGGACTGCATTGTCGTCGCGTCCAGGCGCAGGTCCTTCATCAGATCTGGATTTGCCCTGGATCCGGCAGACTGCGGTAAACCTCGGGTTACTATGTCATTAGTTTGTTTAGTTCAGCTGTGTTACATTGACTGAATCTGCAATCGCCCCCTACACCCTCATTCACTGTTCCCAACATTAGTCCACTAATACTGTTCACTTAAAGGAGTGAATGAAAACGAGTGAGCAAATTTGGACAGCCGTTGAGCGTACATCGGCTGTACACTTGTTATGTCGGTGCAATGCGGGATTGAATGATTGCACTCAATAACGTCCACTATGGTTTCGGACACCACTACAAATGGCTGTCCCCTTAAAAATCGCCCTATTTGAGGGTATAGGGGGTGATTTTGAATTCAGCCTTCAATTACCTCGTTTGTCATACTTAAATTCAGCCTTTTCCTGTGTTTAGTGTCTGGTCTCGTTTGCATTAGCGTTTGGGTATGCAACTTCCTTTTGTTCTTTTTGTATGCTGTGGATTACTATTAATGTCACATTCACCGTCTGTCATCGTCCTGTTCACTACAGTTCCCAGTGTTCTCCTTGTCTCCACACCTGAACTCACTCCCTCAATTACCCACCTGTTTATCATTATCATCATCTGCATCACCTGTCTTGTGTTTATCTGTGTCTGTATATAGTTCCCCTTGTCACTCATGTCTTTGTCGGTTATTGTTTGAGCACACGCTCACTGTTTCGTGTCTTTCTTTATTAATAAACCTTTGTTATTTTTGTACTTCGCTTTGCATTGTCTTCTTCCTCAACCCGGACGTTACAATTAAAGACTTGTGTTTTAACTTTATCCTTCTTCTCGTCTGTGCAAAACTTGCTGAGAGTTTGTTTCTGAATACAGTATATAAATGATACAAATAATTTTATGAAATAATTGTATGAAGTATAGTTGTTAATTTTTATTATTATTATTATTATTTTTATTTTATTTTTTTTTACCCATTAAAACCTGGATTTCACTTTTGAAAGCTTTGAAAAAGATCGGATGAATTGCATTCATTTTTAATTGAATAAATATGTGCATTTGTCATCGGACAGTCCTTCTGCTTTCAGAGAGGACACAAAAATATTGACACATCTAGATTCTTTGTTGGCTATACTGTGCTGAAAATAAGCCAATAGGCTGCCTTTGTTTTAACATTAGCATTAACATTAGCACTACACACAAATCCTAGGAGACAGGAAGCGACCTGTAGGGCAAAACAGACAGATGATTGACAGCTTGAAGTATCTGAGAGCAAAAGGGCCCTACCAGCTGTCAATCAAATTTTGGGGAGAGACAGCAGTGGAGAACTGCCACATTCCATGGCCTGTTTTAATAGGATCACTTCCCAATGCCTGAGGATCTAATATTCAGCCGGCAGAAGCCAACCCATACGGAAATGTAATATATGTACACATATGAAATAAACATATATTAAATATATCCACATATAAAGTGAAAACATATATGTACATATATATCTGCCCATATATAAAACCTATTAGAAAATGGAACAATTTCATATATTGACATATAAAACTAGCCCATATATTTTATGTATGTATAATACAGTATTTTATATATGTCACATATATAATTATCAATATAAATGACATATATTTATTTGTATAAATGTTCAATATACAAACTACACATATATGCATAGCATATTGCTTACATACATGTGACATATATATGTCCCTAATATGTTTTTTTATGAAGTCTTAATATATATTATATATTTAAAATGAAATATATACATATATGTTTGATAAATGTATATGGAATATTTAAATGACATGTATAAAAACATTGTGTGCACATATATTTTCTTATGTTCTTATATGATGTATATTAATTGCAAAATATTATAATGTATGATGTAAACTAAACAAATGTAAAAAACATGCTTTCATTAATTTCTTACAAATTTTTAAATATAGGTTATGGACGTGTACTTACACACTTGCAATGCAATGCACATGACATGGCTAAGCCTTAAATGTTAAACGGTGCAGTTAGCAAAAAAGAAGTAATACAGTAAAACAGTTAAAACATTAAAACTTTATTAAAACAGTTTTAATTTAAAAAGAAAAATTGTTAAGCTGCGCAAAATTAGAAAACTACTGAACACTGAACACACAATTATATTATATACTAGTGATGTCCGGTTGGTGAACGAATCGCTCTTTTGAACCAGTTCTATTTTAGTGAATCGTTCGTAACAGTTTGTGTCTTGCGTTAGAGCTGATCCACAACTACTCACTTTCGGACATGCCTGACAGTCTCCTCTGACTCGAAATAAACACTATCCCGGAGTATTTTACTCCAGTAACTCCAACAGTTCACTGAACTGAGACATGTTGTGCTGAGAGAAGTGATGAGCACGAGTAGCTGATACTGAGCAAGCGCACACTACCGAACATACAGGTACAGCGGTTCTCGGATAACCAGTACAGTACTACAGAACTGAGAACTGTTTATTTCGGAAGTGTTCGACTACTGAGAACCTGATGAGCTGAGCATGCGTGCAATTTTTTCAGAGGGATGAAATGCATGTTTCTTAAGTATTTTGTTGAACATCGAAGTGTAACAAAATAAAACATATTAGAAACATGTTTATCACATACTGTCTTTTCACTGTATTATTTTAAAGATTGGAAACGAATGGATTGTAAAACTAAACATTACACTAAAACATTTTCAGGAACAGCTCATTTAATTTCTAAGTAAGTTGATATTTGACGTAAACTCTTGGAAAGGTTTTAAGGGTGCAAAGTAAATGTTTATAATGTGTTAATCAAAACATAACGTATTAAACATACTGGAGACATGCATCGACTTTTTAGTTTTGTCGACTATAGGCTATATTCAGGTTTCAGCAGTTCTCAGCTCAGTGGACGTACAGTATAGACCTACTAGGTTTCGCGGAAAAGAACCGGACTTCCCATCTCTATTATATACAAATACAATATTACAACAAAACATAAAACAAGCCCAGAACAGGAAAATCCACCAACAGGTATATGATACAGCCTGTTCATTTTCTCATGTTTGTTGAGTCTTTTTGGATGTCCTCAACTCAGTGACCTTTTGATTAATAGCTACCCCTAATTGGCCCCTGGTGGTTCCAAGAAATTTCTGGATCACTGCATCTGTAAAAAAGACAAAGAAAAGCATTTTAATTTTTTAACATTTATCTAAGGTCATCCAAATTATAATCACCTAAAACACACTAAATTAAAATTTTCACGCAACGTCAGTTTATGCATTATCGTCAACGCGTGCATTCTCGTTTAAACTACCCTTTAGAATGGCAAACAACAGTTTGAAGGTCCAACTCAATGCAATTTCAAAGGGTCTACACAATCCCAGCCGAGGAATAAGGGTCTTATCTAGCCAAACCACGACATATTACATCATCACGTAACTTGTGACGTAGGTGGAAGTACCGACCCAGTGCCGAAAAACTCCATCTCATTTTCTCCTCCAACTTCAAAATTTGTCCGACATCGATGTTTTACCTTTATGTTTTACAGTGTTTGTTTTAACACTGGGTCGGTACTTCCACCTACATCACGCGCATGACCTTTCCAATGTGAATAAGGTAATACGTCATGCAGAAGCAGAACACCAAAGTCAAGCATTTGTGGTTAAAAAGTATATAAATGTTTATTTTAAGAAAATGACAGATGGTTTGACCCTTATTCCTCGGCTGGAATCGTGTAGAGCCTTTAAAGCCCTTTGAAACTGCATTGATTTGGACCTGATTTGCACCCGTTGGTTGCAATTGAAGTCCATTATATGGAGAAAAATCCTGTAATGTTTTTCTTAAAAAACGTGATTTCTTTTCGATTGAAGAAAGAAAGACATGAACATCTTGGATGACAAGGGGGTGAGTAAATTATCAGGAAATTTTAATTTCTGGGGGGTTTTTTTCGCCTGTTTTTTTCTATTATTATTTTCAGACAATCCATTATCAAAACAAATGCTTCAGAATGTTGTTTTGTGCTAGCTGCCATTTTGTGCATGAATGCGGTTCTTCTTTGGGGTTTTTTGGTATTTTAATTGGTTTTAATACGTTTTTACTGTAGTACCTTGCTGTTATAGAGCTGTTCCTACAGTAGTGGTTTGGAAAACAGCATACTCACAGTTTCCTGTAAGCTGGAAGGTGATGCCAGTTGTTCCTGTGGGCTCTGCTCCTTCGTTTCAAGCCATTTCCCCAGCTTGCCCATTGTACAAAGGAGTTTTGCCATTTCTAGGAAGCAAAACAGTTAAAAAATTGAGATTTTCAGTATCAGTATTTTCAGTTTCTTTAGCAGAAAATGAAGATCAGCTTGCCCAAAACAGTAAGCTCGGAAATAATAGCAGAGTGGATAATAGCTGATGGCATTAAAACAGGTAAACAGATATAGACTTTTATAAGCTTTATCCTAAAAACAGGCAGAGCAACATAAACATCTCTGACAGACTGCTTGTACTTGGCTGTGAAAAATGACTAATCCTGTCAAGATCTAGGGAAAATTGTAGATTATTAGGTACTCCTAGCTTTGGTTGATTCATTTTAAGTATTTAAAGTATTTAATTTCTAAATGTAGTAATTCATTTGCAAAGTTATATGTAATAATAATGATTTTGTTTTATTTTATCCTGAAGCAACAACGTTATAGTGGGCAGGCAATTTTTTTTTTTTTACATTTGCAGATGCTAGTTTTGGGTTTCAGTAAAAAAAAAAAAAAAAGTCTTGCGACCTTTTTGGGGCTAGATGGTCCATCATTACTGTACTTGAGTATTATTGTATTAGTTCTCTCTAAAGGCAAATATTGTATTTTTTTTCTCCACTAACTTAACGTTACCTGTGTCAGACAGTTGAAATCGAAATTCTCACATATCTTAATGATGCAGTGTAATAATCTGGGACTCATATATAGTTAGCTCTTAAACATGAAAATGAGAACATGAAAATGCAACGCACACAATAAAGCAGTATTAATAGCAACGTTCAATATATAAAAAAAAAAAAAAAAAAAAAAAAAAAACCTTAACAGTTAAACACTGAATATCTGCTCAATCATCTGTAACGTTAACCTACTAGCTACCTCTGATAGTTTATAATATCATGCAGTTCAGCGATTATTTAAATTATTTATTCACTGTGCAATATCAATGTGTGAATTATAATAAAAGTTCAGAAATTAACTTACCTGCAACTTTATGCACCGTTGCCTCGAACTAAGGCCATCCGCCTTTTCTTCAATCCACCTCTCAATTAAATATACAGATCTGTCATCAAGTCCGTCTAAGAATCATTAATATTTAAGTTTTTATGTGTGATGTTGGAACAATGCTCCAACTAACGTTATCCGTTTCTTCTTTGTTCACTCGACAAGGACGAACATTCTCTATCCGTTGGTTGGTGACGTCTCTGGATGCACGTAATAGTTGGCGGTCTTTTGATTGCGTTTGAATTTTGGCGCGCCCAATAAAGATAGGCATTAGGCAATGACGTAACGTATTGGGGTGGGACGCATGCTAAATGCATGGCCTGAAATGCAGACAGAAAGTGTTTCTACATGCCTTTGGAACAGCACAGATGTGATTATAATTATGACTTAAGCCCTATTCGCACGGGATTAGTATTACCTAGGGACCTCCGGTAATTTGTAATAATCGCAGAGGTCGTCTGTGATTTTTATCCCGTGCGAATCTGCCATGTCTGTAAAAATGTCTGTAAAAATTCCCCCGAAAATTACCTACCGTATTTCGGCCAACACAGGGGTCCTCTGATAATACCAGTCCCGTGCGAATCCCCATGTCTGTAATTTGAGCTGTTTTTCTGAGCCTATCGTTTCCTAAAGAACGTAATAACCATTATTGGCCGTTAACTTTAACAGTCCATTTTACGTCTGTATTAAAACTATATTAACAATAAAATCTCTCGATATGCTCTACTCCAATCCGATTATAGTTTTTCTCCAATAAAAACTATGAAGTGCTGCAAAAGAGAAAACAAACTAACGTTACAGTAAAGACGTGATCCGGAAGCTCAACTCGGACCGTTGTCATGGAAACGTTAAATTAAGTATTTTGGCGCAACATGGAAGCTCTTTTGGAAAGTTTGGACGCTTTTTGTGGTAGTGTAATAATTTAGTAGTCTGTATCGTGGAGCATTTCTTTGTCTCACACGGCCTCTAAAGACGTCCATCCTGTAAGTATCTCAAGAAATCAAAGTGTGAAAGAGTAAAAATGATATAAAATGAAATAAACCAAATAAAATGAATAGAAAAACAAGCCTAGCGCGACGTTTCGGTATTTATAATACCTTCTTCAGGCAGGCTTGTTGTAAATATGGACAAAGAATAAAAGAAAAAGAAGATATATTATATATTTATACAATAATATGATATTCTATAATATATATAATATATTTCTCTAATAAATTGGTTTTAAATAAGTTCTTTTTTTGAATTGCAATACTGCAGCGCGATCTTCGTTTCAGCACGTTCAGCTAGTGAAGTGTGAATGGGTGGGCGCACGCTGTAAAGTCCGTAAACTCGAGGGAATTACGAACATTTATTTGCCCGTGTGAATGAGCCACCAAAAACACAGACGTCAGGGGGTAATTTCTTAATTACAGAGGTCCAGGGGTAATACTAATCCCGTGCGAATAGGGCTTTAGCTGCATCAGTGCAGTCTAGAGAAATGCATTTAAATTATATTTGGGGTCCCTAGATTTTTGTGGTATTGGTTTGGAGACATATTAACTGTGTATTATTCTGTAGGCTATGCATCTAAATATGTAGTGCATGTTTTAATGTGTATGTATGATTGTATTTTCTAGAATGATGATATTGATGTATGGTTATTGATGATATGAAAAAAAAGAAGTTTGCAAATATAATTTGTGTAGTATTTGTTTTGTTTTTATGAGCCAATTACGTAAAATAATAATAAAAATAAATAAATTGTATTTATAAATTTTTTTGCTAATTCTAAAATGGGATAGAAATTGAAATGAAATGTGGATTGTGTAGACTTGTTAAGTTTAAGCTGTTCAAATAAGGAAAACAAGGAATTAATTAATAAGGAAACCATAAGCATGTAAAATGTATGTATGTTGTTTAAATAAATTGGCACATATAAATTAAACATATTGGTGACACATATGGTCATAACATACAAAATTATATAAACAATAATCATATACACCGTATTAATATATGCCATTATATTAATTTAATATGGACAATTTATATATGTTATAAACTTATATCAACATATATCTAGAGATATGTATATATGTGATAGCAATATATTGTCTTATATTTAGCATATATGACGGCGTCACTTGCGATATAGGGACATATGTCATATATTACATTTCCGTATGGGAAGCCACTGTATACCTGAACAAGCAGCAAAAGTACTGTTTGAAGGACAGCAGCAGAGAGAGAATTCACCAGCAGTGAGAAGACTTGTATTTAAAAGAAAAATCACCACACACATTTATGTGCAGTTTACAAACACAAACTCCTTGCTTAACAAGAGAATCATGTGGATACATTGGTAATGTTTGGAATAGCATAGAACTGGATTACTCTTAGTATTCTGTATATTGTGCAATGTATATTCTGCTAATTTTATATTTCTGAATGCGTAGAATACCCAGACGAGCCAGGAGCCAAGCTTCCCCTACATACCTTTCTGGAAGTATGCAACCTGCCTGCAAATGTTTATCTCATGGGCACTCTGTTTATAATACCTGTACCTGGAGAAAGGTACATCTGTGTCAATAGTGATAAAAAAAATAAAAATAAAAATTGCAAATAATATTGCAAATTGTGTTACCATTCAGTTGTTTAGTAAAATAAAATAGTGTCAGCTTGCCGAATAAGGTGATCAGTATGTTTTTTAAACTATACCATGTATTCATTTTAAATTTTACTATATTATATTATTTAATGTTTGTTATTTTTCTTTTAAATTTTGACATCAATGGAAATTTCTTTCACTAAAAATTTGGTGTCTGACAGTACAGTACTTAAGTTTGTCTAGGACACAAGAGTGTGGCGATTTGTAAAGTCTGATCAAACAAAATCTAGCATTTATTATTTGTGTTAGTGAAAGGAAAAACAAAGCCAATTCAATTGAAATTGGGGGGACTTGGAATACACATATGACCCAGAGGGGCTGCATATGGAGTAACACTGGGGTGTCCAGCCGCAGGTGGAATATTTCAACCCCAGGGGTGGCAAGGTGGCTTGCCGAGGGAAAGGCACATGCTCAGAGAGGCTTACAGTGGAAATACACATGTGGGGGTCGCCCAGAGGGGGAACCATGCACATGGAGGCACCCAGCCAAGCGCGAAAGCTGCCAGTGGCATAACTCTGGCGTTGACGTCGTCAGTGCTGGAGGAGACTCAGGGCTTATTAGGCTCACCTGAGGAAATATCGCACGTATCCCGTCCGTGGAGAGGAATGGTGAGCAAGCGAAGACACCTGAGCAGAATCTAGTACCGGCTAGTTGAAGCGAGTACATGAGAAGAAACTGGCTCCACTCAGAGATTATAGAATCTCGCGAATGTGTTAGGTGTCACCCAGCCTGCAGCTCTACAAATGTCTGTTAGCGAGGCGCCATGCGCTAAAGCCCAAGAGGATGCCACACTCCGAGTGGAGTGGGCTGTCACACCAAGGGGGCATGGTCGACCTTGCTGCTGGTATGCCAAAGCAATGGCGTCCACTATCCAGTGAGACAACCTTTGCTTGGAGAGAGCCTTTCCCTTCAGCTTCCCACCATAACAGACAAAGAGCTGGTCTGAGGTCCTGAAACACTGCGTTCTGTCTACGTAAGCACGGAGTACAAGTACTGGACAGAGCAGTGCCAAGGCTGGGTCTGCCTCCTCCAAGGGCAGCGCTTGCAGGTTCACCACCTGGTCTTGAAAGGGTGTGGTGGGAACCTTGGGCACATATCCAGGCCGGGGTCTCAGGATCACGTGAGAGTTAGCCGGCCCGAATTCCAGGCATGCTTCGTCAACCGAAAATGCCTGCAGGTCCCCTACCCTCTTGATGGAGGCCAATGCAACCAGGAGCGCTGTCTTAATTGACAGGAACTTAAGCTCCACTGATTGCAGAGGCTCAAAGGGAGCACTCTGCAGGGCAGTTAAAACCACTGAGAGGTCCCAAGAGGGTACGAGGGGAGGACGAGGAGGATTCAGTCTCCTCGCTCCCCTCAGGAACCTGATGATCAGGTCGTGCTCTCCCAGAGACTTACCATCAACTGCATTGTGATGTGCGGCAATGGCGGCAACATACACTTTCAGGGTGGAGGGAGACAGCCTTCGCTCCAACCCTTCTTGCAGGAAGGAAAGCACGACACTGATCGGGCATTTTGTGGGTTCTTGATGTTTAGAAGAACACCAGTTGGCGAAGAGGTTCCACTTCAACGCATAGGCATGTCTCGTGGACGATGCTCTAGCGGAAGTGATGGTAGCCACCACCGCTGGTGGTAGGGTACTCAAACCTGCCTCGTCCCGTCCAGGAGCCACACGTGGAGGTTCCAAAGATTGGGACGAGGGTGCCATAGGGTGCCCCGTCCCTGAAAAAGCAGGTTCTACCTCAGGGGAATTGGCCAGGGAGGTGCTGTCGCGAGGAGTACTAGTTCTGAGAACCAGGTCCGGTTGTGCCAATACGGGGCAACCAAAATGACCTGCTCCTCGTCCTCCCTGATCTTGCGCAAGGTCTGCGCAAGAAGGCTCACTGGGGGAAACGCATACTTGCGTAGGCCCCGCGGCCAGCTGTGCGCCAGTGCATCCGTGCCGAGCGTGCCCTCGGTCAGGGAATAATACAGGTCGCAGTGGGACGAGTCGTGGGAGGCAAACAGATCTACCTGTGCGTCCCCGAACTGATCCCAAATCACCTGGACCGTCTGGGGATGGAGTCTCCATTCTCCAGCGAGAGGCCGAAGCCGAGACAGCTCGTCGGCCGCAAGGTTCAGGTCTCCCGGGATATAATGGCTCGAAGCGACCTCAGATGCATCTGACTCCATATGAGGAGGTGGCGAGCAAGTTGCGACATACGGCGGGAGCGTAGACCACCTTGATGGTTGATGTACGCTACTGTCGCGGTATTGTCTGATCGGACTAGTACGTGCTGACCCTTGAGCAACGCACGGAAGCGGTGCAGGGCGAGACGTACAGCCAGCAACTCGAGGCAATTGACATGCCAAAGGCGCTGGGGTCCTGTCCAGGAGCCTGCGGCAGCATGTCCATTGCACATGGCACCTCAGCCCGTGGTGGAGGCATCTGTTGATACAACAACATGCCAGGAAACTCATTCTAAGGGCACTCCGGCCCGTAGAAAACTGAGGTTCGTCCACGGGGTGAAGATCTGACGGCAGGCTGGAGTCACTGGGACTTGGAGCGTGCCGTGTTGCCATGCCCACCTCGGGACTCGATCGCGAAGCCAAAGCTGAAGCGGTCTCATATGAAGCAATCCGAGCGGCGTTACTGCGGCTGCGGATGCCATATGCCCCAGAAGCCTCTGAAATAGTTTCAGTGGAACCGCACTCTTGCCCTCGAACTGGCGAAGACAAGTCAGCAGTGACTGCGCGCGCTCGCTCGTAAGCTGCACGCACATGGCGACCGAGTCGATCTCCATACCGAGAAAAGAGATCCTCTGCACGGGGCAGAGTTTGCTCTTCTCCCAGTTGACCCGAAGGCCCAGACGAGCTAGGTGCCGGAGCACTAGGTCCCTGTGTTCGCAAACCTGGTCTCGAGAGTGAGCTAGGATCAGCCAGTTGTCGAGATAGTTCAGGATGCGAACCCCTTCACTTTCGTGAAGACGTGAGGAGACAGGGCTAGCCCGAATGGGAGAACCGCGTACTGGTATCGACTGCCCCTCGAAAGCAAACCGTAGGAAGTGACCATCTGTGTCAAGGTAAGATGGAGACATGGAAGTAGGCGTCCTTCAGGTCGATCGCTGCAAACCAATTCTGCGGCCGCACGCACTGGAGGATGCGTTTGGCCGCGAGCATCTTGAACGGCAGCCTGTGAAGGGAGCGGTTCAAGACGCGCAGGTCAAGGATTGGCCGTAACCCACCGGATTTCTTCGGTACAATGAAGTAAGGGCTGTAGAAGCCGGACTTCATTTCAGCTGGAGGGACAGTCTCGATTGCACCCTTCGCCAGTAGGGTGGTGACCTCCGCTCTCATGACAGGGGCATTGCCACCGACCATAGTGAAGCGGACTCCCCTGAAGCGGGGAGGAGACCGTGCGAACTGAATCGCGTAGCCGAGCCTGATGGTTCTCGCGACCTAGCGGGACAGTCTGGGAAGCTCTAGCCAGGCCTCCAGAAACTGCACCAGCGGGGTCATTCGAACCACAGACGTACCGTCGGTGGTGCAGCGAGGCAGAATGACCGGCCCAGGCGAGGGTGGCATAGTGGCCCTGTGCGGGGGCACGGTCATAAACCACGTCCTGCCAGAGGAGGCCAGGGGAGGACCAGCGTCGTTTTGAAACTTTATTCATAATCTGCCTTCCTGCAACAACCCGTGACAAGAGTTGTGTATTTTACTTGTGGTCAAATATATTGTACGTGCTGCTTATAGACACAGGATCAGGATTTATGCAACAGATGCTCTATACTAATCTCACATAAATGCAGTAATCAATGGAAATGCAAACAACAAACATTATATGCAAACCTATAATCAAATAATATTTTAAAGGTATAGTGGAGGATCTTTCCGAATTTTAGATAAGACCCGCCCTCTCCACTTTTTGAATAAGTTTGATTGATTCACCAGAATGATTGACAATTAGGAGGACCAATAGTATAGGTGATCCACCCGGAAGTAAAAAATCCTCCGCTATACCTTTAAATAATGCAGTTAGCAATAATGCTACCAAATAAAGTTACTAAACCATACACTGAGTCTGCATTGCATTATCATGCTTATTTATATCTCTGAGGATTGGTACTTTGACAATAGCAAACATTAGATCTTGATAAGGGTAGTGTTGTTCCTTTCCACACAGAAAGAGAACGCAGTTTTGAGCCATTTAGTCCACCAGCAATCAGAAAAATGTTTTCACTAACCACAGAGCCTGAACTGCAGAATCAACAGGAGAAATAATGAAAGGAAAAACTCTGTGTATCTTGATGAATTACCACACAGAGGAGGCACAGAGTCTTTTCTTTCATCTCTGAAAGACCACCATCTTTCTCTTTAATTTAAAGAAAACAATTATATTTAGCCAAGTTTAATATATAAGTTTCTCTCGATGTGAACGTCGCTAAGACCGGAAGAGTATGAGCGGAAGTAAACATGCACATACTAGGTCACATCGTGTGCACCTAGTAACTGGCTGCATTTGCTGAAATCACGTGACTTGCTGAGTTTGATTCAAACTCTGAACCACTTCAAAATGAAAGATTCATATATTTCAAAACTTAAAGGATTAGTTCACTCCAGAATTAAAATTTCCTGATCATTTACTCACCCCCATGTCATCCAAGATATTCATGTCTTTCTTTCTTCAGTCGAAAAGAAATTAATAAACTATATGGAAAAAACACCATTCTTTCCATATAGTAGACTTCAACGGGGACCAACGGGTTGAAGGGCCAAATTGCAGTTTCAATGCAGCTTCAAAGGGCTCTACACGATCACAGCCAAGGAATAAAGGTTTTATCTAGCGAAACGATCAGTCATTTTCGGAAAAAAATATATACATTTATATACTTTTTAACCACAAATGCTTATCTTGCACTAGCTCTGCGGTGAACTTCACGCATTACGTAGTCACGTTGGAACGGTCACACGTGACATAGGCGAAAGTACCGACCAAGTGTTTACAAAGCGAATGTGCAAAGACAAAGTCAAACACCCTTTAAAAACCAGGTAAAACAACGACTTTGGATGATTTTGAAGTTTGGAAAACCGTCTCCACACTTTTAAACACTGGGTCAGTATAAAGGTCACTTGACTTGACAGTACCAGCAGGGGATACAGTAACGTCCCATGCTAACCAGCCACACCTCGACCCCCTGGCATAACCTATTGAATTGGTCAAAACATTTTTATCAATACATTATTGACAAATTTTTTGTTAAGACTACCACAAGTGAAGACATTGCAGAAAATGGGAATAAAAGTAACCAATTTTCTAATAACTGAAATCTCAGAAATTTCTGAGCTGTTCAAGTCGTCACTGCCCAAGCTTGGCTTTAACCTTCCCTGTAGAGCCATCAAACTATATTTTTTAAACAGTTTTCTAGTATGCACGTCAAAATATAGCGATTATCTTTACAGGCTTTGCATTTTTATGTACAACATGACAAAATATTGGATTATTTCTACATTATGTTCTGTATTACGGCCCTTGCACACCATATTAACTTCAGTAACTTACAGAAAAATAGTCAATTGAGAAACAACATTGCTCACTTCATCTTAAACATAGCCTATCTAAAAGAAAACTTTTGCTCTGCAAAAAATATTGTAACTACCTGTACTGCTGCTTTATTAAGCCTAACCTAAGAAAAAACAAACTCCGCTCCTCTGGATCACTAGATCACACTGCTTTTATCTTCATGTTTTTCATGTCTAAACATTAAATATCCCATTTTCCCACTGTAATACTGAGTTAGGACACTTAGGCACTTCGTGGGACCTCAGCCCATTCAAATAAGTTGCCATATGACACATAGGCTGTGCGAGGGATCGTAGGCTACATTTGGATCCATTTTCGCACTTAAATAAGTTGCCAATTGGCTGTTTTTGCCTAAGTGCGTTTATGACGCCAGATTGCGCAATAGGCACTGTGGGGACACCTCTGGGGGCGCTGTTGAGCTGTGCTGAGGGGACAATCCCACGAGCAGCCTTTTTGTCCACCTAACTGCCTATTCTTCATCGATTCGTCCACGGAGCGCCTAAACGTCCTCTAACTGACTAGTCTTCACCGTAGTCTTCCTCACGTCCCACGAACAGCCTATTCATCCACCTAAGTGCCTATTTTTCAACAATTCGTCCACGGAGTGCCTAAACGTCCCCTAACTGACTACCCTTCACCGTAGTCTTCCTCACGTCCCACGAACAGCCTATTCGTCCACCTAAGTGCCTATTTTTCAACAATTCGTCCACGGAGTGCCTAAACGTCCCCTAACTGACTACTCTTCACCGTAGTCTTCCTCATGTCCCACGAACAGCCTATTCGTCCACCTAAGTGCCTATTTTTCACCAATTCGTCCACGGAGTGCCTAAACGTCCCCTAACTGACTACTCTTCACCGTAGTCTTCCTCACGTCCCACAAACAAAATTTTGACATCCACCTAGGCCCCTGACACCCGGGATCCTGAACTGGGGGCCCCTGGACTACCACCATGTCAAATTTGGAGCCCCTGTGACCTTTTGGCCCCTGGTTTCCAGACCTTTTGTTCCACTGTCCAATGAACCACCTATGAAAACGCATGCAATAAGTTGCACGTGTCCTCGGCCACCGTTCGGCCCCCGGAGGACCGAGGGGCCCCAAACTTCGCATGCTGGTAGCCTAGGATCCCCACTGACACATATCAGGAGGATGAGTCTCTGGAGCGCAGGAAAAAAAAAATTTCTCCCTTTGTCAAAATCTCTCAAAAAGCCTCTTGCACTCATAGACAGAAAGACCCTCTCAAATGGGCAAATTGAAAATTAGGGTTAGGGCTATGAAAAACACTCGGGACCCACCTAGGACCCTGAAACTCGGTATCCTGAACCGGGGGCCCCTGGACTACCACCGAGTCAAATTTTGAGCCCCTGCGACCTTTTGGCCCCTGCTTTCCAGACGTCCGTCCTGCAACCTATTTAACGTAGGCTGTTCGTGGACAAGTGGGCCAATTAAGCACGGAAATGGGTCAAAGGGACACAAGGCTCTAGACACGGCCCCAGGGGCCCCTGACGAGGCACGGATGTCGATTTGGGGCCAATCGGACCTTGTGGTCCACTGTCAACGAACCACCTATGAAAACACATGCAATAAGTTGCACGTGTCCTCAGCCACCGTTCGGCCCCCAGGGGCCCGAGGGGTCCCAAACTTCGGATGCTGGTAGCCTAGGGGCCCCACTGACACATATCAGGAGGACAGGCCCCTAGGAAGCAGGGAAAATTTTGGCATCCACCTAGGCCCCTGACACCCGGGATCCTGAACCGGGGGCCCCTGGACTACCACCATGTCAAATTTGGAGCCCCTGCGAACTTATTGCATGCGTTTTCATAGGTGGTTCGTGGACAGTGGACCAAAAGGTCCGTTTGGCCCGAAATTGACATCCACGTCTCGTCAGGGGCCCCTGGGGCCGTTTCTAGAGTCTCGTGTCCCTTCGACCCGTTTTCGTGCTTAATTGGCCCAATTGTCCACAAACAGCCTACGTCAAATAGGTTGCAGGACGGACGTCTGGAAAGCAGGGGTCAAAAGGTCGCAGGGGCTCCAAATTTGACACGGTGGTAGTCTAGGGGCCCCTGGGTCAGGATCCTGGACATCAGGGTCCTAGGTGGGCCCCGAGTCTGTTTCTTAACCCTAACCTATCTTTTCAATGTGCCCTTTGGAGAGGGTTTTTCTGTCTATGAGCGCAAGAGGCCTTTGTGCGAGATTTTGACAAAGGAAGTAAAAAAAAATTCCCTGCGCTCTAGGGACTCGTCCTCCTAGTATGTGGCAGTGGGGACCCTAGGCTACCAGGATGCGAAGTTTGGGGCCCCTCGGACCCCCGGGGGCCGAACAGTAGCCGAGGACACGTGCAACTTATTGCATGCGTTTTCATAGGTAGTTCGTGGACATTGGACCAAAAGGTCTGTTTGGAAGGGGTCAAAACGTTGCAGGGGCTCCAAATTTGACACGGTGGTAGTCCAGGGGCCCCCGGTTCAGGATCCCGGGTTTCAGGGTCCTAGGTGAGTGTTAAAATTTTCCCTGCACTCTAGAGACCTGTCCTCCTGATATGTGGCAGTTGGGCCCCTAGGCTACCAGCATGCGAAGTGTGGGGCCCCTGGGTCGAATGGGTGAAAAATAGGCACTTAGGTGGACAAATAGGCTGTTCGTGGGACGTGAGGAAGACTACGGTGAAGAGTAGTCAGTTTGGACGAGTCAATGAAGAATAGGCACTTAGGTGGACGAATAGGCTGTTCGTGGGACGAGAGGAAGACTAGGATGAAGAGTAATCACTTAGGTGGGACTTTAGGCGCCCTCTGGACGAATGAATGATAAATAGGCGCCTAGGTGGACGAATAGGCTGTACGCGGGACGAGAGGAAGACTACGATGAAGAGTAGGCACTTAGGTGGCACTTTAGGCACTTCGTGGACACAATGATGAAAAATAGGCACTTAGGTGGACGAATAGGCTGTCCGCGGGACGAGAGGAAGACTGCGATGAAGAGTAGGCACTTAGGTGGCACTTTAGGCACTTCGTGGACACAATGATGAAAAATAGGCACTTAGGTGGAAGAATAGGCTGTCCGCAGGACGAGAGGAAGACTGCGATGAAGAGTAGGCACTTAGGTGGCACTTTAGGCACTTCGTGGACTAATTAATGAAGAATAGGCGCCTAGGTGGACAAATAGGCTGTCCGTGGGACGTGAGGAAGACTACGGTGAAGACTAGTCAAGAATAGGCGCCTAGGTGGACGAATAGGCTGTCCGTGGGACGAGAGGAAGACTACGATGAAGAGTAGGCACTTAGGCGGCGCTTTAGGCACTTCGTGGACATAACGATGAAAAATAGGCACTTAGGTGGACGAATAAGCACTTCGTGGACGCCATCCCACAACCTATTCGACGCCCGTCGAATAGGTTGCCCGTGGGACGGAGTGTTGCCGCCTTGTGGCGAACCACTGAACTGCAGCATTTTGCAACAGGCACCAGTGCCCGCTTTGGAGCGTGGGACAAAGTCCCAGGGCCTCAGGGGGTGGGGGCCGAGGGACCCAGGGCGGCCCCGGGCCCCCCAAAAATCATCTAGGGGGCGGATCGCAGCGTCCACGAACAGCCTAGCCACGAACCGCCTAGTAAGCTACAGGCCGGACGCATGTACCCTAAGGCGAGTTATTACAACACCTCTGGGAGAGCACTCTGCATGCTTTAATATAAACACTTTCACAGCTGGAAAGTAGAGAGAAGAGTCAATGGAAAAAAATGGATGGAAAGATAACATCTACAAAAGAACTCCGATCCACCGCCTCCCGAAAACAGAGAGAGTCAGTAACCATAGCCAGGGTGAAAGGGTCTGGTGGGATACACGTGGTGAGAATGGCAGTAAATGCAACACAAGGTTTCTGCGGTGGAAGCCCAGCAGAGTTAAAGGATGAAACAGGCTGGCAAGATTCACAGTGGCTCTGAAGGAACCCAACAAAGGTGTTCAAGTCATCGCTGCACAAGCTTGGCTTTAAACTTCCCTGTAGAGCCATCAATAATTTTGAACAAAAGACCTCTCTTGAGGTATTGTAAAAGCAAGAAGGCTCATTCCCAGATTTTAAATGTTGTTAAGGATGACTGAATATGGCATTTTTCAATGAGTTATAGGTATTTCTTTCCTACTGCTGCGTTCTCTACAACTGATTGTGAGTGAGTTTCTGACTGCTTACCAGGTTGCTTGTTTGATGAACTGGGTCAAATGGTGCAGTATTCTCATTCTATAGCATTAACACTGTATGCTGAAGAACACATTTGACCTTATTGCTTTCAAAGCTAAGGAGCGATGTATGAAGAAAGTTTGCCTTAAAAGATGAATTGGGAGACCTTGACTATAATCTTTGCAAACATCAGGTTTTATTCTGAAATAAGCCACTTAGACAACCACTAGAGTTTGGTTTGATTTAATGTTGCAGTTCCTATTGGCAGGAGTCACGTTTCCTGCTACATAGATTTAGGCGACATCTTTTATACGACTTCTTTAGGCGGTTTTAAAAGCAATTGCAGTAGATCATACATGCCAGAAAAAGAATTGTTCTTGCAATTGTATGCTGTTGAATTCAGCTCAAATCATAACTTTTTATGAGCACTTATCTGAATCCCACAAAAATTCATAATTTCTAATGGCAGTCATATTTGTATCAACCGAGGAAATGTCTTCTCCATCTCAGACAAATCAATTATCCTGAATTCGGCTTGGGACATTTGGACACTCCACATGGAGTTGGGGTTGAATGTCCAGTCTCAACAAAAACGAGGCTGTGTGGGGTTAGAAATTAAGCCCAAAGGAAATGGCTTCACTCAGCACCTGGGAACCATAGGTGCGCCGGCCAACGCAGTGTTGGCCGATCAAAGTAAAGTCGTCACTGGAGACGTAATGAAAATAAATAATGGACTCCCTCAACGCAATGCAAGGGAAGCAAGGTTAGAGCTGAATTAAGGGGGCCAGGAGTTGGTGTGGGGCAAAACACAAGAGAATCCTTTTTTCCCAGCAGTTTGGTGCTAGTGTGACGTATTGTAGAAGGCTATAGCATGCAGGAATGTGCCACAGAGCCTTGTGGTCAGGGCTCAAGGGTGTGGGGAATGCAGCCCTAGGCACTCGATGTAGTAGCCATATTTAGATTCATGAAATGTAAAATATGAACCTGAAGAAATTTAAAGGAATAGTTCACCCAAAAATGAAAATTAGCCCATGATTTACTCAAACTCAAGTCATCCTAGCTGTATATGACATTCTTCTTTCAGACTAATACAATTGGAGTAATATTAAAAAAATGTCCTGGCTCTTCCAAGCTTTATAATGGCAGTGAATGGCCGTTTCTGTTTTGAAGTGCATAAAAGTGCATCTATCCATCATAAAAGTGCTCCACATGGCTCCGGGGGGTTAATGAAGGCCTTCTGAAGCAAAGCGATGCATTTATAAAGATTTAAATATGGATATTTCTTACACAAAGTAAAATAACTAGCTTCCGGCCAAACGATCATATGGATTCCACTTAAGTCTAAGCACAACTTATGCGAGTAATGTGACGTACTGCTGATATTTACGCTATGCCATGATGCACTACGCTACTTTTGACTTCATAAGTTGCGTAAGTTGCGCTTTAGGTGCAAGTAGACTGCGTATGGCCATTTGGCCGGAAGCTAGAATTTTACTTTGTAACGTGGTAAATATGAATATTTTAAATATGAAAACTCATCGCATCGCTTCACTTCAGAGGACCTTTATTAACCCCCCGGAGCCATGTACATCACTTTTATCAAGTCACCTTTATTTATATAGCGCTTTTTACAATACAGATTGTATCAAAGCAGCTTCACATTGATAACATGAAAATAATACAACAAAGTTTGTTTCTAAAAGAAAATTGCATCATCGTCCACCCTTAATAAGGCAGATCAATAATATTGTTGAATATTAAATGTCCCCAACTAAGCAAGCCAAAAGCCAAGGCAACAGTGGCAAGGAACCAAAACTCCATCAGGTGACAGGATGGAGAAAAAAAACCTTGGGAGAACCCAGGCTCAGTCGGGGGCCAGTTCTCCTCTGGCCAACGAGCGAACAGTGTATGATTATGATCCAGGCAGCGTTACAGGTCAGAAGTCAGATTGGTCGTGTCGATGACGCCTTCACAGGGCTGATGAGGCTGGCACTTCAGGGATGCGTCATGGTTAGGTCCAGGTGCAGATCTACCATCTGATCTGGATACGGCCGGGGTCCAGCTGACTTCAGTAAACGGAGAGACTGGTTGACACTTCAGTACTGCGTTGTCTTCGCGTCCAGACGCAGGTCCTTCATCGGATCTGGATACGGCCTGGATCCGGCGGAAGAGGAGAGACTAGTTGACACTTCAGGACTGCATTGTCGTCGCGTCCAGGCGCTGGTCCTTCATCAGATCTGGATACGGCCTGGATCCGGCGGACTGCGGTAAACCTCGGTATAAACAGAGAGACTAATATTAGCTTAGACGCCATTCTTCTTATGATGTAACGAGTACATCAGGATTTATGGGAAATGTTCCTGGTTCCGGCTGGCCTAATCTATGCAGCCTAATATGGAATTATAGAAGTCTATAATGTGTTATGTGTATGCTAGGTCAAAGAGATGTGTTTTTAGTCTAGCTTTGAACTGACAGAGTGTGTCTGCTTCCCGGACAATGTTAGGAAGACTGTTCCAAAGTTTTGGTGCTAAATAGGAGAAGGATCTACCGCCAGCAGTCGATTTTGATATTCTAGGTATTATCAACTGGCCGGAATTTTGAGATCGCAATAGACGTGAAGGACTGTAACTGCGGAGCTAAACCATTTAGTGCTTTGTAAGTAATCAGCAATATTTAAAAAAGTATACGATGTTTAATAGGGAGCCAGTGCAGTGTTGACAGAACAGGGCTAATATGGTCATAATTCCTGGTTCTGGATAGAACTTGAGCTGCTGCGTTTTGGACCAGCTGTAATTTGTTTATTAAGCGTGCAGGGCAACCACCCATTAGAGCATTACAATAATCTAGCCTTGATGTCATGAACGCATGAACTAATTGTTCTGCATTTGTCAATGAGAGCATATGACGTAATTTAGATATAATTTTAAGATGGAAAAATGCGGTTTTACAGATACTAGACACGTGACTTTCAAATGAAAGATTGGTATCAAAGAGCACACCCAGGTTCCTAACCAACGATGAAGACTTAACAGAGCAGCCATCAAGTGTTGATTCCAAGACATTTCATTTCCTGTTAAAGTGTAAATATTACTGCTTAAATAGTGATTTAAAGGGAAAAAGTATTTCATATAAGTTAGTAATTACACACACACAAGTTAAACACTTATAAGTTTATTAGTGAAACCTCACTTATTTGATTGGATAGATATTTAAAGAACTCAGGGTAGCCATCTCTCATTATAGTCAAACAAGCTAGAGAGGCGCTACATAAATTGAAGGCACCGCTGGGATTTTTTACATTTTACATAGAAAATTAGCATTCTGAAGCTTTAAATAGTGCTAACTGATAAGCTAATATGGAACGTATGAAATAGCTAGTATCAGAATTAAAGGGATGGTGCCGTGACAAGGCATTAGATGAGGCTCATGCAGTCATGGTGCTCACTCGAGATGTAGACACAAGTGCAATTGAAGAGACAATGCAAACAGTGAAGTGTTTGGGACATGTGCGAGTCAGAGACCGAACTTTTTAACAGCCAACTAAACCAATACTTGGTCTTATGTGAATGTAAGGAAGTAGTAAAAGGCGAAATCGTTCCCTTTGAAGTGCTTCCTATTGATGGTGGAGGGCCGTGGCCTGTTATCATATCAGATGCAGCTACACAAGCCAGTATACAAGTTAATATGTCCGGAACGCAGCAAGCTCAGGGTAAACATGTTGAAGACATATATCTTATATCTTTAATGTATTTTTAGCATGTTGAAAAAGTTTGGTGTGAATAAAATAAACCACTTAGGAGGAGTAGCTAAAAACTCAAGAGTCTGACATATCCAAAAAATCCACATTCAAACCAAAATATCTGACTTCCTGTTGCTCGGAGCTAATGACTGTAAATGAGAAAGTTGTCCGGCTCGATGAGACCAATATGCGTACTGATTTTTGTAACTGTGGGTAAAGGTAACCCCCCCACTTTTGTCAAAAGCATTTTGAAATTGACACACTTCCTGCTACCAGTTGGTGGCGCTATAACTTTGACTCACAATAGTTACATCCATCTGACCGGCCTCTTACCATGAACACACTGCTGAAGTTTCATCAAGATCAGTTAATGTATGCAGAAGTTATAACACTTCGTGTTTCTCTTTTCTCGCCATAAATTCGTGTCCTCACCATGGCCAAACCGTTTGAGATATCAAAAATCCATCCGCAATTTAGAATCCTCAATGTCTTGACTTCATGCTGACCGAGTTTGGAGGCGAGTGGATGAATTCTGTAGGAGGAGTACATCAAATTCCACAGCATGCGTTTTTCAAACAACCCATAATAGCCGACTTCCTGTTGGGCGGAGCTAATAACTTAGAGTGCGGAAGTTGTTCAGCCCCATGAGATCTATATGTGTACCGAGTTTCATATTAATTCATGCAAGAGTTTTTGATATATGGACCAAGTTTTCAGACCGTGTTCAAGGGGGCGCTGTTGAGCCCCCCTGCCACGCCCGGGTACCAGCTTCAGCCCGGCCCTGATGACCGTGGGCTCTGACCTGTGTGCAAAGTTTCAAGAGTTTCTGAGCATGTTAAGGGCCCCAAAAGCCCCTGAAACCTTGAAAAACAATTATAAAAGCAAATTTCTCCTAACAGACAAATCCCCCACACCCCACACACACAGAGACACAGATACAGAGAGAGAGAGAGAGAGAGAATTCTCCAAAAAATCACATTCAAACCAAAATATCTGACTTCCTGTTGGTCGGAGCTAATAAGTTTAAATTAGAAAGTTGTCCGGCTCGATGAGAACAATATACATACCGATTTTTGTGATTCTAGGAAAAACTAAGCCCCCATTTTTGACTAAAGGTGGCGCTACTGAGCCCTTCACCACGCCCATTTCTGAAACTTTGCACATGTCTACTGGATAATAAATGTGATGTGTCTGTTGAGTTTCATGCATTTTCAAGCATTTGAAGAGTCTCAAAAGCATCCGAAAAGAATATTGAAGTTTGATGCGTTGCCACGGCAACAGTATCTAAGATATCAATAATCCTTTCACAGGTCTACATCTGCCGTGTGTCTACATTATACACATAAAGTTTGAAGCAAATCGGGTAAAAATAAGAGAGTGATTTCAAAGCATTTTGAAAGTGACACACTTCCTGCTGCCAGTTGGTGGCGCTATAACTTTGACTCACAATAGTTACATCCATCTGATCGGCCTCTTACCACGAACACACTGCAGAAGTTTCATCAAGATCAGTTAATGTATGCTGAAGTTATAACACACTTCCTGTTTTCATTATTCGCCATAAATTTGTTTCCTCGCCACGGCCAAACCGTTCGAGATATCAAAAATCCCCTGGCAATTTTTCATCCTCAATGCCTTGACTTCATGCACACCGAGTTTGGTGGTGATCGGGTGAATTCCCTAGGAGAAGTGTTTCAAATACCAGACCATGCATTTCCAAACAACCCTTAATAGCCGACTTCCTGTTGAGCTGGCGTAAAACTTAGAGCACGAAAGTTGTTCGGCCCAATGAGATCTATATGTGTACTGAGTTTCATATTATTACATGCAAGTGTGTTTGATTTATGGACAAGTGTTCTGATGCTGTTCCAGGGGGCGCTGTCGAGCCCCCCTGCCACGCCCAGGTACCAGCTTCAGCCCGGCCCTGATGGCCGCGGGTTCTGACCTGTGTGCAAAGTTTCAAGAGTTTTTGAGCATGTTAAGGGCCCTAAAAGTGCCTGAATAGTCGTAAGAAAAATAATAATAATAATAATAATAATAATTAAAGCTGCAAGCAGCGATGAAAGGGCCCTCGCACCCGTGTCATCAACACTCGGTGGCTTTAGGAAGACAGAGCATGGTTGGGAAATGTACATTTAAGGAGGTATATATAGTAAGAGTATGTCAAAGTCAGTTACAAAATGTTTTGTATAATGGTGATAATAGCATGCTTCATGACTCAGCTAAGTGTTGCTAGCATGTTTAGTCTGTTTCTAGCATGCTTAGTACACAATAATTATGTGGTTAGTACTGCATTACTGTGTTAACCATGTCAGTTTCTGCTGCCAGTAGGTTGCGTTATGACTATAACTGAATATGAGCATGGATGTGTGTTCAGGACAGAAATCTTATCAAACGTGTGAAGTTTGGTGCAAATTGGACATTGCCTTCTTGAGTAACAACAAAGTCATGTTTCATTGAATTAGCATTCTTTAGCACTTAGCTAAGCATTGTTAGCATGTTTTAACATGTTTCTAGCATGTTTAGAACTCAATGGCATTTTTAACATGTTGCTAGAACGGCATCAACGTGTTAAACATGTCACTTCCTGTTGCCAGTAGGTGGCGTTATTACTATAACTGAACATTCTCATGTAGATGTGTTCAGGCCATGACTCTTATCAAAAGTGTGAAGTTTGGGGCAGATTGGACATTCCATGCCTGAATTACAGCAAATTCCTATTTAATTGCAATAATAGCATGCTTTAGTCACTTAGCTAAGAGTTTGCTAGCATGTTTTAGCATGTTTCTAGTATGTTGTTAGCATGTTTAACACTTGCTGGCACTTTTTTATATGTTATTAGGAGTCCATAACAGTGTTAAACATGTCACTTCCTGTTGCCAGCAGGTGGCGCTATGACTGTAACTGAATATAAGCATGGTCATGTGTTCAGGACAGAACGCTTATCAAAAGTGTGAAGTTTGGGGCAGATTGGACATTCCATGCCTGAGTTACAGCAAATTCATATTTAATTGCAGTAATATCATTCTTTAGCACTTAGCTAAGTGTTTGCTAGTATGTTTTAGCATGTCTCTAGTATGTTGGTAGGATGTTTAGCACCTACTGGCATTTTTTTATATGTTATTAGGAGTCAAGAACAGTGTTAAACGTCACTTCCTGTTGCCAGCAGGTGGCGCTATGACTATAACTAAATATGAGCATGGACATGTGTTCAAGAGATAACTCTTATCAAACGTGTGAAGTTTGGGGTAGATTGTACATTGCCTTCTTGAGTAACAACAAAGTCCTGTTTCATTGAATTAGCATGCTTTAGCACTTAGCTAAGTATTGCTAGCATGTTTTAACATGTTTCTAGCATGTTTAGAACTCAATGGCATTTTTAACATGTTGCTAGAACGGCATCAACGTGTTAAACATGTCACTTCCTGTTGCCAGTAGGTGGCGCTATTACTATAACTGAATTTGAGCATAGACATGTGTTCAGGCCATAATTCTTATCAAACGTGTGAAGTTTGGGGCAGATTGGACATTCCATGCCTGAGTTACAGCAAATTCCTATTTAATTGTAGTAATAGCATGCTTTAGCACTTAGCTAAGTGTTTGCTTGCATGTTTTAGCTTCTAGTATGTTGTTAGCATGTTTAGCACTTGATGGCACTTTTTTATATGTTATCAGGAGTCCACAACAGTGTTTAACATGTCACTTCCTGTTGCCAGCAGGTGGCGCTATAAATGTAACTGAATATGAGCATGGTCATGTGTTCAGGACAGAACGTTTATTAAAAGTGTGAAGTTTGGCGCAGATTGGACATTGCCTTCTTGAGTAACAACAACATCCTGTTTCATTGAATTAGCATGCTTTAGCACTTAGCTAAGTATTGCTAGCATTTTTTAACATGTTTCTAGCATGTTTAGAAGTCAATGGCATTTTTAACATGTTGCTAGAATGGCATCAACGTGTTAAACATGACACTTCCTGTTACCAGTAGGTGGCGCTATTACTATAACTGAATATTCTCATGTAGATGTGTTCAGGACAGAACGCTTATCAAAAGTGTGAAGTTTGGGGCAGATTGGACATTCCATGCCTGAGTTACAGCAAATTCCTATTTAATTGCAATAATAGCATGCTTTAGCACTTAGCTAAGAGTTTGCTAGCATGTTTTAGTATGCTTCTAGTATGTTGTTAGCATGTTTAGCACTTGCTGGCACTTTTTTATATGTTATTAGGAGTCCATAACAGTGTTAAACATGTCACTTCCTGTTGCCAGCAGGTGGCGCTATGACTATAACTGAATATGAGCATGGTCATGTGTTCAGGACAGAACTCTTATCAAACGTGTGAAGTTTGGGGCAGATTGGACATTCCATGCCTGAGTTACAGCAACTTCCTGTTTCATGGCGAAACATCGAAATTTGTCAGGCCGCCGAGGACCCGTCCTTCGACGAAAACTCAAGATCTTCGCAATTTAACGTCGCAAAGGCCTTAAGATTACACTCACCAAATTTGAAGATGATCAGATTAAAACTGTAGGAGGAGTTCGTTAAAGTACGAGGCCTGAAAATGGCAAAAACTGCACAAAAATCTGAGAGGAAGTTCAAAATGGCTGACTTCCTGTTGTGTTTAGGGCTATGCTCCAAGAGACTTTTTTGTAGGTATTAGGTCATTACATGTATGTACCGAATTTCGTGCATGTACGTGGAACGTTGCGGGAGGCGCACTCCGTTGAACTTTTATAGGTGGCGCTATCGAGCCATTTTGCCCCGTCCAATTCTGAAACCTATATCAGATGTAAATTTTCGCCAGTTCTGACGCGTGTGCAAAGTTTTGTGAGTTTTCGAGCATGTTTAGGCCCTCAAAAATGCAATTCAATGCGGAGAAGAATAATAATAATAATAATTAAAGCTGCAAGCAGCGATGAAAGGGCCCTCGCACCCGTGCCATCAACACTCGGTGGCTTTAGGAAGACAGAGCATGGTTGGGAAATGTACATTTAAGGAGGTATATATAGTAAGAGTATGTCAAAGTCAGTTACAAAATGTTTTGTATAATGGTGATAATAGCATGCTTCATGACTCAGCTAAGTGTTGCTAGCTTGTTTAGTCTGTTTCTAGCATGCTTAGTACACAATAATTATGTGGTTAGTACTGCATTACTGTGTTAACCATGTCAGTTTCTGTTGCCAGTAGGTGGCGTTATGACTATAACTGAATATGAGCATGGATGTGTGTTCAGGACAGAACTCTTATCAAACGTGTGAAGTTTGGTGCAAATTGGACATTGCCTTCTTGAGTAACAACAAAGTCATGTTTCATTGAATTAGCGTTCTTTAGCACTTAGCTAAGCATTGTTAGCATGTTTTAACATGTTTCTAGCATGTTTAGAACTCAATGGCATTTTTAACATGTTGCTAGAACGGCATCAACGTGTTAAACATGTCACTTCCTGTTGCCAGTAGGTGGCGCTATTACTGTAACTGAACATTCTCATGTAGATGTGTTCAGGCCATGACTCTAATCAAAAGTGTGAAGTTTGGGGCAGATTGGACATTCCATGCCTGAGTTACAGCAAATTCCTATTTAATTGCAATAATAGCATGCTTTAGCACTTAGCTAAGAGTTTGCTAGCATGTTTTAGCATGTTTCTAGTATGTTGTTAACATGTTTAACACTTGCTGGCACTTTTTTATATGTTATTAGGAGTCCATAACAGTGTTAAACATGTCACTTCCTGTTGCCAGCAGGTGGCGCTATGACTGTAACTGAATATAAGCATGGTCATGTGTTCAGGACAGAACGCTTATCAAAAGTGTGAAGTTTGGGGCAGATTGGACATTCCATGCCTGAGTTACAGCAAATTCATATTTAATTGCAGTAATATCATTCTTTAGCACTTAGCTAAGTGTTTGCTAGTATGTTTTAGCATGTCTCTAGTATGTTGGTAGGATGTTTAGCACCTACTGGCATTTTTTTATATGTTATTAGGAGTCAAGAACAGTGTTAAACGTCACTTCCTGTTGCCAGCAGGTGGCGCTATGACTATAACTAAATATGAGCATGGACATGTGTTCAAGAGATAACTCTTATCAAACGTGTGAAGTTTGGGGTAGATTGTACATTGCCTTCTTGAGTAACAACAAAGTCCTGTTTCATTGAATTAGCATGCTTTAGCACTTAGCTAAGTATTGCTAGCATGTTTTAACATGTTTCTAGCATGTTTAGAACTCAATGGCATTTTTAACATGTTGCTAGAACGGCATCAACGTGTTCAACATGTCATTTCCTGTTGCCAGTAGGTGGCGCTATTACTATAACTGAATTTGAGCATAGACATGTGTTCAGGCCATGATTCTTATCAAACGTGTGAAGTTTGGGGCAGATTGGACATTCCATGCCTGAGTTACAGCAAATTCCTATTTAATTGCAGTAATAGCATGCTTTAGCACTTAGCTAAGTGTTTGCTAGCATGTTTCTAGTATGTTGCTAACCTGTTTAGCACTTGCTGGCTGTTTTTTATATGTTATTAGGAGACCACAACACTGTTAAACATGTCACTTCCTGTTGACAGCAGGTGGCGCTATTACTATAACTGAACATTCTCATGTAGATGTGTTCAGGCCATGACTCTTATCAAAAGTGTGACGTTTGGGGCAGATTGGACATTCCATGCCTGAGTTACAGCAAATTCCTATTTAATTGCAGCAATAGCATGCTTTAGCACTTAGCTAAGTGTTTGCTAGCATGTTTTAGCATGTTTCTAGTATGTTGTTAGCATGTTTAGCACTTGCTGGCACTTTTTTTTATATGTTTTTATATGTCCA
The DNA here is from genome assembly GCF_963993115.1 of Abramis brama. NCBI lineage: Eukaryota > Metazoa > Chordata > Actinopteri > Cypriniformes > Leuciscidae > Abramis > Abramis brama. The sequence continues at coordinate 20,290,004 of NC_139985.1, read as the reverse complement.
CAACAGTGTTTAACATGTCACTTCCTGTTGCCAGCAGGTGGCACTATGACTGTAACTGAATATGAGCATGGTTATGTGTTCAGGACAGAACGTTTATTAAAAGTGCGAAGTTTGGCGCAGATTGGACATTACCTTCTTGAGTAACAACAACATCCTGTTTCATTGAATTAGCATGCTTTAACACTTAGCTAAGTATTGCTAGCATGTTTTAACATGTTTCTAGCATGTTTAGAAGTCAATGGCATTTTTAACATGTTGCTAGAATGGCATCAACGTGTTAAACATGACACTTCCTGTTACCAGTAGGTGGCGCTATTACTATAACTGAATATTCTCATGTAGATGTGTTCAGGACAGAACGCTTATCAAAAGTGTGAAGTTTGGGGCAGATTGGACATGCCATGCCTGAGTTACAGCAAATTCCTATTTAATTGCAATAATAGCATGCTTTAGCACTTAGCTAAGAGTTTGCTAGCATGTTTTAGCATGCTTCTAGTATGTTGTTAGCATGTTTAGCACTTGCTGGCACTTTTTTATATGTTATTAGGAGTCCATAACAGTGTTAAACATGTCACTTCCTGTTGCCAGCAGGTGGCGCTATGACTATAACTGAATATGAGCATGGTCATGTGTTCAGGACAGAACGCTTATCAAACGTGTGAAGTTTGGGGCAGATTGGACATTCCATGCCTGAGTTACAGCAACTTTCTGTTTCATGGCGAAACATCGAAATTTGTCAGGCCGCCGAGGACCCGCCCTTCGACGAAAACTCAAGATCTTCGCAATTTAACGTCGCAAAGGCCTTAAGATTACACTCACCAAATTTGAAGATGATCAGATTAAAACTGTAGGAGGAGTTCGTTAAAGTACGAGGCCTGAAAATGGCAAAAACTGCATAAAAATCTGAGAGGAAGTTCAAAATGGCTGACTTCCTGTTGTGTTTAGGGCTATGCTCCAAGAGACTTTTTTGTAGGTATTAGGTCATTACATGTATGTACCGAATTTCGTGCACGTACGTGGAACGTTGCGGGAGGCGCACTCCGTTGAACTTTTATAGGTGGCGCTATCGAGCCATTTTGCCCCGTCCAATTCTGAAACCTATATCAGATGTAAATTTTCGCCAGTTCTGACGCGTGTGCAAAGTTTTGTGAGTTTTCGAGCATGTTTAGGCCCTCAAAAATGCAATTAAATGCGGAGAAGAATAATAATAATAATTAAAGCTGCAAGCAGCGATGAAAGGGCCCTCGCACCCGTGCCATCAACACTCGGTGGCTTTAGGAAGACAGAGCATGGTTGGGAAATGTACATTTAAGGAGGTATATATAGTAAGAGTATGTCAAAGTCAGTTACAAAATGTTTTGTATAATGGTGATAATAGCATGCTTCATGACTCAGCTAAGTGTTGCTAGCATGTTTAGTCTGTTTCTAGCATGCTTAGTACACAATAATTATGTGGTTAGTACTGCATTACTGTGTTAACCATGTCAGTTTCTGTTGCCAGTAGGTGGCGTTATGACTATAACTGAATATGAGCATGGATGTGTGTTCAGGACAGAACTCTTATCAAACGTGTGAAGTTTGGTGCAAATTGGACATTGCCTTCTTGAGCAACAACAAAGTCATGTTTCATTGAATTAGCATTCTTTAGCACTTAGGTAAGCATTGTTAGCATGTTTTAACATGCTTCTAGCATGTTTAGAACTCAATGGCATTTTTAACATGTTGCTAGAACGGCATAAACGTGTTAAACATGTCACTTCCTGTTGCCAGTAGGTGGCGCTATTACTATAACTGAACATTCTCATGTAGATGTGTTCAGGCCATGACTCTTATCAAAAGTGTGAAGTTTGGGGCAGACTGGACATTCCATGCCTGAGTTACAGCAAATTCCTATTTAATTGCAATAATAGCATGATTTAGCACTTAGCTAAGAGTTTGCTAGCCTGTTTTAGCATGTTTCTAGTATGTTGTTAGCATGTTTAACAATTGCTGGCACTTTTTTATATGTTATTAGGAGTCCATAACAGTGTTAAACATGTCACTTCCTGTTGCCAGCAGGTGGCGCTATGACTGTAACTGAATATAAGCATGGTCATGTGTCCAGGACAGAACGCTTATCAAAAGTGTGAAGTTTGGGGCAGATTGGACATTCCATGCCTGAGTTACAGCAAATTCATATTTAATTGCAGTAATATCATTCTTTAGCACTTAGCTAAGTGTTTGCTAGTATGTTTTAGCATGTCTCTAGTATGTTGGTAGGATGTTTAGCACCTACTGGCATTTTTTTATGTTATTAGGAGTCAAGAACAGTGTGAAACGTCACTTCCTGTTGCCAGCAGGTGGCGCTATGACTATAACTAAATATTAGCATGGACATGTGTTCAAGAGATAACTCTTATCAAACGTGTGAAGTTTGGGGTAGATTGTACATTGCCTTCTTGAGTAACAACAAAGTCCTGTTTCATTGAATTAGCATGCTTTAGCAGTTAGCTAAGTATTGCTAGCATGTTTTAACATGTTTCTAGCATGTTTAGAACTCAATGGCATTTTTAACATGTTGCTAGAACGGCATCAACGTGTTAAACATGTCACTTCCTGTTGCCAGTAGGTGGCGCTATTACTATAACTGAATTTGAGCATAGACATGTGTTCAGGCCATGATTCTTATCAAACGTGTGAAGTTTGGGGCAGATTGGACATTCCATGCCTGAGTTACAGCAAATTCCTATTTAATTGCAGTAATAGCATGCTTTAGCACTTAGCTAAGTGTTTGCTAGCATGTTTCTAGTATGTTGCTAACCTGCTTAGCACTTGCTGGCTCTTTTTTATATGTTATTAGGAGACCACAACACTGTTAAACATGTCACTTCCTGTTGACAGCAGGTGGCGCTATTACTATAACTGAATATTCTCATGTAGATGTGTTCAGGCCATGACTCTTATCAAACGTGTGAAGTTTGGGGCAGATTGGACATTCCATGCCTGTGTTACAGCAAATTCCTATTTAATTGCAGCAATAGCATGCTTTAGCACTTAGCTAAGTGTTTGCTAGCATGTTTTAGCATGTTTTTAGTATGTTGTTAGCATGTTTAGCACTTGCTGGCACTTTTTTTATATGTTTTTATATGTCCACAACAGTGTTTAACATGTCACTTCCTGTTCCCAGCAGGTGGCACTATGACTGTAACTGAATATGAGCATGGTCATGTGTTCAGGACAGAACGTTTATTAAAAGTGTGAAGTTTGGCGCAGATTGGACATTGCCTTCTTGAGTAACAACAACATTGTTCATTGAATTAGCATGCTTTAGCACTTAGCTAAGTATTGCTAGCATGTTTTAACATGTTTCTAGCATGTTTAGAAGTCAATGGCATTTTTAACATGTTGCTAGAATGGCATCAACGTGTTAAACATGACACTTCCTGTTACCAGTAGGTGGCGCTATTACTATAACTGAATATTCTCATGTAGATGTGTTCAGGACAGAACGCTTATCAAAAGTGTGAAGTTTGGGGCAGATTGGACATTCCATGCCTGAGTTACAGCAAATTCCTATTTAATTGCAATAATAGCATGCTTTAGCACTTAGCTAAGAGTTTGCTAGCATGTTTTAGCATGCTTCTAGTATGTTGTTAGCATGTTTAGCACTTGCTGGCACTTTTTTATATGTTATTAGGAGTCCATAACAGTGTTAAACATGTCACTTCCTGTTGCCAGTAGGTGGCGCTATGGCTATAACTGAATATGAGCATGGTCATGTGTTCAGGACAGAACTCTTATCAAACGTGTGAAGTTTGGGGCAGATTGGACATTCCATGCCTGAGTTACAGCAACTTCCTGTTTCATGGCGAAACATCAAAATTTGTCAGGCCGCCGAGGACCCGCCCTTCGACGAAAACTCAAGATCTTCGCAATTTAACGTCGCAAAGGCCTTAAGATTACACTCACCAAATTTGAAGATGATCAGATTAAAACTGTAGGAGGAGTTCGTTAAAGTACGAGGCCTGAAAATGGCAAAAACTGCACAAAAATCTGAGAGGAAGTTCAAAATGGCTGACTTCCTGTTGGGTTTAGGGCTATGCTCCAAGAGACGTTTTTGTAGGTATTAGGTCATTACATGTATGTACCGAATTTCGTGCACGTACGTGGAACGTTGCGGGAGGCGCACTCCGTTGAACTTTTATAGGTGGCGCTATCGGGCCATTTTGCCCCGTCCAATTCTGAAACCTATATCAGATGTAAATTTTCGCCAGTTCTGACGCGTGTGCAAAGTTTTGTGAGTTTTCGAGCATGTTTAGGCCCTCAAAAATGCAATTAAATGCGGAGAAGAATAATAATAATAATTAAAGCTGCAAGCAGCGATGAAAGGGCCCTCGCACCCGTGCCATCAACACTCGGTGGCTTTAGGAAGACAGAGCATGGTTGGGAAATGTACATTTAAGGAGGTATATATAGTAAGAGTATGTCAAAGTCAGTTACAAAATGTTTTGTATAATGGTGATAATAGCATGCTTCATGACTCAGCTAAGTGTTGCTAGCATGTTTAGTCTGTTTCTAGCATGCTTAGTACACAATAATTATGTGGTTAGTACTGCATTACTGTGTTAACCATGTCAGTTTCTGTTGCCAGTAGGTGGCGTTATGACTATAACTGAATATGAGCATGGATGTGTGTTCAGGACAGAACTCTTATCAAACGTGTGAAGTTTGGTGCAAATTGGACATTGCCTTCTTGAGTAACAACAAAGTCATGTTTCATTGAATTAGCATTCTTTAGCACTTAGCTAAGCATTGTTAGCATGTTTTAACATGTTTCTAGCATGTTTAGAACTCAATGGCATTTTTAACATGTTGCTAGAACGGCATCAACGTGTTAAACATGTCACTTCCTGTTGCCAGTAGGTGGCGCTATTACTATAACTGAACATTCTCATGTAGATGTGTTCAGGCCATGATTCTTATCAAAAGTGTGAAGTTTGGGGCAGATTGGACATTCCATGCCTGAGTTACAGCAAATTCATATTTAATTGCAGTAATATCATTCTTTAGCACTTAGCTAAGTGTTTGCTAGTATGTTTTAGCATGTCTCTAGTATGTTGGTAGGATGTTTAGCACCTACTGGCATTTTTTTATATGTTATTAGGAGTCAAGAACAGTGTTAAACGTCACTTCCTGTTGCCAGCAGGTGGCGCTATGACTATAACTAAATATGAGCATGGACATGTGTTCAAGAGATAACTCTTATCAAACGTGTGAAGTTTGGGGTAGATTGTACATTGCCTTCTTGAGTAACAACAAAGTCCTGTTTCATTGAATTAGCATGCTTTAGCACTTAGCTAAGTATTGCTAGCATGTTTTAACATGTTTCTAGCATGTTTAGAACTCAATGGCATTTTTAACATGTTGCTAGAACGGCATCAACGTGTTAAACGTCACTTCCTGTTGCCAGTAGGTGGCGCTATTACTGTAACTGAATTTGAGCATAGACATGTGTTCAGGCCATGATTCTTATCAAACGTGTGAAGTTTGGGGCAGATTGGACATTCCGTGCCTGAGTTACAGCAAATTCCTATTTAATTGCAGTAATAGCATGCTTTAGCACTTAGCTAAGTGTTTGCTAGCATGTTTCTAGTATGTTGATAACCTGTTTAGCACTTGCTGGCTCTTTTTTATATGTTATTAGGAGACCACAACACTGTTAAACATGTCACTTCCTGTTGACAGCAGGTGGCGCTATTACTATAACTGAATATTATCATGTAGATGTGTTCAGGCCTTGACTCTTATCAAACGTGTGAAGTTTGGGGCAGATTGGACATTCCGTGCCTGAGTTACAGCAAATTCCTATTTAATTGCAGTAATAGCATGCTTTAGCACTTAGTTAAGTGTTTGCTAGCATGTTTTAGCTTCTAGTATGTTGTTAGCATGTTTAGCACTTGCTGGCACTTTTTTATATGTTATCAGGAGTCCACAACAGTGTTTAACATGTCACTTCCTGTTGCCAGCAGGTGGCGCTATAAATGTAACTGAATATGAGCATGGTCATGTGTTCAGGACAGAACGCTTATCAAAAGTGTGAAGTTTGGCGCAGATTGGACATTGCCTTCTTGAGTAACAACAACATCCTGTTTCATTGAATTAGCATGCTTTAGCACTTAGCTAAGTATTGCTAGCATGTTTTAACATGTTTCTAGCATTTTTAGAACTCAATGGCATTTTTAACATGTTGCTAGAACAGCATCAACGTGTTAAACATGTCACTTCCTGTTGCCAGTAGGTGGCGCTATTACAATAACTGAATTTGAGCATGGACATGTGTTCAGGCCATGATTCTTATCAAACGTGTGAAGTTTGGGGTAGATTGGACATTCCATGCCTGAGTTACAGCAAATTCCTATTCAATTGCAGTAATAGCATGCTTTAACACTTAGCTAAGTGTTTGCTAGCATGTTTTAGCATGTTTCTAGTATGTTGTTAGCATGTTTAGCACTTGCTGGCACTTTTTTATATGTTATTAGGAGTCCACAAAAGTGTTAAACATGTCACTTCCTGTTGCCAGCAGGTGGCGCTATGACTATAAATGAATATGAGCATGGTCATGTGTTCAGGACAGAATGCTTATCAAACGTGTGAAGTTTGGGGCAGATTGGACATTCCATGCCTGAGTTACAGCAACTTCCTGTTTCATGGCGAAACATCGAAATTTGTCAGGCCGCCGAGGACCCGCCCTTCGACGAAAACTCAAGATCTTCGCAATTTAACGTCGCAAAGGCCTTAAGATTATACTCACCAAATTTGAAGATGATCAGATTAAAACTGTAGGAGGAGTTCGTTAAAGTACGAGGCCTGAAAATGGCAAAAACTGCACAAAAATCTGAGAGGAAGTTCAAAATGGCTGACTTCCTGTTGTGTTTAGGGCTATGCTCCAAGAGACTTTTTTGTAGGTATTAGGTCATTACATGTATGTACCGAATTTCGTGCACGTACGTGGAACGTTGCGGGAGGCGCACTCCGTTGAACTTTTATAGGTGGCGCTATCGAGCCATTTTGCCCCGTCCAATTCTGAAACCTTTATCAGATGTAAATTTTCGCCAGTTCTGACGCGTGTGCAAAGTTTTGTGAGTTTTCGAGCATGTTTAGGCCCTCAAAAATGCAATTAAATGCGGAGAATAATAATAATAATAATAATAATAATAAACAGAGCAATTCCAAGAGGGTCCTCACACCATCGGTGCTCGGGCCCTAATAATAATTAAAGCTGCAAGCAGCGATGAAAGGGCCCTCGCACCCATGCCATCAACACTCGGTGGCTTTAGGAAGACAGAGCATGGTTGGGAAATGTACATTTAAGGAGGTATATATAGTAAGAGTATGTCAAAGTCAGTTACAAAATGTTTTGTATAATGGTGATAATAGCATGCTTCATGACTCAGCTAAGTGTTGCTAGCATGTTTAGTCTGTTTCTAGCATGCTTAGTACACAATAATTATGTGGTTAGTACTGCATTACTGTGTTAACCATGTCAGTTTCTGTTGCCAGTAGGTGGCGTTATGACTATAACTGAATATGACCATGGATGTGTGTTCAGGACAGAACTCTTATCAAACGTGTGAAGTTTGGTGCAAATTGGACATTGCCTTCTTGAGTAACAACAAAGTCATGTTTCATTGAATTAGCATTCTTTAGCACTTAGCTAAGCATTGTTAGCATGTTTTAACATGTTTCTAGCATGTTTAGAACTCAATGGCATTTTTAACATGTTGCTAGAACGGCATCAAAGTGTTAAACATGTCACTTCCTGTTGCCAGTAGGTGGCGCTATTACTATAACTGAATTTGAGCATAGACATGTGTTCAGGCCATGATTCTTATCAAATGTGTGAAGTTTGGGGCAGATTGGACATTCCATGCCTGAGTTACAGCAAATTCCTATTTAATTGCAATAATAGCATGCTTTAGCACTTAGCTAAGAGTTTGCTAGCATGTTTTAGCATGTTTGTAGTATGTTGTTAGCATGTTTAGCACTTGCTGGCACTTTTTTATATGTTATTAGGAGTCCATAACAGTGTTAAACATGTCACTTCCTGTTGCCAGCAGGTGGCGCTATGACTGTAACTGAATATAAGCATGGTCATGTGTTCAGGACAGAACGCTTATCAAAAGTGTGAAGTTTGGGGCAGATTGGACATTCCATGCCTGAGTTACAGCAAATTCATATTTAATTGCAGTAATATCATTCTTTAGCACTTAGCTAAGTGTTTGCTAGTATGTTTTAGCATGTCTCTAGTATGTTGGTAGGATGTTTAGCACCTACTGGCATTTTTTTATATGTTATTAGGAGTCAAGAACAGTGTTAAACGTCAATTCCTGTTGCCAGCAGGTGGCGCTATGACTATAACTAAATATGAGCATGGACATGTGTTCAAGAGATAACTCTTATCAAACGTGTGAAGTTTGGGGTAGATTGTACATTGCCTTCTTGAGTAACAACAAAGTCCTGTTTCATTGAAATAGCATGCTTTAGCACTTAGCTAAGTATTGCTAGCATGTTTTAACATGTTCCTAGCATGTATAGAACTCAATGGCATTTTTAACATGTTGCTAGAACGGCATCAAAGTGTTAAACATGTCACTTCCTGTTGCCAGTAGGTGGCGCTATTACTATAACTGAATTTGAGCATAGACATGTGTTCAGGCCATGATTCTTATCAAATGTGTGAAGTTTGGGGCAGATTGGACATTCCATGCCTGAGTTACAGCAAATTCCTATTTAATTGCAGTAATAGCATGCTTTAGCACTTAGCTAAGTGTTTGCTAGCATGTTTCTAGTATGTTGCTAACCTGTTTAGCACTTGCTGGCTCTTTTTTATATGTTATTAGGAGACCACAAGAGTGTTAAACATGTCACTTCCTGTTGAAAGCAGGTGGCGCTATTACTATAACTGAATATTCTCATGTAGATGTGTTCAGGCCATGACTCTTATCAAACGTGTGAAGTTTGGGGCAGATTGGACATTCCATGCCTGTGTTACAGCAAATTCCTATTTAATTGCAGCAATAGCATGCTTTAGCACTTAGCTAAGTGTTTGCTAGCATGTTTTAGCATGTTTCTAGTATGTTGTTAGCATGTTTAGCACTTGCTGTCACTTTTTTTATATGTTTTTATATGTCCACAACAGTGTTTAACATGTCACTTCCTGTTGCCAGCAGGTGGCGCTATGACTGTAACTGAATATGAGCATGGTCATGTGTTTAGGACAGAACGTTTATTAAAAGTGTGAAGTTTGGGGCAGATTGGACATTGCCTTCTTGAGTAACAACAACATCCTGTTTCATTGAATTAGCATGCTTTAGCACTTAGCTAAGTATTGCTAGCATGTTTTAACATGTTTCTAGCATGTTTAGAAGTCAATGGCATTTTTAACATGTTGCTAGAATGGCATCAACGTGTTAAACATGACACTTCCTGTTACCAGTAGGTGGCACTATTACTATAACTGAATATTCTCATGTAGATGTGTTCAGGACAGAACGCTTATCAAAAGTGTGAAGTTTGGGGCAGATTGGACATTCCATGCCTGAGTTACAGCAAATTCCTATTTAATTGCAATAATAGCATGCTTTAGCACTTAGCTAAGAGTTTGCTAGCATGTTTTAGCATGCTTCTAGTATGTTGTTAGCATGTTTAGCACTTGCTGGCACTTTTTTATATGTTATTAGGAGTCCATAACAGTGTTAAACATGTCACTTCCTGTTGCCAGCAGGTGGCGCTATGACTATAACTGAATATGAGCATGGTCATGTGTTCAGGACAGAACTCTTATCAAAAGTGTGAAGTTTGGGGCAGATTGGACATTCCATGCCTGAGTTACAGCAACTTCCTGTTTCATGGCGAAACATCGAAATTTGTCAGGCCGCCGAGGACCCGCACTTCGACGAAAACTCAAGATCTTCGCAATTTAACGTCGCAAAGACCTGAAGATTACACTCACCAAATTTGAAGATGATCAGATTAAAACTGTAGGAGGAGTTCGTTAAAGTACGAGGCCTGAAAATGGCAAAAACTGCACAAAAATCTGAGAGGAAGTTCAAAATGGCTGACTTCCTGTTGTGTTTAGGGCTACGCTCCAAGAGACTTTTTTGTAGGTATTAGGTAATTACATGTATGTACCGAATTTCGTGCACGTACGTGGAACGATGCGGGAGGCGCACTCCGTTGAACTTTTATAGGTGGCGCTATCGAGCCATTTTGCCCCGTCCAATTCTGAAACCTATATCAGATGTAAATTTTCGCCAGTTCTGACGTGTGTGCAAAGTTTCGTGAGTTTTCGAGCATGTTTAGGCCCTCAAAAATGCAATTCAATGCGGAGAAGAATAATAATAATAATAATAATAATAAATATAGCTGCGAGCAGCGATTACGGGCCCAAGCCGGTGGCACCGCAACCCCGGTGCCTTTAGTTACCTAAAGGCACCGGGGTGGCGGTGCCCCCGGCTTTGGCCCTTCATCGCTGCTCGCAGCTATATTTATATATATATATATATATATATATATATATATATATATATATATATATATATATCTTTAATGTATTTTTATCATGTTGAAAAAGTTTGGTGTGAATAAAATAAACCACTTAGGAGGAGTAGCTAAAGTCTGACATATCCAAAAAATCCACATTCAAACCAAAATATCTGACTTCCTGTTGCTCGGAGCTAATGACTGTAAATTAGAAAGTTGTCCGGCTTGATGAGAACAATATAGGTACTGATTTTTGTAACTGTGGGTAAAAGTAACCCCCCCACTTTTGTCAAAAACATTTTTAAAGTGACACACTTCCTGCTGCCAGTTGGTGGCGCTATAACTTTGACTCACAATAGTTACATCAATCTGATCAGCCTCTTACCACGAACACACTGCTGAAGTTTCATCAAGATCAGTTAATGTGTGCAGAAGTTATACCACTTCGTGTTTCTCTTTTCTCGCCATAAATTCGTGTCCTCGCCACGGCCAAACCGTTCGAGATATAAAAAATCCGTCCGCAATTTAGCATCCTCAATGTCTTGACTTCATGCTGACCGAGTTTGGAGGTGATTGGATGAATTCTCTAGGAGGAGTACATCAAATTCCACAGCATGCGTTTTTCAAACAACCCATAATAGCCGACTTCCTGTTGGGCGGAGCTAATAACTTAGAGTGCGGAAGTTGTTCGGCCTGATGAGATCTATATGTGTACCGAGTTTCATATTAATTCATGCAAGCGTGTTTGAAATATGGACCAAGTTTTCGGACCCCGTTCAAGGGGGCGCTGTCGAGCCCCCCTGCCACGCCCAGGTACCAGCTTCAGTCCGGCCCTGATGGCCGCAGGTTCTGACCTGTGTGAAAAGTTTCAAGAGTTTTTGAGCACGTTAAGGGCCCCAAAAGCCCCTGAAACCTTGAAAAACAAAGATTAAATGGAATAGACAAATCCCCCCCACCCCCTCCACACACACACACACACACAGAGAGAGAGAGAAAATTCTCCAGAAAATCCACATTCAAACCAAAATATCTGACTTCCTGTTGGTCTGAGCTAATGACAATAAATTAGAAAGTTGTCCGGCCTGATGAGAACAATATACGTACCAAGTTTTGCGATTCTAGGAAAAACTAAGCCCCCATTTTTGGCTAAAGGTGGCGCTACTGAGCCATTCCACCACGCCCATTTCTGAAACTTTGCACATGTCTACTGGATAATAAATGTGATGTGTCTGTCGAGTTTCATGCAATTTCAAGTATGTTAAGAGTCTCAAAAGCTTAAAAAAAGAATATTAAAGTTTGAAGCATTGCCACGGCAACAGTATCTAAGATATCAATAATCCTTTCACAGGTCTACATCTGCCGTGTGTCTACATTATACACATAAAGTTTGAAGCAAATCGGGTAAAAATAAGAGAGTGATTTCAAAGCATTTTGAAAGTGACAAACTTCCTGCTGCCAGTTGGTGGCGCTATAACTTTGACTCACAATAGTCACATCCATGTGATCGGCCTCTTACAACGAACACACTGCTGAAGTTTCATCAAGATCAGTTAATGTATGCAGAAGTTATAACACACTTCCTGTTTCCATTATTCGCCATAAATTCGTTTCCTCGCCACGGCCAAACCGTTCGAGATATCAAAAATCCGTTCGCAATTTAGCATCCTCAATGTCTTGACTTCATGCTGACCGAGTTTGGAGGCGAATGGATGAATTTCCTAGAAGGAGTACATCAAAATCCACAGCATGCGTTTCCAAACAACCCATAATAGCCGACTTCCTGTTGGGCTGGCGTAAAAAGTAAAAGTGCGAAAGTTGTTCCGCCCGATGAGATCTATATGTGTACTGAGTTTCATATTATTACATGCAAGCGTGTCTGATTCATGGACCAAGTTTTCGGACTTCGTTCAAGGGGGCGCTGTTGAGCCCCCCTGCCACGCCCGGGTACCAGCTTCAGCCCGGCCCTGATGGCCGCGGGTTCTGACCCGTGTGCAAAGTTTCAAGAGTTTTCGAGCATGTTAAGGGCCCCAAAAGTGCCCGAAAGGTTGACAAAAAAATAATAATAATAAATAATCCTACCGAAAACAATAGGGCCTTCGCCCTTTCAGGGCTTGGGCCCTAATAATAAACAGAGCAATTCCAAGAGGGTCCTCACACCATCGGTGCTCGGGCCCTAATAAACAGAGCAATTCCAAGAGGGTCCTCACACCATCGGTGCTCGGGCCCTAATAAACAGAGCAATTCCAAGAGGGTCCTCACACCATCGGTGCTCGGGCCCTAATAATAATAATAATAAACAGAGCAATTCCAAGAGGGTCCTCACACCATCGGTGCTCGGGCCCTAATAATAATAAACGGAGCAATTCCAAGAGGGTCCTCACACCATCGGTGCTCGGGCCCTAATAAACAGAGCAATTCCAAGAGGGTCCTCACACCATCGGTGCTCGGGCCCTAAATATAGCTGCGAGCAGCGATTACGGGCCCAAGCCGGTGGCACCGCAACCCCGATGCCTTTAGTTACCTAAAGGCACCGGGGTGGCGGTGCCGCCGGCTTTGGCCCTTCATCGCTGCTCGCAGCTATATTTATATATATATATATATATATATATATCTTTAATGTATTTTTATCATGTTGAAAAAGTTTGGTGTGAATAAAATAAACCACTTAGGAGGAGTAACTAAAAACTCAGAGTCTGACATATCCAAAAAATCCACATTCAAACCAAAATATCTGACTTCCTGTTGCTCGGAGCTAATGACTGTAAATTAGAAAGTTGTCCGGCTCGATGAGACCAATATACTTACTGATTTTTATAATTGTGGGTAAACCTAACCCCCCCACTTTTGTCAAAAGCATTTTGAAAGTGACACACTTCCTGCTACCAGTTGGTGGCGCTATAACTTTGACTCACAATAGTTACATCCATCTGATCGGCCTCTTACCACCAACACACTGCTGACGTTTCATCAAGATCAGTTAATGTATGCAGAAGTTATAACACTTCGTGTTTCTCTTTTCTCGCCATAAATTCGTTTCCTCGCCACGGCCAAACCGTTCGAGATATCAAAAATCCGTCCGCAATTTAGAATCCTCAATGTCTTGACTTCATGCACACAGAGTTTGGTGGCGATTTAATTAATTTTCTAGGAGGAGTGTTTCAAATTCCATAGCAAACGTTCTCCAAACAACACATAATAGCTGACTTCCTGTTGGACGGAGCTAATAACTTAGAGTGCGGAAGTTGTTCGGCCCGATGAGATCTATATGTGTACCGAGTTTCATATTAATTCATGCAAGTGTGTTTGATATATGGACCAAGTTTTCAGACCGTGTTCAAGGGGGCGCTGTTGAGCCCCCCTGCCACGCCCGGTTACCAGCTTCAGCCCGGCACTGATGGCCGTGGGTTCTGAACTGTGTGCAAAGTTTCAAGAGTTTTTGAGCATGTTAAGGACCCCAAAAGACCCTGAAACCTTGAAAAACTAAGATTAAATGGAATAGACAAATCCCCCACCCCCACCCCCCTACACACACACACACAGAGACGTAGGCTAGAGGCAGAGAGAGAGGGAGAAAATCCTCTTTCAAACCAAAATATCTGACTTTCTGTTGGTCGGAGCTAAGGAGTATAAATTAGAAAGTTGTCCGGCTTGATGAGAACAATATACGTACCAAGTTTTGTGATTCTAGGAAAAACTAAGCCCCCATTTTTGACTAAAGGTGGCGCTACTGAGCCATTCCACCACACCCGTTTCTGAAACTTTGCACATGTCTACTGGCTAATAAATGTGATGTGTCTGTCGAGTTTCATCCAATTTCAAGCATGCTAAGAGTCTCAAAAACATCAAAAAAGAATATTAAAGTTTGATGTGTTGCCATGGCAACATTATCTAAGATATCAATAATCCTTTCACAGGTCTACATCTGCCGTGTGTCTACATTATACACATAAATTTTGAAGCAAATCGGGTAAAAATAAGAGAGTGATTTCAAAGCATTTTGAAAGTGACACACTTCCTGCTGCCAGTTGGTGGCGCTATAACTTTGACTCACAATAGTCACATCAATGTGATCGGCCTCTTACAACGAACACACTGCTGAAGTTTAATCAAGATCAGTTAATGTATGCAGAAGTTATAACACACTTCCTGTGTCCCTTATTCGCCATAAATTCGTTTCCTCGCCACGGCCAAACCGTTCGAGATATCAAAAATCCCCTGGCAATTTTTCATCCTCAATGTCTTGACTTCATGCTGACCGAGTTTGGAGGCGATTGGACGAATTTTCTAGGAGGAGTATTTCAAATTCCAGAGGATGCGTTTTTCAAACAACCCATAATAGTTGACTTCCTGTTGGGCTTTTGTAAAACTTAGAGCACGAAAGTTGTTCGGCCCGATGAGATCTATATGTGTACTGAGTTTCATATTATTACATGCAAGTGTGTTTGATTTATGGACCAAGTTTTCGGACACCATTCCAGGGGGCGCTGTCGAGCCCCCCTGCCACGCCCGGGTACCAGCTTCAGTCCGGCCCTGATGGCCGCGGGTTCTGACCCGTGTGCAAAAATTCAAGAGTTTTTGAGCATGTTAAGGGCCCCAAAAGTGTCAAAAAGGGGAAAGAAAAATAATAGAAAAAAAAAAAAAATATAGCTGCGAGCAGCGATTACGGGCCCAAGCCGGTGGCACCGCAACCCCGATGCCTTTAGTTACCTAAAGGCACCGGGGTGGCGGTGCCGCCGGCTTTGGCCCTTCATCGCTGCTCGCAGCTATATTTTTATATATATATATACACACACACACACACACACACATATATATATATATATATATATATATATATATATATATATATATATATATATAAATATATATATTTTATATATATAAATATATATATTTTATATAGAAATATATGGTGTATAATTATATTTTTATAAGATATAAAGCTTTTAGTGTTTCCTTTTTTGACATTACTTTAATCCCTCACTATAGCAAAACCGTTTGAGATGTTATTTGTTATATTTTATTAAGGCTATACTGAACAGGCTGCGATGTGTGTGTGTGTGTGTGTGTGTGTGTGTGTGAGTGGCGTGGGCGCGATGGAACAGTGGACACATAAAAACAAACGTCATTATACAGGACGACATTCAAACTGCAAAGTGTTAACTTATATTTGTGTACAGTCACAATAAAACACAACATTGTGCTTTTGTAAAATAATTTCAAGCAATCCACCCCCCGAAAGGCGCTAATTTTAAAATTAAACTAAAATGCTCATGGATGCACGGGCATTCATAATGGTGCGCATCCACGACGAGGAACGAGCAGAACAGAGTGAACGTTTTTCAGTTAATTTCTACTTCCATAGGAATTCATTTGAAACGCCCGCTCAATCACTATCAATGTCAGTGCGGACGAACATATTTTACTTTCGTTTCAAAAGTCCCCAGCGGTGTCACACGTCGATTAACCGGTGGTAAAATATTCTCACTGTCACATACCTAGTATATTTTTATGTAAATACAATAGGCCTACCTGATTTTGAACACAAGAGGGCAGTATAGCCCTATGTATGACTTGACTTTTATGGGACTAAATAGTACAATTACTATTTTTAAACTTATAAATAATTATTAAATTGAAAAAAAAAAAAGAATAAAATGGGTTTGGTTGTGATATTTGAATACTTTTATATAGAAATAAATGGTGTATAATTAAATTTTTAGAAGATGAGGCTTTTAGTGTTTAATTTTTGTACATTACCTTAGTCCCTCACTATAGCAAAACGGTTTGAGATGTTTAATATCCGTTCACAATTTAGCATCTTTAATGTATTTTCATCATTTTTAAAAAGTTTGGTGTGAATAAAATAAGCCAGTTTGGAAGAGTAGCTAAAAACTCAGAGTCTGAAATATCCAAAAAAAATCCACATTCAAACCAAAAAATCTGACTTCATGATGGTCAGAGCTAATGACTTTAAATTAGAAAGTTGTCCGGGTCGATGAGATCAATATATGAACTGAGTTTTTTTACTGTAGTTAAAACTAACCCCCCCACTTTTGTCAAAAGCATATTGAAAGTGACACACTTCCTGCTGCCAGTTGGTGGCGCTATAACTTTGACTCACAATAGTTACGTCCCTCTGATCGGCCTCTTATCACAAACACACTGCTGAAGTTTCATCAAGATCAGTTAATGTATGCAGAAGTTATAACACTTCGTGTCTCTCTTTTCTCGCCATAAATTCATTTCCTCGCCACGGCCAAACCGTTCAAGATATCAAAGATCCGTCCGCAATTTAGCATCCTCAATGCCTTGACTTCACGCTGACCGAGTTTGGAGGCGAATCGATGTATTTCCTAGGAGGAGTACATTAAATTCCACAGCAAGCGTTTCCAAACAACCCTAAATAGCCGACTTCCTGTTGGGCTGGCGTAAAAATTAGAGCACGAAAGTTGTTCGGCCCGATGAGATCTATATGTGTACCGAGTTTCAAATTAATTCATGCAAGCGTGTTTGATATATGGACCAAGTTTTAGAACCCCGTTCAAGGGGGCGCTGTCGAGCCCCCCTGCCACGCCCGGCTACCAGATTCAGCCCCGCCCTGATGACCGTGGGTTCTGACCTGTGTGCAAAGTTTCAAGAGTTTTCGAGCAAGTTAAGGGCCCCAAAAGCCCCTGAAACCTTGAAAAACAAAGATTAAATGAAATATACAACCCCACCCCCCCCCACACACACACACACACAGACACACAGAGAGAGAGAGAAAATTCTCCAGAAAATCCACATTCAAACCAAAATATCTGACTTCCTGGTGGTCTGAGGTTATGACTGTAAATTAGAAAGTTGTCCGGCTTGATGAGAACAATACACCTACAAAGTTTTGTGATTCTAGGAAAAACTAAGCCCCCATTTTTGACTAAAGGTGGCGCTACTGAGCCATTTCACCACGCCCGTTTCTGAAACTTTGCACATGTCTACTGGATAATAAATGTGATGTGTCTGTCGAGTTTCATGCATTTTCAAGCATGTGAAGAGTCTCAAAAGCATCCGAAAAGAATATTAAAGTTTAATGCATTGCCACGGCAACAGTATCTAAGATATCAATAATCCTTTCACAGGTCTACATCTGCCGTGTGTTTACATTATACACATAAAGTTTTAAGCAAATCGGCTAAAAATAAGAGGGTGATTTCAAAGCATTTTGAAAGTGACACACTTCCTGTTGCCAGTTGGTGGCGCTATAACTTTGACTCACAAATGTCACATCCATGTGATCGGCCTCTTACAACTAACACACTGCTGAAGTTTCATCAAGATCAGTTAATGTATGCAGAAGTTATAACACACTTCCTGTTTGAATTATTCGCCATAAATTCGTTTCCTTGCCACGGCCAAACCGTTCGAGATATCAAAAATCCGTCCGCAATTTAGCATCCTCAATGTCTTGACTTCATGCCGACCGAGTTTGGAAGCGAATGGATGAATTTCCTAGGAGGAGTACATTAAATTCCACAGCATGCGTTTCCAAACAACCCATAATAGCTGACTTCCTGTTGGTCTGGCGTAAAACTTAGAGCACGAAAGTTGTTCGGCCCGATGAGGTCTATATGTGTACCGAGTTTCATATTATTACATGCAAGCGTATCTGATTTATGGACAAGTGTTCGGATCCCGTTCCAGGGGGCGCTGTCGAGCCCCCCTGCCACGCCCGGGTACCAGCTTCAGCCCGGCCCTAATGGCCGCGGGTTCTGACCTGTGTGCAAAATTTCAAGAGTTTTCGAGCATGTTTAGGGCCCCAAAAGTGCCCGAAAGGTTGACAAAATAATAATAAATATAGCTGCGAGCAGCGATTGCGGGCCCAAGCCGGTGGCACCGCTACCCTGTTGCCTTTAGTTACACTAAAGGCACCGGGGTGGCGGTGTCACCGGCTTGGGCCCTCCATCGCTGCTCGCAGCTATATTTATATATATATATATATATATATATATATATATATATATATATATATATCGGACAAGTAATATTCTCTGTCTTGTCACTTTAAAATATATATATATATATATATATATATATATAAAATTCAGAGGCCGATTTTGCAAATAAATCCACATTCAAACCAAAATATCTGACTTCCTGTTGGTCAGAGCTAATGACTGTAGATTAGAAACTTGTCCGGCTCGATGAGACCAATATATGTACTGATTTTTGTAACTGTGGGTAAAAGTAACCCCCCCATTTTGTCAAAAGCATTTTGAAAGTGACACTGTTCCTGTTGCCAGTTGGTGGCGCTATAACTTTGACTCACAATAGTTGCATCCATCTGACCGGCCTCTTACCACGAACACACTGCTGAAGTTTCATCAAGATCAGTTAATGTATGCAGAAGTTATTCCACTTCGTGTTTCTCTTTACTCGCCATAAATTCGATTCCTCGCCACGGCCAAACCATTCGAGATATCAAAAATCCGTCCACAATTTAGCATCCTCAAAGTCTTGACTACATGCACACCGAGTTTGGAGGGGACACGGTGAATTTTCTTGGAGGAGTATTTCACATTCCACAGCAAGCGTTTTCCAAACAACCCATAGTAGCCGACTTCCTGTTGGGCTGGCGTAAAACTTGACCGGGGGAAAGTTGTTCGGCACGATGAGATCTATATATGTACCGAGTTTCATATTAATTCATGCAAGCGTGTTTGATATATGGACCAAGTTTTAGAACCCCGTTCAAGGGGGCGCTGTTGAGCCCCCCAGCCACGCCAGGGTACCAGCTTCAGCCCGTCCCTGATGGCAGGGGGTTCTGACTTGTGTGCAAAGTTTCAAGAGTTTTTGAGCACGTTAAGGACCCCAAAAGCCCCTGAAACCTTGATTAACAATATAAAAGCAATAGTCAAATCCCCCCCTCCCCTCACACACACAGAGACACAGAGAGAGGGAGAGAAAATTCTTCAGAAAATCCACATTCAAACCAAAATATCTCTCTTCCTGTTGGTCGGAGATAGTTAATGTCAATTAGAAAGTTGTCCGTCTTGATGAGACCAATACACATACCAAGTTTTGTTGCTGTTGATAAAACTAACCCCCCCACTTATGACTAAAGGTGGCGCTACTGAACCCCTCACCACGCCCGTTTCTGAAACTTTGCACATGTCTACTGGCTAATAAATGTGATGTGTCTGTCGAGTTTCATGCAATTTCAAGTATGTTAAGAGTCTCAAAAGCATCAAAAAAGAATATTAAAGTTTGATGTGTTGCCACGGCAACAGTATCTAAGATATCAATAATCCTTTCACAGGTCTACATCTGCCGTGTGTCTACATTGTACACATAAAGTTTGAAGCAAATCGGGTAAAAATAAGACATTGATTTCAAAGAATTTTGAAAGTGATGTACTTCCTGCTGCCTGTTGGTGGCGCTATAACTTTGACTCACAATAGTCACATCTGTACGATCGGCCTCTTACAACGAACACACTGCTGAAGTTTCATCAAGATCAGTTAATGTATGCAGAAGTTATAACACACTTCCTGTTTCATTTTTTCGCCATAAATTTGTTTCCTTGCCACGGCCAAACCGTTCGAGATATCAAAAATCCCCTGGCAATTTTTCATCCTCAATGTCTTGACTTCATGCACACTGAGTTTGGTGGTGATCGGGTGAATTCTCTAGGAGAAGTGTTTCAAATACCAGACCATGCGTTTCCAAACAACCCTTAATAACCGACTTCCTGTTGGGCTGGCATAAAAAGTAAAAGTACGAAAGTTGTTCGGCCCGATGAGATCTATATGTGTACCGAGTTTCATATTATTACATGCAAGCGTGTCTGATTTATGGACCAAGTTTTCGGACCCCGTTCAAGGGGGCGATGTCGAGCCCCCCTGCCACGCCCGGGTACCAGCTTCAGCCCAGCCCTGATGGCCGCAGGTTCTGACCCGTGTGCAAAGTTTCAAGAGTTTTCGAGCACGTTAAGGGTCTCAAAAGTGCCCGAAAGGTTGACAGAAAAATAAGAATAATAATAAATATCGCTGCTCGCAGCTATATTTATATATATATATATATATATATATATATATATATATATATAAAATGTAATATATATATATATATATATATATATATATATATATATATATATATATATATATATCGGACAAGTAATATTCTCTGTCTTGTCACTTTAAAATATATATATATATATATATATATATATATATATATATAAAATTCAGAGGCCGATTTTGCAAATAAATCCACATTCAAACCAAAATATCTGACTTCCTGTTGGTCAGAGCTAATGACTGTAAATTAGAAACTTGTCCGGCTCGATGAGACCAATATATGTACTGATTTTTGTAACTGTGGGTAAAAGTAACCCCCCCATTTTGTCAAAAGCATTTTGAAAGTGACACTGTTCCTGTTGCCAGTTGGTGGCGCTATAACTTTGACTCACAATAGTTGCATCCATCTGACCGGCCTCTTACCACGAACACACTGCTGAAGTTTCATCAAGATCAGTTAATGTATGCAGAAGTTATTCCACTTCGTGTTTCTCTTTACTCGCCATAAATTCGATTCCTCGCCACGGCCAAACCATTCGAGATATCAAAAATCCGTCCGCAATTTAGCATCCTCAAAGTCTTGACTACATGCACACCGAGTTTGGAGGGGACACGGTGAATTTTCTTGGAGGAGTATTTCACATTCCACAGCAAGCGTTTTCCAAACAACCCATAATAGCCGACTTCCTGTTGGGCTGGCGTAAAACTTGACTGGGGGAAAGTTGTTCGGCACGATGAGATCTATATGTGTACCGAGTTTCATATTAATTCATGCAAGCGTGTTTGATATATGGACCAAGTTTTAGAACCCCGTTCAAGGGGGCGCTGTTGAGCCCCCCCAGCCACGCCCGGGTACCAGCTTCTGCCCGTCCCTGATGGCAGGGGGTTCTGAATTGTGTGCAAAGTTTCAAGAGTTTTTGAGCACGTTAAGGACCCCAAAAGCCCCTGAAACCTTGATTAACAATATAAAAGCAATAGTCAAATCCCCCCCTCCCCTCACACACACAGAGACACAGAGAGAGGGAGAGAAAATTCTTCAGAAAATCCACATTCAAACCAAAATATCTCTCTTCCTGTTGGTCGGAGATAGTTAATGTCAATTAGAAAGTTGTCCATCTTGATGAGAACAATACACATACCAAGTTTTGTTGCTGTTGATAAAACTAACCCCCCCACTTATGACTAAAGGTGGCGCTACTGAGCCCCTCACCACGCCCGTTTCTGAAACTTTGCACATGTCTACGGGCTAATAAATGTGATGTGTCTGTCGAGTTTCATCCAATTTCAAGTATGTTAAGAGTCTCAAAAGCATCAAAAGAGAATATTAAAGTTTGAAGCGTTGCCATGGCAACAGTATTAAAGATATCAAAAATCCTTTCACAGGTCTACATCTGCCGTGTGTCTACATTATACACATAAAATTTGAAGCAAATCGGGTAAAAATAAGAGGGTGATTTCAAAGCATTTTGAAAGTGACACACTTCCTGCTGCCAGTTGGTGGCGCTATAATTTTGACTCACAATAGTCACATCCATGTGATCGGCCTTTTACCACGAACACACTGCTGAAGTTTCATCAAGATCAGTTAATGTATGCAGGAGTTATAACACACTTCCTGTTTTCATTATTCGCCATAAATTCGTTTCCTCGCCACGGCCAAACCGTTCGAGATATCAAAAATCCGTCCGCAATTTAGCATCTTCAATGTCTTGACTTCATGCTGACCGAGTTTGGTGGGGATCGGATGAATTCTGTAGGAGGAGTACATTAAATTCCACAGCATGCGTTTTTCAAACAACCCTGAATAGCCGACTTCCTGTTGGGCTGGCATAAAACTTAGAGCATGAAAGTTGTTCGGCCCAATGAGATCTATATGTGTACCGAGTTTCATATTATTACATGCAAGCGTGTTTGATTTATGGACCAAGTTTTTGGATGCTGTTCCAGGGGGCGCTGTTGAGCCCCCCTGCCACACCCGGGTACCAGCTTTAGCCCGGCCCTGATGGCCGCGGGTTCTGACCTGTGTGCAAAGTTTCAAGAGTTTTCGAGCATGTTAAGGGCCCCAAAAGTGCCCGAAAGGTTGACAAAAAAATAAGAATAATAATAAAATATAGCTGCGAGCAGCGATTACGGGCCCAAGCCGGTGGCACCGCAACCCCGGTGCCTTTAGTTACCTAAAGGCACCGGGGTGGCGGTACCGCCGGCTTGGGCCCTCCATCGCTGCTCGCAGCTATATTTATATATATATATATATATATATATATATATATATATATATATATATATACATACATACATACACACACATACATATATATGTATATATATATATATATATGTATATATATATATATATATATATATATTATTGTTCAAAAGTTTGGGGTCAGTAAGATTTTTAATGTTTTTAGGAGAAGTCTCTTCTGCTCACCAAGGCTGCATTTATTGATTAAAAATACAAACAAAAACAGTAATATTGTGAAATATTATTCCAATTTAAAACAGCTGTTTTCAATTTTTAAATATTTTACATAGTAATTCATTTCTGTGATCAAAGTTGAGTTTTCAGCATCATTACTCCAGTCTTCAGTGTCACATGATCCTTCAGAAATCATACTAATATGATGATTGATGCTCAATAAATATTCATTATTATTTTCAATGTTGAAAACAGTTGTGTACAGATTTTTTTTTTCAAAATGCTTTGATGAATGTTAAGTTCAAAAGAACAGCATATATTTCAAATATATATATTTTTAACATTATAAATGTCTTTACTGTAACTGTTGATCAGTTTAACTCATCCTTCATAAATAAAAGTACTGATTTATTTTATTTATTTCCCCCAAAAATAAAATTGTAATTATTACTAACCCAAAACTTTTGAGCGGTAGTGTTTAACGTTACAAAAGCTTTAGATTTCAGATAAATGCTGTTCTTTTGAACTTTCTATTCATCAAAGACTGTACACAACTGTTTTCGACATTTAAAATAATAATGAATGTTTCTTGAGTATCAATCATCATATTAGAATAATTTCTGAAGGATCATGTGACAGTGACGACTGGAGTAATGATGCTGAAAACTCAGCTTTGATCACAGGAATAAATAACAGTTTAAAATATATTAAAATAGAAAGCAGCCGTTTTAAATTGGAATAATATTTTACAATATTACTGTTTTTGTTTGTATTTTTAATCAAATAAATGCAGCCTTGGTGAGCAGAAGAAACTTCTCTGTTATGTGCGCGCCACAGACTGCACGCACGTCCGCTTAGAGTTCCGCCTTTTGCCTTCCGTCAATATTACGTTATTAGAAAAATATTTTTTTAGAGAATCGATTTTTTGACATTTGTGAATCGATTCAGAATCGTCCACGTCCGCATCGCGATGCATCTAAGAATACATTTTTTCTCCCACCCCTAGATTTCATACAACAGGTTAATAAACAGTTACAATTAAGTCACTTACATTTTAGATTCAATGTTGACTGTTTTTGTTCTGTTTCAGCAGCGAAAATAGTTAAACAAAGATCACGGCAGAACCATCACGTGTTTTCTCATAACTGAACGATTCAGCATTTTTAACGAATCGGTTGACTCAAAGATTGAATGATCAATCCATAAACATCTGTCTTAATCATGATCGACTCATTCGAACGAATCGTTTGAACGAATGAATCAATGACTCGCTTATTAAGATGGATGCCTGGCGACACCTAATGGCGGTTTAGTGTTGTTTAAAAGCATCATTCTTTCCCACATGTGTGTGATTTGTGTGTGCAACATTATCATTATTTTTCTTTCACTATTATATTAGCGATTTAAAAGCACCCACTCGTGTCACACGTCGATTAACCGGTGGGAAAATATCCTCAGACACATACCTAATAAATGTATATTTAAATACAATATTGGCCTACCTGGTAAAAAGTTTTATATACTATTTTGATGTCCTTTTGGACACAAGAGGGCAGTATAGCCCTATGTTTGCTTTTTTGTTGAACCAAATAGCACTAAATAGCCTGTTTTAACTTTTTCATTCTTCTTGAATTGCAAAAACAGAATAAAATGGGTTTAGTTGTGATATTTGTATTATTTTATATAGAAATAAATGGTATATAATTACATTTTTAGAAGATTTTTAGTGTTTCCTTTTTGGACATTACTTTAATCCCTCGCCATAGCAAAACCATTTGAGATATTTATTATCCATTCACAATTTAGCATATTTAATGTAGTTTCATCATGTTGAAAAAGTTTGGTACGAATAAAATAAATAGTTTAAGAGGAGTGGCTAAAAATTCAGAGGCTGATTTTGCAAAAAAATTCACATTCAGACCAAAATATCTGACTTCCTGATGGCCAGAGCTATTGAATGTAAATTAGAAAGTTGTCCGGCTTGATGAGAACAATATACAAACTGTTTTTTCTTTACTGTAGTTAAAACTAACCCCCCCACTTTTGTCAAAAGCATGTTGAAAGTGACACACTTCCTGCTGCCAGTTGGTGGCGCTATAACTTTGACTCACAATAGCTACATCCATCTGATCGGCCTCTTACCACGAACACACTGCTGAAGTTTCATCAAGATCAGTTAATGTATGCAGAAGTTATTCCACTTCCGTGTTTCTCTTTTCTCGCCATAAATTCGATTCCTCGCCACAGCCAAACCGTTCGAGATATCAAAAATCCGTCCGCAATTTAGCATCCTCAAAGTCTTGACTACATGCACACCGAGTTTGAAGGGGACACGGTGAATTTTCTAGGAGGAGTATTTCACATTCCACAGCAAGCGTTTTCCAAACAACCCATAATAGCCGACTTCCTGTTGGGCTGGCGTAAAACTTGACCGGGGTAAAGTTGTTCGGCCCGATGAGATCTATATGTGTACCGAGTTTCATATTAATTCATGCGAGCGTGTTTGATATATGGATCAAGTTTTAGAACCCCGTTCAAGGGGGCGCTGTTGAGCCCCCCAGCCACGCCCGGGTACCAGCTTCAGCCCGGCCCTGATGGCCGTGGGTTCTGACCTGTGTGCAAAGTTTCAAGAGTTTTTGAGCACGTTAAGGACCCCAAAAGCCCCTGAAACCTTGATTAACAATATAAAAGCAATAGTCAAATCCCCCCCTCCCCTCACACACACACAGACACAGAGAGAGGGAGAGAAAATTCTTCAGAAAATCCACATTCAAACCAAAATATCTCTCTTCCTGTTGGTCGGAGATGGTTCATGTAAATTAGAAAGTTGTCCGTCTTGATGAGAACAATACACATACCAAGTTTTGTGATTCTAGGAAAAACTAAGCCCCCATTTTTGACTAAAGGTGGCGCTACTGAGCCATTCCACCACGCCCGTTTCTGAAACTTTGCACATGTCTACGGGCTAATAAATGTGATGTGTCTGTTGAGTTTCATGCAATTTCAAGTATGTTAAGAGTCTCAAAAGCATCAAAAAATAATATTAAAGTTTGATGCGTTGCCACGGCAACAGTATCTAAGATATCAATAATCCTTTCACAGGTTTACATCTGCCGTGTGTCTACATTGTACGCATAAAGTTTGAAGCAAATCGGGTAAAAATAAGACACTGATTTCAAAGCATTTTGAAAGTGATGTACTTCCTGCTGCCTGTTGGTGGCGCTATAACTTTGACTCACAATAGTCACATCCATGTGATCGGCCTCTTACAACGAACACACTGCTGAAGTTTCATCAAGATCAGTTAATGTATGCAGAAGCTATAACACACTTCCTGTTTCATTTTTTCGCCATAAATTTGTTTCCTCGCCACGGCCAAACCGTTCGAGATATCAAAAATCCGTCCGCAATTTAGCATCCTCAATGTCTTGACTTCATGCACACCGAGTTTGGAGGCGAATCGATGAATTCCCTAGGAGGAGTACATTAAATTCCACAGCATGCGTTTCCAAACAACGCTAAATAGCCAACTTCCTGTTTGGCTGGCGTAAAACTTAGAGCACGAAAGTTGTTCGGCCCAATGAGATCTATATGTGTACCGAGTTTCATATTATTACATGCAAGCGTGTTTGATTTATGGACACGTGTTTGGATCCCGTTCCAGGGGGCGCTGTCGAGCCCCCCTGCCACGCCCGGGTACCAGCTTCAGTCCGGCCCTGATGGCCGCGGGTTCTGACGTGTGTGCAAAATTTCAAGAGTTTTCGAGCATGTTAAGGGCCCCAAAAGTGCCCGAAAGGTTGACAAAATAATAATAATAATAATAATTAAAGCTGCAAGCAGCATTTATCGGGGTTCAAGCTATTAAGGCCTTTAAGGGTTTTTAAGCACAAAAGCATCAAAAGTTATCAGGTTTTATTTAGCAAGCATGTAACCACTGACATAATAGATGGAAAAGACCATTTACAGCCAATACAGGCAATGTACCATAGGAAATATATGGTTTTAAAGCTTTTTAACAGTTATAGCGCCACCTATAGTCCGATCTCCATAAAATTTGGCATGCTTGTTAATGATGTTATGTCACATATGCTCACCAATTTTTGTGAGGTTCTGAGTTTTCATTTAGGATTTATAGGCTTTTTAGTGTATTTTGCTACGCCCATTTTATAAATGACCCTATTACAGCCATCCAAATGCAAAAGTTCAACTTTTTTTTGATAGTTTTTGATCTAGAGAGTCCAGAGAATTGTCCTAGACTGGTCTGGTTCCAATCGTGCGAAAAACCTAGGACTAGTTCGCAAAAGTAGGTTTTTAACATGTTTGCGAATATTTAATGAACGGTTTGATTGACAGCAATGGTCCTTGAGGCAAAGTTGTTCAGGATGAGGAGATCTATCAAATGATATGCATATTGTGTGGATATTTGTAACACCACGTGATTACAGAGCTGTAAAACTCGTTAGCGCCAACTAGTGGCCGATTTCTTTCAAAATTGTTACAGACCTCTATGGCCTTGAGTCGAACATGCCCATCGAGTTTCGTTCCGATCGGCCTCCGTTAACCTTGTCTAATAGGTGCTCAAAATTCATTGGCCGATGGCGGCCATGTTTTTCGAGATACGCCAATGTCCTCATACACATACATGGCACCTTGGACCAAGACACTGCATGCCAATTTTCAAGTCAATCGGACTAATGGTCAGGTGGTTATAGCCTGTTTTATGTTTTTTTCATGTTATAGCGCCACCATGTGGCCAATTGCCGCGTTTTTTTTACTGTGACCTCAGATTGACCTCTTACACATGTGTACCAAGTTTGGTGAAGATACCTCATTTACTTCTGGAGTTATAGCCATTTTAGTAAAATAGGCCCCTCCCACAACGTACGTTTTGGCGCCCCTTACCGTCCGTGAGTCGAAATTTCAACTTTTTTTCGATAGTTTTTGATAATCAGACTCTAGAGAACATTTCTGCACTGGTTTGGTTCCGATCGGGCGAAAAACCTAGGACTAGTTCGCAAAAGTATGTTTTTGACAAAATTCAAAATGGCGGAAAATCTATCATGGCGGAAATGAAATCGGAGATATACGTTTTGTTCGTCAGGCGTCCATCTTTCCAATGATATAAGACACTTGAGTCTACGTCATACGGTCTAGTAGTTATGAGCAGTTTCGCGCTTTTGGTTGCTATAGCGCCACCTATGGGCCAATCGGGGTCATACTTTGATAGGTTCTCCCCAAATTGAGGACTACCATTTGGTCAAGTTTCAAGGTTCCAGCTCTTACGGTTTGGTCTGCACGATGCGTTTTAGGGGAAAATAATAATAATAATAATAATAATAATTAAAGCTGCAAGCAGCATTTATCGGGGTTCAAGCATTTAAGGCCTTTAAGCACATAAGCATTTAAGACATTAAGATTTATTTAGAAAGCTTTTAACCACTGAAATAATAGATTGAAAAGTCCATTTACAGCCAATACAGGCAATTTACCATAGGAAATATGTGGTTTTAAAGCTTTTTAACAGTTATAGTGCCACCTTTGGTCCGATGTCCATAAAATTTGGCATGCTTGTTTAGAATATTATGGCACATATGCTCACCAATTTTCGTGAAGTTCTGAGTTTTCGTTTAGGATTTATAAGCTTTTGAGTGCATTTTGCCACGCCCATTTTCTTTATGACCCAATTATAGCCATACGAAAAATTCAAAAGTTCAACTTTTTTTCGATAATTATTGATCAGGAGAGTCCAGAGAATTGTCCTAGACTGGTCTGGTTCCGATCGGGCGAAAAACCAGGGACTAGTTCGCAAAAGTAGGTTTTTAACATATTCGCGAATAATTAATGAACGATTTGATTGACAGCAATGGTTCTTGAGGCAATGTTGTTCAGCATGAGCAGATCTATCAAATGATATGCATTTTGTGACAATAAGTGTAACACCACGTGATTACAGAGCCGTAAAACTCGTTAGCGCCAACTAGTGGCCGATTTCTTTCAAAATTCTTACAGACCTCTAGGTCTATGAGTTGAACATGCCCATCGAGTTTCGTTCCGATCGGCCTCCGTTAACCTTGTCTAATAGGTGCTCAAACTTCATTGGCCGATGGCGGCCATGTTTTTTGAGATACACCAATGTCCTCATAGACATACATGACACCTTGGGCCAAGACACTGCATACCAATTTTCAAGTCAATCGGACTAACGGTCAGGTGGTTAAAGCCTGTTTTATGTTTTTTTCATGTTATAGCGCCACCATGTGGCCATTCGCCGCGATTTTTTTATTGTGACCTCAGATTGACCTCTTACACATGTGTACCGGTTTGGTGTTTGGTGAAGATACCTCATTTACTTCTGGAGTTATAGCCATTTTAGTAAAATAGGCCCCTCCCACAACGTACGTTTTGGCGCCCCTTAGCGTCCGTGAATCGAAATTTCAACTTTTTTTCGATAATTATTGATATTCAGACTCCAGAGAACATTTCTGTACTGGTTTGGTTCCGATCGGGCGAAAAACCTAGGACTAGTTCGCAAAAGTAGGTTTTTGGCAAAATTCAAAATGGCCGAAAATCTATCATGGCGGAAATGAAATCGGAGATATACGTTTTGTTCGTCAGGCATCCAGCTTTCCAATGATATAAGACACTTGAGTCTACGACATACGGTCTAGGAGTTCTGAGCAGTTTCGCGCTTTTGGTCGCTGTAGCGCCACCTATGGGCCGATTTGGCTAAGTCCGTGTATCTGAGTAGCGAGCAATACTACTACCATTTGACCAAGTATCACGTCTCTAGGCCTTACGGTTTTGGCTGCACGATGCGTTTTAGGGAAGAATAATAATAATAATAAAAATCAGGGCAATTACAATAGGGTTTCAGCACTTCGTGCTTGAACCCCTAATAATAAAAATCAGTACAATTACAATAGGGTTTCAGCACTTCGTGCTTGAACCCCTAATAATAATAATCCTACCGAAAACAATAGGGCCTTCGCCCTTTCAGGGCTTGGGCCCTAATAATAATAATAATAATCCTACCGAAAACAATAGGGCCTTCGCCCTTTCAGGGCTTGGGCCCTAATAATAATCCTACCGGAAACAATAGGGACCTTCGCCCTTTCAGGGCTTGGGCCCTAATAATAATAATAATAATAATAATCCTACCGAAAACAATAGGGCCTTCGCCCTTTCAGGGCTTGGGCCCTAATAATAAATAATCCTACCGAAAACAATAGGGCCTTCGCCCTTTCAGGGCTTGGGCCCTAAATATAGCTGCGAGCAACTATATTTATATATATATATATATATATATATATATATATATATATATATATATATACATACATACATACACACACACACACACACACACACACACACACACACACATACATACATACATACATACATATATATATATATATATATATATATATACATATACATATACATACATATATATATATATATATATATACACACAGTATATATACATTATATACTGTCTGTGTGTGTATATATATATACATTTTTTGGGACAAGACACAGAGAATTTTACTTGCCTGACCTGATTAGAACAACGAAAAAAAATCGAATAAAAAGATAACTAGGGAATCACTAAATCGAGAGAATTATTCTGATTTTATGATACACAAAAAAATATTCCACAACAAATCCTTTAAATGTAACGATATTCAGAACGGAACAAGAATAAAAAAATAACTACAAACAAGCCAAAACGAAATAAAAAAATAAAAATACATTTAAGCAATCCATGACATGACATGATTTATCTAGTTTTTGGACTGAAACATTCTGGTTGTTTTTAAACTCAAATATAATTCTTAAATTGAAAACAAACAAAAGAATAAAATGGGTATAGTCCTGATATTTGTATAATTTTATATAGAAATAAATGGTGTATAATTACATTTTTAGAAGATATGAGGCTTTTAGTGTGTCCTTTTTTGACATTACTTTAATCCCTCACTATAGCAAAACCGTTTGAGATTTTATTTTTAAAAATAATCTGTTAACAACATAGGCCTGCTGACTATAAAAATTACAAATATGGAGGTTTTATATATTTTATAACATATGATACAGTGAAGCAACCTCACTTGACGAGTGTCATTTCCTGAATACAATCACAGTTGAAACTGTGACATTGATTTCATACAACAGGTTAATAAACAGTTCCAATTAAGTCACTTACATTTTAGATGCAATATTGACTGTTTTTGTTCTGTTTCAGCAGCAAAAATAGTTAAACAAAGATCACAGCAGAACCATCACGCATCACGTGTTTTCTCATAACTGAACGATTCAGCATTTTTAACGAATTGGTTGACTCAAAGATTGAATGATCAATCCAGAAACATCTGTCTTAATCATGATCGACTCATTCGAACGAATCGTTTGAACGAATGAATCAATGACTCGCTTATTAAGATGGATGCCTGGCGACACCTAATGGCGGTTTAGTGTTGTTTAAAAGCATCATTCTTTCCAACGTGTGTGTGATTTGTGTGTGCAACATTATCAATGTCAGTGTGGACGTCTGTATTTTTCTTTCACTTTTATATTAGCGATTTAAAAGCACCCGCTCGTGTCACACGTCGATTAACCGGTGGAAAAATATATCCTCAGACACATACCTAATAAATGTATATTTAAATACAATATTGGCCTACCTGGTAAAAAGTTTTATATACTATTTTGATGTCCTTTTGGACACAAGAGGGCAGTATAGCCCTATGTTTGCTTTTTTGTTTAACCAAATAGCACTAAATAGCCTGTTTTTAACTTTTTCATTCTTCTTGAATTGCAAAAACAGAATAAAATGGGTTAAGTTGTGATATTTGTATACTTTTATATAGAAATAAATGGTATATAATTACATTTTTAGAAAATTTGAGGCTTTTAGTGTTTCCTTTTTGGACATTACTTTAATCCCTCGCCATAGCAAAACCGTTTAAGATATTTATTATCCATTCACAATTTAGCATATTTAATGTATTTTCATCATGTTGAAAAAGTTTGGTGGGAATAAAATAAATATTTTAAGAGGAGTGGCTAAAAATTCAGAGGCTGATTTTGCAAAAAAATCCACATTCAGACCAAAATATCTGACTTCCTGATGGCCGGAGCTAATGAATGTAAATTAGAAAGTTGTCCGGCTTGATGAGAACAATATACGTACTAATTTTTTTTTACTGTAGTTAAAACTAACCCCCCCACTTTTGTCAAAAGCATGTTGAAAGTGACACACTTCCTGCTGCCAGTTGGTGGCGCTATAACTTTGACTCACAATAGTTACATCCATCTGATCGGCCTCTTACCACGAACACACTGCTGAAGTTTCATCAAGATCAGTTAATGTATGCAGAAGTTATTCCACTTCGTTTTTATCTTTTCTCGCCATAAATTCGTTTCCTTGCCACGGCCAAACCGTTCGAGATATCAAAAATCCGTCCGCAATTTAGCATCCTCAATGTCTTGACTTTACGCTGACCGAGTTTGGTGGCAATTGAAAGAATATAAAATGAATATAATATGAATATAAAATGAAAGTCTGAATATATATAGAATGAATGTCTGAATACAGTATATAGAATGAAAGTCTGAATATATATATATATATATATATATATATATATAGAATGAAAGTCTGAATATATATATATATATATATATATATATATATATATATATATAGAATGAATGTCTGAATATATAAAATGAAAGTCTGAATATATAAAACGAATGTCTGAATATATGGAATGAAAATCTGATGTTATCAGCGCCATCTTGTGTTATTCATCTACTATTTTTTATACACATTTTTAACAATGAGCGAGTCGCACGAAATTTAGTAGCAGCAATTTTAAGTAACGATCATCTAATTAACACCCTGGTGAATGCGTGTACGGGCCAAAATACTGGCATCCGTACTCAACATCGTTCTACTGATGAATAAATTAATTCGCTATTTCATCGCGGAAGAGCGAATGCGGTGAATTCAGAAGATTCATAAATTCCTTCGAGAATGATGCATAATGTTCTTTCAGCAACATTTTGTTGAACATGACTGCCCATAAGCGCTAAGAATGTTGCAAGAATGGAAATATGATCCTCGAGATGATGTGATGTAGACTCCAAATTGTTAAAGTTGTTTGGAGTATGACCAACTGTTGCAAAAAAGTCTTGTAGCTCACCA
Source organism: Abramis brama (assembly GCF_963993115.1). Lineage (NCBI taxonomy): Eukaryota > Metazoa > Chordata > Actinopteri > Cypriniformes > Leuciscidae > Abramis > Abramis brama. Next base: position 20,256,793 of record NC_139985.1, on the reverse strand, counting down.
AAGTATTGGAAAATTTTAGGGAATGACATTTTTAAATGAATCACAATTCAAAAGGCTAAAACAAGATACACATTATTCAATGAGAATTGTCAAATGTACACTTTCTTTTCACATATTCACACATACATTTAGTCTTTCATTCTATATATATTCAGACTTTCATTCTATATATTCAGACTTTCATTCTATATATATTCAGACTTTCATTCTATATACAGTATATATTCAGACTTTCATTCTATATATTCAGACATTCATTCTATATATATATTCAGACTTTCATTTTATATATTCAGACATTCATTCTATATATTCAGACTTTCATTCTATATATTCAGACTTTCATTCTATATATTCAGACTTTCATTCTATATATAGTCAGACTTTCATTCTATATATATATTCAGACTTTCATTCTATATATTCAGACATTCATTTTATATATATTCAGACTTTCATTCTATATATATATTCAGACATTCATTCTATATATTCAGACTTTCATTCTATATATTCAGACTTTCATTCTATATATATATTCAGACTTTCATTCTATATATATATTCAGACATTCATTCTATATATTCAGACTTTCATTCTATATATAGTCAGACTTTCATTCTATATATATATTCAGACTTTCATTCTATATATTCAGACATTCATTCTATATATATTCAGACTTTCATTTTATATATTCAGACATTCATTCTATATATTCAGACTTTCATTCTATATATATTCAGACTTTCATTCTATATCTTTCATTCTATATATATTCAGACTTTCATTCTATATATTCAGACATCATATTATAAATATAATTATTTCCTGAATGGCTTGCCATAATATATATATATATATATATATATACATATATATATATATATATATATATATATATATATACACACACACACACACACACACATAGTGGACAGTGGACACATAAAAACATACTCCGTCATTTTGTTCATACAGGACGACATTCAAACTGCAAAGTGTTAACTTATATTTGTGTACAATCGCAATAAAACACAACATTGTGCTTTTGTAAAATGAATTCAAGCAATCCGCCCATGAAATGGCGCTAATTTTAAAATTAAACTAAAATGCTCACGGCTGCACGGGCATTCATAACGGTGCGCGTCCATGGCGAGGAACGAGCAGAGAAGAGCGAACGTTTTTTAGTTCATTCCTACTTCCATAAGAATTCATTGAAAACGTTCGTTCTGCTCCGCACCATTATCAATGTCAGTGCGGACGAACATATTTTACTTTCGTTTTTAAGTTAGCGATTCAAAAGCCCCCGGCGGTGTCACACATCGATTAACCCAGTCGTAAAATATTCTCACCGTCACATACCTAGTATATTTTTATATAGATACAATAGGCCTACCTGATTTTGAACACAAGAGGGCAGTATAGCCCTATATATGACTTGATTTTTTTTTTTTACTAATACTGTTTTTAAACTTAAAAAAATATTAAATTGAAAAAAATAAATAAAATGGGTTTAGTTCTAATATGTCTATAATTTTATATAGAAATAAATGGTGTATAATTAAATTTTTAGAAGATATGAGGCTTTTAGTGTTTCCTTTTTTGACATTCCTTTAATCCCTCGCCATAGCAAAACCGTTTGAGATATTTAATATCCGTTCACAATTTAGCATCTTTAATGTATTTTCATCATGTTGAAAAAGTTTGGTGTGAATAAAATAAACCACTTAGGAGGAGTAGCTAAAAACTCAGAGTCTGAAATATCCAAAAAATCCACATTCAAACCAAAATATCTGACTTCCTGTTGGTCGGAGCTAATGACTGTAAATTAAAAACTAACCCCCCCCACTTTTGTCAAAAGCATTTAGAAAGTGACACACTTCCTGCTGCCAGTTGGTGGCGCTATAACTTTGACTAACAATAGTTACATACAAGTGATCGGCCTCTTACCACGAACACACTGCTGAAGTTTCATAAAGATCAGTTAATGTATGCAGAAGTTATAACACACTTCCTGTTTCCATTATTCGCCATAAATTAGTTTCCTCGCCACGGCCAAACCGTTCGAGATATCAAAAATCCGTCCGCAATTTAGCATCCTCAATGTCTTTACTTCATGCTGACCAAGTTTGGTGGCAATTGAAAGAATTGCCTAGGAGGATTATTTCAAATTCCAGAGCAAGCGTTCTCCAAACAACCCATAATAGCCGACTTCCTGTTGGGCTGGCGTAAAACTTGACCAAGGAAAAGTTGTTCGGCCCGATGAGATCTATACGTGTACTGAGTTTCATATTAATTCATGCAAGTGTGTTTGATCTATGGACCAAGTTTTCAGACCCCGTTCAAGGGTGAAAAATCCCCCCCCACCCCTCACACACACAGAGACAGAGAGAGAGAGAGAGAGAGAGAGAAAATTCTCCAGAAAAATCCACATTCAAACCAAAATATCTTACTTCCTGTTGGTCAGAGCTAATGACTGTAAATTAGAAAGTTGTCCGGCTTGATGAGAACAATATACATACCAAGTTTTGCTGCTGTAGATGAATCTAACCCCCCACTTTGGTCAAAAGGTGGCACTACTGAGCCATTCCACCACGCCCGTTTCTGAAACTTTGCACATGTCTACTGGCTAATAAATGTGATGTGTCTGTCGAGTTTCATCCTATTTCAAGCATGCTAAGAGTCTCAAAAGCATCAAAAAAGAATATTAAAGTTTGATGCATTGCCATGGCAACAGTATCTAAGATATCAATAATCCTTTCACAGGTCTACATCTGCCGTGTGTCTACATTATACACATAAAGTTTGAAGCAAATCGGGTAAAAATAAGAGAGTGATTTCAAAGCATTTTGAAAGTGACAAACTTCCTGCTGCCAGTTGGTGGCGCTATAACTTTGACTCACAATAGTCACATCCATGTGATCGGCCTCTTACAACGAACACACTGCGGAAGTTTCATCAAGATCAGTTAATGTATGCAGAAGTTATAACACACTTCCTGTGTCCCATTATTCGCCATAAATTCGTTTCCTCAAGATATCAAAAATCTGTTCGCAAGAATTCATCCTCAATGTCTTGACTTCATTCACACCGAGTTTGGTGGTGATCGGATTAATTCCCTAGGAGGAGTATTTCACATTCCATTGTATGCGTTTTCCAAACAACGTATAATAACCAACTTCCTGTTGGGCTTTTGTAACACTTAGAGCACGAAAGTTGTTCAGCCCGATGAGATCTATATGTGTACTGAGTTTCATATTATTACATGCAAGCGTGTATGGACCAAGTTTTCGGACACCATTCCAGGGGGCGCTGTCGAGCCCCCCTGCCACGCCCGGGTACCAGCTTGAGTCCGGCCCTGATGGCCGCAGGTTCTGACGTGTGACGTGTGTGAGTTTTTGAGCATGTTAAGGGCCCCAAAAGTGGCAAAAAGGCACACAAAAAAAATAATGAAGAAAAAAAAGAAGAAAAAATAATAATCCTTACGAAAACAATAGGGCCTTCGCCCTTTCAGGGCTCGGGCCCTAATAATCCTTACGAAAACAATAGGGCCTTCGCCCTTTCAGGGCTTGGGTCCTAATAATAATAATAAATAATCCTACTGAAAACAATAGGGCTTGGGCCCTAATAATAATAGAAAAAAATAATCCTACCAAAAACAATAGGGCCTTCGCCCTTTCAGGGCTTGGGTCCTAATTAAAAACGAGATTAATTTAGATTGATAATAACGGGTAAAAAGGCTAATACATTTTGTTTCTATTATTCTATTTTCCACAATGTCAAAGCAACGCAGCTTAAACCAAAACACAAGCTCAGGCATGCACTTCTGTCCACACACACTCCGCTGTTCTGCTCTAGCCAGAGAATACTCCCGTTGCTGGAACACTTAGGCGTCAGTTCTATTTCTAGCATGCATGCGTTTTCCGCGTGGCTCGAGCCGCGCCTTAGACGCGTGTCTCACGCAGGCAGTGTGCAAACTCCAACCTGTTAACATGGGAGCCGAAATAAAAACGGACACGCCACGCAGCCAGTGTGTCGCCGGCCTTATTCAAGCGCGAATGAGAACCGTTTCGCGGGGGATCCCAGGTGTGCAAAAAAAAACAAAAAAACCCCCCGAATATTCGAATGTCAAATTTTCTAATCGAATACCAACCCACCGAACGAATATTCGGGTCCAGCCCTAGTGCAGTCTTTACACAAAAGTATGGTACAAATATTTTATCAAAACATGTTGTACACCACTGATTATAAAATCAAAAGAGGATTATTTTGATACTAAGAAAGAGGGGATTTGAAGACATTAAAGCAGTGATACATGATCTTTGGATATCAACATTGGAAGTTACTCTAACATAACTAAAGACTCATAACTAGGCTAATAAAACATAGGGACATGCATAAAACACAGGAGAAATACTATAAACATTTGGGAAAAGTTTGTGGGTAAGAATGGAGTAAATGTCCTTTGTGTATTGGAGTTTGTCTCTATAGTCTTTAACCAAATGGCTAGTGTCTCCTGTCTTTGAGGCTTGTAGACACAGACTCTTGCTGAGATCGTTCAGTGGAGCCGAGGTGATAACAGCCTTTGAAGAGAACTGGTTTTAGGGCCGATGACAACAGGGGAGAGGGGGAAGGTTTTCTGATGTCTAGGTCATTTTGATTAAGGCCATTCGTTACACTCGTTAAATCATCTAAATCGCCAACATGTATGTTAGACCCTATACCGACTAAGCTACTGAAATAGATGCTTCCAGAGGTCATAGATCCTCTTCTTAATATCATTAATTCATCTTTGTCATTACGATACGTACCAAAAACTTTTAAGCTGGCTAAGATTAAACCGCTTGTTAAAAAAAACACAACTTGATCGTACAGAATTAGTCAATTACAGGCCGATTTCGAATCTACCTTTTCTGTCAAAGATACTAGAAAAGGCGGTATCCTCACAACTATGTTCCTTTTTTGAAAGAAATGATATCTGCAAGGATTTTCAGTCAGGATTTAGACCGTACCATAGTACTGAGTAGTGTTGGGGAGTAACGGAATACATGTACTGGCATGTACTGGCTCAGAATACAAATTATGAGTAACTGTATTCCGTTACAGTTACAATTTAAATAGTTGGTATTTAGAATACAGTTACATTGTTGAAATCAATGGATTACATGACGATACTTCTCTGTTTCACGAGTTTATTCACTCTCTAAATAAATTAAGGCAACTCCATGCATTTCCCAGAAGCCCCAATATGAAAACGAAAAAATGTACGGTTTGCGTGATCAGTCACAATGAAGTCGGAAGAGGAGCAGCGGGAGCTAGGTAGAGATAGAGCCGGAACAACAGAGCCAGGGCAAGAATGCGTTTCTATCTTGAATAATTCAAACAGCATTTCACATTAAAGAAAGAGAAGGGAGAATGAAATATAACTGTGCAGTGCAACCTCTGCTTGCCAGCAACCAACCTCCTTTCAGCGTCCAAAGACTCCACCTCCAACCTGAAGAAGCATCTTAGAGGAAGTTATTTTTTTTAATTAGCCAGGTTTAGTCGTCTGCTGTAGTTTTACTGGTCACCTTGCTATTTTATAGTTGTATCAGGTAGCTACCAGGGCTGTAACGATATGCGTTATGAAACCGAAATCGCGACACTCAGATCCACGAACCTGTGTCGTGGTGTGAGAAGGCAGAATCGCAACACACCCCTTCCAACTCCCATATTATCCTTCCCGTCCAGATCCAATGCTACCACATCTTTAAATTACTATAAGTATTATTTGAAGTTAACATTATAAAATACGTAGACCTACACCACAAAATAAATACTTTAAAATTGGGCAATTCCAGCGTCATGGACGTGACATTTGCAGTCAAAACTTGAAATAGAAATTCTCAGAAAATGCATTTAATACCAATATATTGAAACGTCCAGACATTAGAAAAATATATGTCTACACATGCGTTTTCTATTTAATATGAGGGAAATAAACATGTGTGACACAAAAAATCTTTAACTTTTAGGTGGCAAAATATTTTTTAGTAGCCTAACTTCTGTGAATTACACTGCGCAAAACAAAAGTAATACTACCTACCGGATGAAGAAGGGTTGGCTCTCCACAGAACATAAAATATTCATTTTATTTAATTTTTCGTGTTCGCATTTATGATGAAAAAACAATGTTACGGGCATGACCGCTCTGAAAGCGGCACTAAAAGACTGCTTTAAAACTTTCACAGAGACCTCAAACAGAAAGCACAAAGCCTTTCTTTAAAGTGAATTTCGTTTTGTATTAATTGTATCTTAATTTTAATAAATGTTTCATCAACCAATTGCCTGAATTTAATAAATATGAAGTAATAGCAGACAATAATCACGACACGGAGGCGCCGGCACGTGAACTGGAGCTCATCTCATAAATGAACCGAAACTTAGCGTATAAGGTTATACTTGCCTTACAGACATGTCTACTTTTAAACAAAACAATTCAAAATGAAAGAAAACAGACTGCTCTCTGCTTATGTAATCCATATGAAATGTGCATTTCTCTCTGGCGCGTTCACTACTGCGAAGATTGCGAGTCAGCATCGTCAACTTCATCTTTACAGCCGCCACTGACACAGAAAACACTTGTTTATTAATAAACAATTAAAATATCTCCTTGCTATATTTGACATATTCATAATCATTACTTGTGACAGCTTACATGAACGCGTCACCACCGCATCACCGCACCGCATTCCACATTCCTACACTTATAAAATGCAATTCAATGTGGAAGTAATCCAAGTATTCAGAATACGTTACTCAGATTGAGCAACGTAACTGAATACGTTACAAATTACATTGAGGGGCATGTATTCTGTATTCTGTAACAAAATACGTTTTGAAAGTATCCTTCCCAACACTGGTACTGAGACTGCTCTCATTAGAGGTACAAATGATTTGCTCTTATCATCCATTCGTGGTTGTATCTCTCTATGAGTGTTACTCGATCATAGTGCTGCATTTGATACTATTGACCACAACATTCTTTTAAATAGACTCAATAATTATGTTGGCATTAGTGGAATTGCATTAGCATGGTTTAAATCATACTTATCTGACCTTTATCAGTTTGTTGCCGTAAATGAAGAGATGTCTTATATCTTACAAGTTCAGTATTGCGTACCACAAAGCTCAGTACTAGGACCGTTGCTTTTCACTTTGTACATGTTACCCTTGGGAGATATCATTAGGAAGCATGGAATTAGTTTTCACTGTTATGCTGATGATACTCAGCTCTATATTTCTTCACGCCCTGACGAAACTTACCAATTCACAAAATTAACGGAATGCATAGGTGATATAAAAAATTGGATGACTAGTAATTTCCTACTACTTAATTCTGAAAAAACAGAGATTCTAATTATTGGACAAAAAACTTCCTCGCGTAATAATCTAGAATACTGTCTAACACTTGATGGCTGCTCTGTCAAGTCTTCGTCGTTGGTTAGGAACCTGGGTGTGCTCTTTGATACCAATCTTTCATTTGAAAGTCACGTGTCTAGTATCTGTAAAACCGCATTTTTCCATCTTAAAAATATATCATTTTCCATCTAATATAAAATATACTTGCCACTGTTGCCTTGGCTTTTGGCTTGCTTAGTTGGGGCATTTAATATTCAACAATATTATTGGTCTGCCTTACTTAAGGTGGACGATGACGCAGTTTTCTTCTAGAAAAAACTTTGTTGTATTATTTTCATGTTATCACTGTGAAGCTGTTTTGATACAATCTGTATTGTAAAAAGCGCAATATAAATAAAGGTGACTTGACTTGACTAGTACTGAGCCTTGTGGTACTGCATACTGAACTTGTGATCGATAAGACATCTCTTCATTTACTGCTACAAACTGATAACAGTCAGATAAGTATGATTTAAACCATGTTAATGCAGTTCCACTAATGCCAACATAATTTTCGAGTCTATTTAAAAGAATGTTGTGGTCAATTGTATTAAATCCAGCACTAAGATCGAGTCACACTAATAGAGAGATACAACCATGATCGGATGACGAGCAAATCATTTGTAACTCTAATGAGAGCAGTTTCAGTAATATGGTACGGTCTAAATCCTGACTGAAAATCCTCACAGATTCCATTTCTTTCTAAAAAGGAACATAGTTATGAGGATACTGCCTTTTCTAGTATCTTTGACAAAAAGGGTAGATTAGAGATTGACTAATTCTCTAGGATCAAGTTGCATTTTTTAAATAAAAGGTTTAATAATAACAAGCTTAAAATTTGTTGGTACATATCCTAGTGACAAAGATGAATTAATGATATTAAGAAGAGGATCTAGGACCTCTGGAAGCATTTCTTTCAGTAGCTTAGTCGGTATAGGGTCTAACATTGTTGATTTAGATGATTTAACGAGTTTAGACAATTCTTCCTCCCCTATTTCAACGAATGAATGGGATTTTTCCTTAGAGACACTACAATGCACTGCCTGATGCGATACTGTAGTAGATTTTTACATAGTTATCTCTCTAATATTATCAATATTGTAAGTAAAGAAGTTCATAAAGTCATTACTGCTATGCTCTTTGGAAACTTCAGAAGTAGAAGCTTTATTTCTTGTTAATTTAGCCACTGTATCAAATTAAATACCTAGGGTTGTGTTTGTGCTTCTAAGCAGATCTAGCAGTTTTTAAGGCCTTTCTGTACGCAATCGTCCTCTCTCTCCACGAAATTCAAAAAACGTCTAGTTTTATTTTCTTCCAGTTACGCTTCATTTTTCTGGGTGCTCTCTTAAGGGCCCAAGTGTGCTCGTTGTACTACGGCGTTGGACTATTTTCTTTTATCTTCTTTAAGTGCAAAGGAGCAACTGTGTCTAAAGTGCTGGAAAAGAGAGAGTCAAAAGTTTATTTCACAATATCAAGTTCTTCTAAGCAATCTGGGATGCTGAGGAGTTGAAACTGATCAGGAATATTACTAATAAAGCAATCTTTAGTGGCAGAAGTGATAGTTCTAACATATTTGTAACACGGAGTTGGCTTTGCAACCTTGGCTAAATAGATTATACACGAGACTAGATAATGATCTGAGATGTCATCGCTGAGATGATCTGAGATGCTTTATCTGCAGCCAGTACTAACTCTGATAAAAAAATCAGCAAATTCTTTGATAAAGTCTGTATGATGCCCTGGTGGCCTGTATACAGTAGCTAGCACAAATGTCAAGCGTGATTTATTATTTACACTAGATAGTATTACATTAAGCACCAACACTTCAAAATAATTATATTTGAAACCAGACTTCTCTGTAATTCTGAAGATATTACTATAGATCACAGCAACACCACCCCCTTTTCAGATGTGGCACATTTTTATAACAGTAATCTTGGGGGGTGAACTCATTTAAAGTAATGTAATCGTCTGGTTTTAGCAAGGTTTCTGTCAAACACAACACGTCTAGGTTATAATCTGTAATCATATCATTAACAATAAGTGCTTTTGAAGTAAGGGATTGAATACTCAGCAACCCAAGCTTTATCATTTGTTCATCTTTATTATATCTATTTTTTATTTGTTGAACATAAATTACATTTTTAGCCTTAAATGGGTTTGTGAGTTTTTTGTATTTCCTAATTCGGGGGAACAGACACAGTCTCTATATGATGATATCTAGGTTAAAGAGTCTCTATGTGATGGGATTTATCTGACCTCAGTGATGTGAGACAGCTAGCAGACAGTCGGTTTAGCCAGTCTGTCGGCTTCCTGACCTGAGGCCCAATTCGTCATGTTTGAGCTCTAAGACTATTACCATATTACTAGAGAGAAGAGCAGCACCATCCCAGGAGGGATGAATACCATCTCTTTTCAACAGGTCAGGTCTGCCCCAAAAAGTTTTCCAATTGTCTATGAACCCTATATTATTTTGCGGACACCACTTAGACAGCCAGCCATTGAGTGCAAACAGTCTACTAAGTATCTCATCACTCCCACGAACAGGAAGGGGGCCAGAGCAAATTACAGTGCCTGTCATCATAATTGCGAGTTCACACACCTCTTTAACGTAAATTTTAGTGATCTCCGACTGGCGAAGTCGAACATCATTAGTGCTGAGGTGAATAATAATCTTAGAGAATTTAAGATTAGCATTAGCCAGCACTTTTAAATTTGCTTTGATGTCAGGCGCTCTGGCTCCAGGCAAACATGTGACTATGTGTCACGGAACACACACGGGAAAAGGGTAGATTCAAAAGCAGTATTTATTTTAGGGTAATCCAAAATCGTAAGTCATCCAGGCAGGGGTCAAAATCCAAAATCAATCCAAACACAAGAAATAAAACAAGAACAGGCGAGAACAGACTTCTGGGGCCTGTACCATGAAGATAGCTGAACAAACTCGGGGTTACAGGATTAGTTTTGAGTTGACAAAACCAAACCGATGCAATCAGGCTTTATTGGTACCATGATGCAGCTCATCAACTTTCTCTGTCAACTCAGGCTTTGATCCTTAAGCTATGATTACTCCACGCGCGAGTGCACATAAAAGAGTGACGTCGACACTGAACAACCAATCGCGGGTAGAGCGAGAGCGATTTAGGCCTATTTTTCCGCGGAGGAGCAAGAGATAATCATTCAGAATTACGATGAATTTAAATATGTATTTCAAGCTTGAAACAATACGTTCTCTGCTGCCAAAGCAAGAGAAGACTGTTGGAGAAAGATTGCTGATTGTTAATGCGTAAGTTAAACAAATAAGTTCTATATTTATGTAAAATTATGTATGTATATAATATGTGTAGCCTATGTGTAATATAGCCTATAGCCTATTTTTATAATATATAAAAAATGTGCATGTATGTACTAAGAAAGATTAATATTCATTGATTTTTAGATTTTTAGATGCAACCCCAACTCCAAATGTTCTTGGCAGCAGATAAAGACAAAATATAAAAATATAATTCAAAGTGGTGAGTATTTACCACAACCTTTTATTACATTTGTGAACATTTTATCACAAACACTTGTTTGCAGCAAACAGAAATAAAGAATTAAATTCAGAAAACCAGAATACACTGTGGCGGAGGAGTTAGCTCTGAGTAGGCAATAAGGGATGGACGATTATGGATGGGATTACAGGTGCTGTACAATCTGACCCTGGTGCTGGCTCCTCTAAGCAAGTAACACTGGGTACGTGTGCAATCCATTACTACTTTTTTAAGTTTTAAATATAGCTGACTATGTTCTGCAGTAGAGGGAAATACAGTGTCTCTGTTGAAGCCAGCACACATACACACAGTCTCCCACACAGAGGTCAGTATGCAGCAGACAGAACACCAAACTAACCTGCTTTACAACAGTTATGCTTTACATTGGCCTATTTTTATTTATTAGGGTGGAGGAAATGAAGACACTCTGTCTGTGTGTTCTCAGACAGTTGCTGATGTGAATGCACTGGGCTTTTTATTATGGCAAACATTTAAATGTGTGGCATAAAAAAGGGACTGGCCCTTACACATCTCTTTTATTGTAGGATTTTTCACAACCTGCTCCAGAAACGGAGGCCTCTACCTCAATGGGCTTCAGAAGAAATGTGTAAGGATTTAAAACCCTTGACATAAATTACAGTCAGTCCTGTGTTTGTAGGAAGTCAAGGAACTTTTTTTGATTTTGATGAGCCTCCGGAAAACTTGTAATGATCATGTTTGTGGTGGAATTATGTTTCAGGTGGAAACAGACTCAGTCAGGGCCCTGTACAAAAGGAGTATAGACTGCACACTAAAGGAGACTTGAACTAGACTGCACACTAAAGGAGCTGACTGTGAGCTGAGGAGGCTCCAAACAAAATCAAACAGCTGGATAAAACTGATCTCAGTATGTATATAGTTATATAATATATATATATATATATATATATATATATATATATATATATATATATATATATATAGTATAACTTATTTAACCAAGTAACACTTTAGTATGAATATTTATTAATGCAACTTTCTCTTGCTCTCTTTCTCCCTCCCATCCCACAAAACCAATAAAACAGTTTGAGACCTATCTGCAGTTTCAATGTGCTTTTATTAAGTGTAATATTGTATGGTGATTGCATCTACATCTGCACCAGCTGGGTGGTCAAGTGTGATCGGGTCAGTTTCATCGGGGAGAAGCTGGTTTTGTGGTGTTTCTCGCTCCTTTCTACTGGTGGCTATATTGTGCAGAATGGCCCATGCAGCCACTATCTGTGATGCCCGCTCTGGTGACTCTGAAGCGCCGAACACAGTTGAAATGTGCCTTTAGGATGCCAAAGGTCATCTCTATCTTCACTCTGGTTTTACTGAGGGCCACATTGAAGCGGTGCTGTGGCCCTATCTGAGGGTCATGATGGGGTTATTGTGTAGGTTTATCTAGCTCAGTTCAAATTAACAGTGTTTTGTACTGTACCAAATTTAACTTGCTTTCCTCAAAGTGCTGACACAACACAGACTCATGGAAAATTTGTAAGACAAGCACTGGAGCCAGGCCATTTGGCATCCAAACTTGATCATATGTTCATGACCACAAGTCGTCTGCAGATGAAATGTTTAGTAGATCATTGTTATATCTGTTAAAGTTACTATTAATTTAAAGATTCATCTCACAGAAAATAATCATCTCACATATTCACATCATCTCTACCTGAACATTATGGCTGTGATAGGACTTCCTATTAACATAATCTGCCTCATGTTCCCTAGAGCAGTGGAGATTGGAGCAATAGACTGCATACATGTTGCAATGACTTGGGAATCCTATCATAAGATTAACAGAAGAATAATAAAAAAGATTCAAAATAATTCTTAACATGTATTATATTGTATAGTACATTTGTGAAATTTGCTTTAAAAAAAAAAAAAAAAAAAAAAAAGTGTTCATGTGATGTCACCCTATATATCTTACTGGCAATTTTATAAAAGCCCTCTTTTATGGACATGGTCGATAAATGTCCGGGGAACACTATTAATGAAACTTTTCATGTACTCCTGCAGAGCGAGGACCACCTTGCGAATGGTTCGACAAACATATGTTTTCCCCTAGCTTCTGTGCGTCACCCACCGTGCAAGAATGTAACACTTGCAAAAAAAAAACCGCAATGCAATACAATTTGCGGTACAGTAAGTGCATGAATTCGACGTGTTAAATTCTTTATGTGCGGCTCAAGAAGTTCGCAAAGATAAGACATTCCTTCCGTGGAAAATCTGTATCTTTCATACAAGTAACTATCAGTTAAGGCAAGGGGATTTTGTCTGGCTAAAAACTCTTTCTCTACGATGTGCTCGTCAAACAATTTGCGCTGAGATGTCCACCGGATTTGGAAGAAAAGGTGAAGTCATTGCAACAGACACTTGGAATAAGTTACATCACCTGTATGTTTCTTTGCTCTCAGCTGATTGGTCAAACTTCAGTCTGAGATCTTGAATCCAGAACATAACCTGCCCCGGAGCAGGTTAGCCGTGCAGCGTAAGATACCATGGCAACGAACACAGATTAAAGCCGAGCTACTTTCATAGTACCTAAAACCCAGGGTTGGCGGAAACTAAGCTGAAACATAGCTGGCTAGCCACCTAATCCGGCTTCATGGTACAGGCCCCAGAAGTGTAGTGACGAATAACATATTTATACACAGAAACTAAACAATGTAATGGAAAACAGCTGCGTGCAATGATGAGTGATGAGAACAGACAAAGGATCATGGGAAATGCAGTTCCAGAATGAATGGTGACAGTAAGGGAGAGAGACCTCTGGTGGACACCCGGGGAAACACAAACCAGACACTGTGACACTATGGTGGCTGGTGTCTCTGTTTTTACATTCCGTGTAATAGAATCGCCAATAACTAGGGCACATTCAGCAGGATTCTCAGTGGGTGTTTCACTGAGTGGGGAAAAACTGTTTAATGTTGTAATCAGAATGGAAGAGCATTGTTTTGTCCCGCGACTACAGCGTCTCACAGTCACCCAGTTGCCCTGCTGCACGGGCTCTACAGCCGGAACCGAACAGTGTACAGAGTTCACTAAGCTAGTCACATCCAAAGCAGTATCTAAAGCCCTTGCATTCTTACTCTCCTCGATTAAAGTTTGGATGCTTGTCTCTAGTTCTGAAATCTTCTCCATCAGCCTGACTATATCCCTGCATTTATCACATGTGAAGCTCTCACCACTGACAGAGAAGGCTATACTAAACATGTGACATGAAGTGCAAGTGACAATAACAGGAGAAGACATTACTCACCGTGTTTGTTGACTGATCCTACTTACCACAGTTGTTTGATAGACTTGTAAAAGGCGCGAAAAAAAAAAGATGGCAAGCACAGATGGCAGGTTAACAGGCTAGCGAGACTAGTGTGTTGTGCTAGCGATAACGATTTAAATAAAAGCTAGCGATGTCAGATTAATCTGAAGGCAAAATAAATTATAAAATAAATTAATTAATTAATGAAATTAGAATATTCAAAACCAGATCATCCTAGTAACCACTGCAATGCCAAAATGAAAATCCCAACAACAAATATACCCATATAAATATTAATCCCCTGTTAAATATAAATTTTGAAGTGAAATTTACATTTTTCTTTGATCGTATTTGCTTGACGTTTCTTTCTGGTATCTGAGCCTCTTGCCGCTAAAATTAATGAAAAATGTATGTGCTGTGTCTCTTTGCTGTTGCCTGGCCCACTGCCCTTCTTTACTGAAAGATGACAGGGGTACAACAAAGATAGACCTGGACTTCACTGCTACTTCACCAGCACCACTGACATGTGGCTGGGGTGGCAGACTCAGCGATTTCTCCTTAAGCTCTGTGTGTGTCTGTAGGTGTGTTGGCGATTGCACTTATATGTGTGGGTGTTGGTGTGTGTAGTGCTGATGTAATGAGCAGTGTGGTATAGAGCTGTCTATCCTGTCAGGATTAACTGGAGATCTGCTCTGTGCTGAGCTGGTACTATTGAGAACCGTAATGCTGGAGTAATTTCTCCCTCTAGACACACATTCTGTGCAACAAACCTGTCAAACCAGCAAAGTCTATTCTCCAGTCATCTGACCATAAAAATGAACAAACCAGCCACTAGGTAATGCTTTTTTTTTTTCTGGATAATGTCCTTGTCTGTCAGTTGAATTTTTTTTTTCTTATGTTCCCATGGACATCCACTCAGATCATCAAACAAGACCAAGACTTTACTCATAATTTAAAGCAGTTCAATCTTATCACCCTTTTGAAAAAGCAGTTAGCCACACAAGCTACTAATAAAAACTATAGATCATACATTGAAGCCTTACCACATTGACTATCTATTTAAATACTGTAGATAACCATAAGATGTAGTCTTTTTGGCAACGCTTCACATTACAGCTCGCAAAGAATTGTGCAATACCTTTCTGTAATTATACTGTACCTAAAAAGTACGGAAAAAGAAAAAGGAAAAAAAGAATGCTGTTTGGATTTAAATAGGCAAATGCTTAAGAGTTTAAGATTGGATCATTATTGTAGTGATTGTTGTGTTTCTAGCATGTTATATGTTTGGCAACAGGTCTTCATACCCTAAATGATGGAGTGTGTAGCTTTTCATTTCTTAAACAACCATGTTGGAAGACACATATCAATTGTGAAAGAATGGTTTGGAGGGAGCATGAATGCAGGAAAGACCCGTTGTTGTCTTTGGAGCTCTATCGATTTGATTTATAATTCTTGATTTTTCCCTTTAAACTCACTTACAACGAACATTTTCTACTTTTCCTCACTGAGAAGCACTACTGCTCAAACCTCATAGTTACAAACGCGGACTGTTGAGCAGACGCGTCTCAAGCCTATTAGTGATCCAACGCCGGATACTCTTATAGGTTACGTCCGTGGATCACGGCTGAACGCGTCTTCTCCACACTCACTTACAAACAAACATGGCGAATATATCAGATGTAAGTAGTCTACCTCTTGGTGCAGGTGAAGATACATTTGAGCTGCACGCGTTGCAGTCTGAGCTGGAAGCTGT